>NC_092212.1:60419750-60493417 GCF_043381705.1 Parasteatoda tepidariorum | reverse complement strand
ATGCTCTCTCTGGTTATTTCAGTTTCCGTTTTTAAAAGCGCTATATGTTGAGCTAGATTTGGCATGTGACATTTTCAGCGGCAATCATTGGTCGATTTTATAGCGTTGCCATTCGGGGAGTTGTAATGAGGCTTTTTTTTTGTTGCCGTGTAAGAGAAATATATATATATATAGATTGTTTACTCAGTCTTTCAGTCGCAGAAAATTTTCATGCATTCAAAAATTTCTCAAGTATATAACTAATTTACTAACCATTTTTTTAAACTTCGTGCAACATTCGTCTATAAAACTAACCAAACGGTATTTACTTATTTACTGCTGCACCATTTAAATTTTCCCTCTTCATGAAAGAAGGACGTGGGGGTCTTTGAGGATAAGCAAATTGGTCCAACAAAAGATAGGATGTACTTGTGCTATGTAGACTAAAGCAAAAAATAATGAGAATAAAGCACAAATGATTTTTGTTGTTATTGTTAATTTACGTCGCACTAGAGCTGCACAATGGGCTATTGGCGACGGTCTGGGAAACATCCCGGAGGATGATCCGAAGACATGCCATCGCAATTTTGATCCTCTGCGGAGGGGATGGCATCCCCGCTTCGGTAGCCCGACGACCTGCGCGCGAAGTCGAGCACTTTACGGTAGCACAGTTTAACGAGGACTAATACCGCACACCCTCGGTCCCTACGCAGACTGATCCAAGTGGTCACCCACCCGCACACTGACCGTAGCCAGTGATGCTTGACTTCGGTGATCTGCTGGGAACCGTGTCTTAACGATCAGTCCACTGCGGGACTAAAGCACAAATGAAAATGCATAAATGGACATACCATAGTTTCAGTTCTTTCTCGAAGTCTAAACGTCAAATGAAGTTAAAGAAGTATAGAGACAAACACGTGTGAAGTGGTTTAACCAATACGAACAGAGAAATCACTTGATTTCTGATGAAACTGGCACATTTGTATTGGGAAAAAGAAGTTCCATGCTTGGGCTTCAAATGGGCTTTTCATTGGCAAGGAGGAGATTATATTTTCTGAAGAACATATGAGAAATGAATACCTAAAACGATACTTACGTATTCTTTTCTCAGCAAAAAAGTTAAATAAAGGTGTCATAAGATTTCCTTTGGGTTTCCGAAATAAAATGAGAGAAAATTAATTTTCGTAAATATGCCGAATGGTCAAGAAAAGTTTGACAAATAGTGAAAATCTTTAGCTGTAACAACGACCTCTCAGAATCCCAGGGCACCAGGCCCTTGATGTTGCAAGCAAAATTTATCTCCCTTTTACTACCAATCTAAATTTCGACCATTTTTTGACAAAACAAACTAATCAACACAAAATCAAAAAGAAGAAAATAATAAAAAAATAACACAATGTTTTTCAAATGGAAAAAGAAAGAGAAAATAATTCTACTTTAGTCTTCGTCTAAACAAACTTTCATCAATATTGAATATTTCTTTTACTTTCAAAAGCAAAACGTTTTCAGTTTAGATAAGAATATTATCGTTTTCTCCCTTTATAAAAAGTGGTTTATAAAATTTATTTTATAATTTTCTTCCTTTTAGTTGTTTGTCTTTTAGTTTATTTCAGAAATAAGTGGTCGAAATTTGTTTAGAGATAAAAAAGGGAATTAATTTTGCTTGTAATATAATAGAAACAAATATAATTTGAACAAACTGAAAAATATAGTTTTTAAATTTTATAGAGATGTCTAAGCTGAAGTCACTTCACTTATCCCTGTCAACGCAATCCATCACTGATCATTCAGTTAGATAGTAACCAATAGAAATATGTTTCTATTGGGATGGGAATACGTATTATCCAATTGGAATAGTGTAAACAGCTAATTACCATTCCCAACCAAAAAATCACGATAATTGATTGATATATTCCACTCCACTAAAGGATCTTGTTCAGCCTCTAGCTTGGACATCTCAATATTTTATTTTAGGTACCACCTAAAACAAAAAATTTGCAAGTGTTGAAATTCGCACTGATATAAAAGTACACGATACTTTTACCGGAAGTTTAAAATTGGGAAAAGTATTAACTCAAATCTTATTTTTTATTATTATAGGGTATTTTATTTGTTATGACAGTTTACCAGTATATTTTGGCACGCAAAAGCAGAAATTAAGACAAAGGGTTAATATTGCAATATATAAAATAAACTTGCTCGAGTGTTCTAAAGATTATAACCGATCTGTATTTTCTAGTGTTTTTTGCATTTTTCTCAACGTAAGAGAACTGTGTTCTATCTCAGATTTAGAATACTTTAATTTAATTTTGTTTGCATATTTTTGCCTCAGTTAAATCTGCCAAAATGGTGCATGGTTCTATGAAAATCATCAGGAATTTGCTATTCGTAATTAATTTCATATTTGTGATATGTGGCATTGCTCTGATTATTGTTGGAGCTCTAGGGACCAAAAAGGATATGACGCATTTCTTGGATAACAAATATATAACGGTGCCGTACATTTTAATCGTCCTAGGATCTGTTATATTTGTGATATCATTTTTTGGATGCTGGGGTGCTATGCAAGAAAATCATTTTATGGTGATGGTCTTTGCTCTTCTCGTATTTGTTCTGATGATGATTGAGCTTGCTGGTGGAATAGCTGCATACTTTTACAAGGGAGAAGTTGAAGATTTTTTGAGAATGAACATGAATGAAAGTTTGGCCCAACAAAGAGAAGAATCAGTGAAAATTTGGAATTTCATTCAATATCAATTTGAATGCTGTGGTATTGATGGCGCTCGGGATTACATGAAATTAAATCTTAAAATTCCAAACAGTTGCTGCAAAGATAACGCTCCCTGCACTGAAACAGATGCATTTCAAGGCTGCTTTAGTCAAGTACTTGAACTAGTCAAAGGTTCTATTACAATCATTGGCGGTGTTGCTATTGGTATCGCTGTAGTTGAACTTTTAGGGTGTATGTTTGCTTTATGCTTAGCTCATGCAATCAAGAAGGATCAAGAAAGAAGATAGACATAAGGAAAAGGTTGTGTATTTAAAAGTTCTACTAGCTCAATGAATTCTAAAATTTTGATTACAATTGAGATAATTTTTCATCCCATGTACATAATTTCAATTTCAAAATTCTTTTTCTGAAACGTTTATGTTTCTAAGAAGTTATGAAAGAGTAGAAACTTTTATATTAAACTATATTGTAATTTCATGACTTGGACTCTTAGTCTATTTTTATTATTGATTATAAAGTTGTAAATAATCGATCTGAAAATCGAAGTATGCTTAGGTTTATTATTTTTAACATTGTATTTTTATTATTAATTTCAAAATTCTTTTCATTTTTAAAAGATTGTTGACTTAAATACTAAAATAATAAAAGCTAGTTCTGCTGTGATATTTTCTTAGCGTTACCAATGACTCACTAACAATACACGTCAGTATGATATTTCCAAAGTAAGCAAAATTTATGTCATATTTTTCTTTGAAATATTTTAAATAGTAAACTTATGTTTAATTTAGGAAAACCTTTATTAAATAATTAAAAATTTTAACTTTATCTATGTATATCAATCTAATAGTTCATACATACATAACTATACATCTTTCATTATTTTAGTTATATTACGTCAAACGGCCTTATATATAAATAACACTGATTAATACATAACAATTACAAAAATAGATAATTCTGCTGTAATGGTACTAAGGTTTCAAATATTTTTAAAATTTTATTTCCTGATTCATAAACCGTTAACTTACTTAAATAGTTTTTTTTTTTTTTTTTTTTTTTTTTTTTTTTTTTTTTGCATCTGGAAATTACTTTCGCAAGATTTTTACGAATAATAAAGTATTCGTAAAGTTTTTGGCTTTAATAAATTTTCTTGAACTTAAGCGTTTTCTAAATATTTTTGCTTCCTTGTAATAAATATTTAACTTATTTTTTAACTACTGATAATGAGTGTGTGAACTTAAACATAATTTCAATAAATAGGTTTTTTTCTTCTTTTCCTCTTATTCAAGATTATTTGGTTTAATTCGAGGCAGTTTAAAAGGAATATCAACTTGCATTTACAAAATTACCACGGGTGATTAACAGTGCAAAAAGTGGTGTGTACTAAAATTTAAAATTTTAGTTATAGAGATTAAAATTAAAAGCTTTTGATAGCATATTTGTTTTTAGTTTAACATTGAAAACGAATGTAAAGAATGCTTTTGCTTTAAATATGAATAATTTGAAATGTAAATCCTGGTAGTAGTTTAGATTGATTAGTTAAAGAGTAATAATAAATAAATAAATATGAATTGAGTTTCTGCCACTTTTTACATTTTTAGTCGAAGATGGAATCCATTAATTGTAGAAGTTATTCTAAAATTCATCCCCTTTAAGTACGAAACGAAGAAGTTTGTTTTATATTTGGCGACCGAATCACTGAGAGCAAAAAAAACTTTCCCATAATAATTATACTCTAATTAAAACTACTTGACAGAAAGTTAAATAAAAGGAGAAATAAACTGTCACTAATGGTGATTGAAAATTTGCAAACTATATTTCTTCGAGGAATATTACATTTTAGTATGACCTAATGATGCAAGCAACTTAAAACTTACTATAAAACTGGCTTACAGTTCGATGGAATAGTTTTCTGCCCTACGAAAAGTTTTGGCAAAGTATTTAAACTCTGGACTAAACATTCACTCCTTTTAAAGGAGAGAAAAAGTTAGTTTACATAAATATTTTATTTTAACTAAACAATTATAAAAAACAAAATAATTTCGTGTTATCAAAAATAGTTCAGCTGGAACAAATTATTTATTTTCAAAAACAAACAAACTTAAGTAGTCTTATAGCCATTTTTTCCCGTGATTCCCTTGATCCGTTTTATTCTTCATTTTTGATTTCCTTTGATGCTCATATTAAAAACTCAATGTTTTTAAATTCATCATACAATCGAATAATTCATTCAATCAAAATCGCTAAAAATCGATAGAATTTGTTTTTTTAGCATATTATTTATATACTGTAACTTCTATAATGTTAATAATTCTTCTAGACTTACTTAATGCGAAGTAAAAATGTACTCTGTTTCTATACAAGTAAACAAACATATATAAATCTGCGTACTCACAAACTTAAAAGGTGACGAAATCTGTGTTGTAATAAAACTTTCAATATTTAAAGAAATAAAGACTAAAATAACTAATTTTGATGTATAAATAATTAGGAACCTATTTCGGCACCTTTGCGTAATATTTAGTGCAGGTTTTCGAAGGCACTGTGACCATAAAAATATCGTCATTTCTTTGGGTCTGCACTGTATTACTTCCTTAAATCTTAATGATGAATATAAATTTTTTTAATGTAGCATTTTTTTAAGTAATAAGTAAAAACTTTCAATTGATCTGAATAGGGAAATAAGAATGTGTAACAATTAAGAGCATCAAATTTGAATAAACTTATGCTGTAATAGAAAAATATTCTTTTTTCTTTTCTTTTTGGAAGAGGAAATGTTACTTGTATCCATCGACAGTTATTAATTATGAACATAGCCTGAACAACAATCCATGCAATTTTTCTATGTTACGTTGTTACGTAGCTATTTTTCTATGTTACGTAGCTTGATAGCTGAAGCTATCAAGGAAGCTTAGTATCACTCGCCAATCGAATTAAAATTTAGCAAACACAAAGATTTCATAGGAAGGAAATAATAACTGAAATTCTTCTTGTCTAGTTTGAAATAGTCCTACGTTACGAAATAACCATCTTTAATATTATATATTTAAAATACTTGTGAATGGGAAAAAAAGTATGGATATTAGAGGTTGCAAATTAACTTTCAAACGAAGAAAAAAACAAAATAGTCATTGAAATCTAAGAAATCACTAGTAGGATAAGCGGGTTAAAACACATGAAATCCAGTTTAATTACGTAAACAACATAAGCGGAGAGATACACCGGAAGCGGAAGTTTTCAAGATTCCGTTCTGGTTTTAGAATTCATTTGAGAAAATCAGTTTAAAAACAGGAGAAATTTTGCTAAACTCCTTTTTTTTTTGTTGAAATTCGCATTATTCAAACTCTTTAGGTATAACTAAGGCTCCTATACTATGAGAGCTGTCCTATCAAGCAATATTGGAGCAAACAAGTTCGCAAGTTAACGTTATGTTAGTATTAGTTATGTTATGTGCTTATGTTAGCTCTTGCTCCAAAAATGAATGATAAGTCGGCCTGTCTAATTCAGGGGCTCATTTACGGAAAACTGTTTTTTCTTCTTTAAATAAAATTTCCTAATAAATTTTTCTGTTAATAAGGTTAGAACGCAGTTTTTGTGTTCGACGGAATTTTCGCTTTACATTAAAAAGTGTCCCTCCTCATACTTAATTATCTGCAACTGTTCTTTTCAAAAGCATTTCCTTCTTCCTTATAAAATTTTAAATGCCTGAACAACCAAACAAAAACTCAATACAACATTTTAAACAAATAGAAAAATAAGAAAAAAAAAACCACAGAAGAATTCTAGAATAAATCAACCAAAAATTCATTCGTAATGTCCACATTGCAATGATTGTTATATGTATTCTTATTTAAAATTTAATACAATTAGGTTATTGTTTATTCATAACTCGACCTGCCCTATTTAAGGGCATACGAATACAATTAGGTTATGTACTGCATAAAATATAGATTAAAATAGTATTTTTTTTAAAAAAAAGTTGCAGAAAAGAAAGTTTTTAACGTTCGTTCAGTTAATGCAATTAAGAGAATAAAATAACTGACGTATTCTTACCTCAGGTACATCAGCTATTGTTTCGATAGATCGGAACAAAATTTTAATAAATATTGCTTGCAAGTAAAGAATTTTAACAAAATACATTAAACAATACACCCAGACCTTTTATTCAGAAAGAATATAGTAATTCAATAGAAAAGAAATGGCAGACGGTAGGAAAAAAATTAAAAGAATAACTGTAATAATATTAAATTTAAATAATCGTTTAATCACGGCAGTGCAAACGATTTTTATTCTTTGTTATTATAACCAAACTAATATAAAATTTAAACAATGAATTGGGTATAATATAGCCTACGTCACAGGTTGTGTTGTTCCTACTAAATTTAACCCATGAACAATATTAAGCTATAATTTTCCTCAGTGGTAGTAACTAACGAACATGAACAGTGGTAACAACTAATGACATTGCAATACTAAAACATTTGAACATAGTTTCTTAAAAAAACAGTAAGAGATGTGTTAAAAATATCANTCCTACTAAATTTAACCCATGAACGGCATTTTCTGCGAGCCTAACTTCAAGCCACAAATAAACAAACGAAGTGTTCGATCGTTTAAATAGCTGCTCGCCAGATTTTATATTGCATGATAAAGAAAAGTTATTGAAACTAAATGCAACTAAGTAAACAACAACAACTAACAAATAACAACAACTACTAATAACAATAACTAAATAAACAACAACTAAATTCCATTCGTTTAGCATTGCGTCATATGTTGTTCCTACTAAATCGAAGTAGTTGTGTTTTTTTCATATTATATCCAATTAAACGCTGCAGTGCAAACGATTTTAATTTTTTGCTATTAAAACCAAACTAAGCAGTAATTATACATTTCAATAATAAATAACAACAATCATTCGAAAATTCAATGGAAAAAAAAGTTAACACATCCTTTTACTTTTGAGTGATTTATTTTTTCAGTAGTAGTGAACTAAAGTCGAAAATTTTAAAATTAATCGAGTTTTTATGAAATTTTATCAGAACTTAAAAACATGACCCTTTGTGTACCTGACCTTTTATAATATCTGTTTAATTATTTAGATTTAGTGGGGATATTCGTTAAACTCTCAATATCATCATTATTCTCTCATTATTCAATCATTAACTCTATATATTCGTTGAACTCGTATTTATTAAAATGTTAATATTTTACTTTTCCTATCATTAGGACTTATATTTTTTCCGAGATATATTCCGCAGCAGTAGGAGGATATGAATTACAATAAACACAGGGCACATGATTCCATAATACTGCATATGTTTTTCTACTTTTCCCTGTCAGATTCAGTCGAAAACATCATTTATTTAAATAAGTTACGTAATATGTATAATTTATGTTTGGCGAAAAATAACCCATACTGACGCTTGTCTCTAAATTTCATTCATCTGGTGTTAAAGTTTTATTTAAATATTTGTTTATTAATTAAAGCTTCATATTAATTTTTATCAGCTATCTTTATTGAGCTCAAAAAGATGAGCACTTGGAAAATTACGAACATTATTTTAAAGAACACCTTTCCATTAAATTATTTTAGTAAAAACATTTTTTAAAAATAATTTTTTTAAATTTCTTTCTTATAGTTTCTTGATTGATGTTTAAAGGTACTATAAATATATTAAAGAAATGTACAATCGGAAGATTCAAACAGGAACAATTCAGAAATGTAATAAATGTATGCGTGTAATCTTGAAATCAGGGAAATTTTTGAATCATGCGTGTAATCATTATCTACAAAACTTGAGGGTTCTTTGGCGACCTTTTTTGTTTTTGCTTCAAACTTAGTTTACGTCACTGTTAAATTTCTCAGTCTTGAGTGTATCTGAGTTTGGCGCAATAAAGCCGCATCTGGTTCACCAAATATATTGGTTAAGACGTTTTGTATTTCTTGATACTTTTGTAGAGAGAGGGATTCCGTTCCACTGTTTTCTCCCTGCTCGTAATTATAACCATTCTACTATACCTAGACACCCTTCTATTAAGCCGTAGATTTCGTCGCACTGTAAAATAAAGAGTAGTTGAGTTTTTCAGTAGCCACACTGTACGCTTGCATAAAGAGTGCCAATTTTTCCAAATTTTTCTTTCCAAAGAGTTCCAATTTCTTTTTTTTTCTTTTTTTCAGTATCGAGTGATTAAGGATTAACCTTAAATATGCTAATCAATAAGCGCTATTATGTCTTTTTATTTTGTCATATCTCGGGATAATTTTAAGTAAATTAAAATATTTTTGCACAAAGTAATAACATTCACTTATCCAAAGAAAATTCATTTGTTAAACATAACTTCTAGTTATTTTTTCATTTAATAATAATCAAAAAAGTTTTAATTGCAAGGTATGAAATTTTTACTTTATTTTTAGTGGCATAATTTTTAATATCAAAATACAAAATTTAAATGAAATCGGTTGAATTATTTCTGAGTTAGAAATTTCAAAAAAGCCATATTTTGTAAGTTTTTATCTCTCTTGAGCAATTACTACTGATTATTCTAAAATTTTGCACTTTGACAAATAAATTTTAAAAAAATGAAAAAAAAACATATACTATTTTAATTTTTAGACCAACATAAAATAAAAAAATATAATACATAATTATTGAAAATTAATTTCACATTTTAATATCTTACAATAGATGAATGTTATAACTCTGATTTAATTAAGAAGTTCCTGAGTTATGGTGAAATACGCAAAACGTAAAATCAACATTGAAGAAACAAAACTTTTGGCCACTGTCTGTGCTAAATTATTGGGACCATATTTTCCAGATATCTGATCCAAATTTAAGAATTCAAATCTGACGGGAAAAAAAGTACGTTTCTTCCGAGAAAATACCTTTTAAGGTCCCATTTTGTAACCTCATTAATAGTTATCAATAATTAACTAGTAAATTTGAAATCAGTTCCTTGAACCATTAATTTCACCTAGTATGTTGAAATCCGAACTTTAGAATTAAAGTTATTCAGGGTATTAGTTTTTCTTTTAGGCTCATTGTGAGTGTGTGTGTATATACAGTCAAACTTCGATATCTCGAACTTGAAGGGAGAGGAGAAAAAATTCGAGATATCGAAAATCGCATGTTATCGATGGTAGAATAAAGAAAAATGCTCTTTACCTTATTTACTATTCCATACTTATTCTAAAACACTTTTTACACTTTCACTTAAAAAAAGATTCAATTGTTGTTTGCTTTAGAGATGTGTAAGAAAGTTAGCCTATAACACTTTCTAAGTGAACTATAGCTTTAAATGTCTCCTCTGACATATTCGGCTGCCTCTCAATAAATCTCCTTACAGTGTCCACTGCAGGAAGTGCTTGTTCGTTAGTAACATTGGGCGGTAAATCTTCGATTTCCTCATCATCTTCTTCTTCTGATAGTTCACAAGAAGCTTTCGTTTGAGCGTTGATATCATTGTCATCCCACTGACCACACACTGTTACTGCATGATCTACGTTTACAAAGTCATGAAATTCCATGTCATCAAGCTTCATGAGTCCGGTCAATCTGTTCCAATCAATTTCGGTGTAGTTTTCAGCAGAATTAACGATATTGATTGTTTGACTACTTTTGTGATCTTAAATGAATCCAGACTTCTTGTAGCCATTCATTATCGTAGAGGAAGACACATCATTCCATGCCTTGTCAGCCATTCCTAAGATTTTTTTGGGAATATTTTTTTAATTTTAGAAAAAAAATCTACATTATTTATGGAAAAAAATTCAAGTTATCGAGGGATTAGAAAAAAAATTCGTGAAATCAAGTTTTTTTTAACATTGGACACAAATAGGAAATTTGAAGGTAATTTTTTTTTCTTCGAGATAACGAAAAATTTGTGAAATCGAGGTTCGAGTTAGAGAGGTTCGACTGTATATATATATATATATATTTAAATNAAGGGTTGATTTCAAAGATACGAATTACTTTGTGCAGATCACAGACTAATAATTTAAGTAGACTGCTGTCGCAATGATAAAATCACACTCACTTTAAAACTAGTCTGAATCAGCCACTCAGCGTGACGAAAAAGAAGGAATGGTAAGCAATATTGGCTACTTATTCCTATATTTAGCGATAGTAATGGAAAGAAAAATATGTTTTCTTGATGTCATAAAATGCTGTTAGAGAAAGCACCTGGAATTTCGCGTTTTCCACATAGCGAACAAAGGTGACTACCTTTAATGACGAAATTACTTTTTTTTTTAAACGATTTAAAATGGAATAATTATCTACAACATTAACTATTAATCTTTCATTCGTATATTTTATCACTAATGTTTAGCAAGTTGGGCCACCTAATGTATAACATGAAAAAAAGAATGAATTATTTATAAATCGAGTCAAATATAAATATATCCATTCCACCATCCAGTTACAAATAGTAATTTATTAGAATAAATCATTTAATCTTAATAATATTTTTTTATCTTTACAATAATATATTTTTAAAATTGATTTATATATTTTAGAATAATTTAATATTGTAGATATTTTAGTGTAGTAATGTTTAATATTTTGATTTAGTAGCGTTACAATTTCTGCTTCATTTATTTATCCTTTACTTTTATCTATTTATATTCTATAATTTATTTAAAGATTTGAGCCGGGTGATTTTGCTTTTGGCATATTGGCTTCAATATTATCTCTAACATCTTTATCACTTTAATGTCGTTTTTTTATATCCTTTTATGTGTGGCCAATCTGCTGGGACCTTTTTCTTCTTGTTATCGCATTCCGCGTCTTTGGAAGCTGGTTGAATTAAAAGAAAATTTTCTTCCGAAAACTTGGTTTTGAATGTAATATTCATAATAAGTCATTTAGGGCTTTGATTTTTTTAAAGGTTTAAAATTTTTTTTATTTGTGTTCTTTGTCAAATTTGCGTCCACTAACTGTGTTCTTTAATATTTTGCACACCGTCCTCCGACCCATCGTCCATCAAAATAAAATTATTCTCATCAAAATTCCGGTCGGAGAATACTCTTTCATCTTGGCCATGTTGGTCAGTATTGTTTTTTATTTCCTCATCTTTGTTTCTAAAGCTTAAGAAAAAAGATTTTATGTAACATTTTACACCTAAAGCTAGCGAAGCTGTTTAATGAAGCAAATTTTTTTTAATTACAAGACTTCAATTGATAAGACAATATTAACTGATAATTTCTAGAACTGATATCTTATTAGCTAGTCTATATATCTTAAAATAATTTACGAAATTTTTCATATCATTAAATTACCTATTATATATAATTATAATTTACCTTTTTTGATAAATAAAGTTAGATTTTTCATGTCAGCAACCAAGAAATCTTGCATGGAACTCTTTAACTAAAATATTGTCTACTAGGAAATTCAAAAATAAATAATTAACTACGCAGTGTTCTATTGTGAGCAAATACAAAATTCCCTTAATTGAAAAAATTTTAAGACTAATTCGATCAACATTTTTATTTGGAGTAGTTTATCATATTTATACTAGATTGGTAAAAGTTAATTCAAATAACTCTATTTTTTTTCTTATTGAATGTTCCCTTAATTAGAATTAAATTAAAACTGTTCTTATAAATTTGTTCTGTTATTCCTTTTAAAATATGTGTTAAATTGCTTTAAAAAATGGTCAAGTTCCGTTATAATGATACGAAAAAAATCATTAATTTACCTTTGCATATTTATGTAAATCGATCACAGTTTAAAAAGAATATTCCATAGAAAAAAAAATTCTTACGGTTAAAAAACCATGATTTTTAATGTATCTTCTCATAAAGTTTATAGTATAGATGTAAGAACGAACTTGTGTTCTATAACATAACTTGTTTTGAATTTATTAATTTGTTTTTGAGTTTTTTCAATTTTAAAACAATATGCATGTATTGAATACTTGACTGTCTGTAACAAAACTGAGAAGAGCTTCGTATTTACAGTTTAGCTTTTTAATTGAAGTAGAATATATCGATTATGCTTCATTAATTAGTAAGTTATTGTTTAGGAACATATTCAATTTTTAGAACTTAATTTGTGAATCAGTTATGTTATATATCTTTCATATCCCTGAATAAACTTTATTGTTTTAAACCAAAAAAAAAAACTAAGTTTTATATAGTTATTTATAAAACCTTGATATTGTTATTGTGCCATCGAATATGAAAAATAAATAATAATAGTTATTGGAAGGGTGAAAAAATATCGACTTACAACATGCATACGACTAAGGGGGAAAAAAAATCAAAAATTAAGTCCTATTTTTTTAAGAGAAATATGAAACACAAAATATGTTTCCCTTCTAAGAAGAAAGAACCTCTCCCCTTTTCTTTTTCATTGGACTGTGAAACCAAGAATCACACCTGCTTATAGAAAAAAAAAATGGCCCAACAGGAGAGTGGGTTACGAAACGCTTTCATTGGAAAAAGTTTGGATTGGAAAATCGTGAAACAGTAAACGAGTCACGTGATGGGGTTGCTCGTTTCCGCATGTAATGCCTCATGAGCAGTTAATCTATATTATAAGTCTGTGGTGCTAAGAATATTAAAAGTTTCAAAATCAATAAAAAAAAAACTAAATTTTTATAAATAAATATACTATTTAACCATTTTGGATATTTGAACCTAATAACATAGAGGGAAGCTCGAAATTTGGAAATATGATCAAAATAGTTCAATTAAGAAAACTGTCAAAGGATTGGATCTATTAATTCTAATTCGGCATACCTCTAGAACTATTTAAGCAAATCAAAAACTCTCTGCACACAAATTATTTATCCACTCAATTTATCGCGCTCATATCTTCAAAGATAATTCAACTGAAAAACATTAAACTATTTATTTTTATTATTTAATTTTTTATACTCTTAAATTGCAAGGTATACTAATTTTTCATAATTTCAAACTATCCCATAATACATACATGTACGTCAAGATTTTTCTGAACTTTCCCTTATAATATAGTGCTTTTTACTGTTGATTATTTTTGGAATATTTGTTTGGCAGATTGTGCACTCTTGTTTTAAGCTCTGGAATAATGCAGTGGAGATGTAGCTGAAAGTTGAATAATCCATCATGACAAACAATACTGTATTAATGCATAACATTTATTGTTAGACGTATCAAAAAGTGCCATACAAAAATATAAGTTGTATAAAATTTGTTAATGAAAATAAGTAAAAATGTGCAGAACAAAAGTGTCAATTATAAATAATTTCAGTTTTGAAACACTTCAAAATATAGCAAGATATAAAGTAAAACAATTAATACCAAACTGTTTATCACATACACACGTGAAAACAGTGCCAAATAATTAACTCCAAAACCCTGTATGTTTTAAAAAACCTATGGTGAATCCCATTACTTAATAAGAATTATTAAAGAAAAATAATAAAATATATATTAAGTTCTTATTAGGGTAAATAAAAATGTTTATAGATTCTTACAAACTCTTAAGATCTTTACAAACTTTTATATGCATGGTGAGTCTGACAAAACTTTACTAGGTGATAACATCTTTTCCCATTCTTGTGTTAATTCTTTAAATGTGATAGTTTAAAATTTTAACTTCTCACTACTTGTGTTTCAATCATACATTCTATGACGATTGCTCCTATAGATGCGTTCTATCAGGCGGTAAAGTTTTGCAGTCTTATTCAGACACACCCTGTGTGTATGTATATATATATTTAGTATTAGTTTTATACACATATATAGTAACAGTTTTAAATATATATAGAAATAGTTTTATAAATGAATAGTAACAGTTTTAAAAATTGGAGAATTACAAAGTTTAATACAGGATAACTATGCAAAGAAAAAATAATACAAAGCCATCTTGTAACAGTCAAAACATAATGTAATTAGTGTATAACAAAATAACATAAAACAGTCATGTATTCTAATTATTTATTCAAAAATTCAGTGAGCTAAGTGGTTAAGCTTTGAAAATATTCTTTCTCCTACTATGAAGTTTATCCTAACCTAAGTTTTGTATATTTCAAATTAATTAACATACGTAAATAAAAAGTCTAAATAATTACTAATTTATTTTCAGTTTTTAAAGTATTAAAAAAATAATAAAATAAATAAAAAGCTATTTAGCTTTGTCACTACATTGTATCAGTATTTACATAAGAAAATAAAATGAAACAGTCTACATTATTAATTTAAAATTTCAGTGGCTGGATAAAATGTGAAAATATTCTTTGTCCCACAATAAAGATTATCTTAAATTAAGTTTGATACATTTTAAATGAAACAATATGCGTAAATTCTAAAATAAGAAAATCATTGAAAAAGAAACATGTAAAATCTATTGATCGAAAAACAAGTAATTTTAAGTAGATTTCAGTTGAACACAGAAACTAATAACATCTATTAACATAATTTTTTTGCTGTTTCTTTTAATTCAATAAAAAGAAATTAGTTTCCTTTTTATATTTTAAGTTACACTATTGTAGTTTTTTCATTAGCATAGCAACATTAAAGGTTGGAGGTATTGTTCACATCAATTATTTACAATGGCACCACCAACTTTACTTCCTTACGAAGATTTTCAGTTTGCGGTCATGTATTTTATATTCAAGTAATTTGGAACAAAAATAACACTTTGATATTAATTAGGTAGTATTTTGTATAGTACTTGCTTTCTAGCAATTCAGTTATAAAAAATAATGAAAAGGTATTTCTTAAATTACAAGATATTGCATTTTATTTCTTAAGTAAGAAGTTTTAAATAATCTTAATAGGAAATAGCTAAAAAAATAAGACTAAATATTTTCATCAGTAATATAATTTTTTGGTCATTTTTAATAGGAAACATTTAAAAAGCTCTTATATATTCAGCTCTTATATCAAGAAGCTCTAATTTTCACAGTAAATAAAATCAAAATGGGTATTCAGTAGATTGCATCAGAGTAGCTGCCAATATAAAAGGAAACAATTCAGTAAATTTACGAAATAATGTAAATTTTATGTTAACTATTGTGCATGTAATACTTTAACTATTTTAGATAAGGCGAATTTTGGGAATTTTTTATAAAACAGCACAAAAACTTTTTTATACTACATAATTACAAAAATCTTAAATCCCCGTGCATAAGTCAACTTAAACACCAATAACAAAGTAGGACATTCATTGGTAGGGAAATATTGATTCACAATAAAGAATTTCTCTGTATAAAATTATGCCTTTCAAAAATTATTTTTAATATATTACATACAATTAGTTTTGCATTTTCTGTCATCATATTTTCTTTATACATAATTTTTTTAGTAACAATATTTAAAATAGCGTTTAAAAAAATTAGATTACAAAAAGTTTATTTATTCAAGAATATTTCAAAAAATATAATACAGTAGAGAACCGACTATCCGGAATGATCGGGACCATCGCGATTCCGGATAACTGATTTTTCCGGTTTTCTGAATCGCTACAAAATGCCGTTTTTTTAATGTTTATAAAACGAAACTAAAAAATTATTTTGAAATAGTTTTAGAAATAATAAAAAATGATAAATAATAATACACTTAAGTTTAAATAAGGAAAGAAATTATGAAATAAAAATTATATACAGGCTTATATAATGTTATGTTAATTGTTATTAATGTTATTATTAACATTAACATATATAGGCTATTTGTGCTTATGTGAGATCCGTCCTCTAAATCAGTTCTTTCGTCAACTGGATACGCCGTACGCTCTAAATAACAAAATGGGCTCAAAATCTTGCAGGAAAAAAAAATTTTTTTTAATGGAAGAAAATTAATTTCCGGTTCCGAATTTCATTCCGGTTATTTGGTTTTCTGATTTCCGGATAAGAGGTTCTGCACTGTACAATTAAAACACATTATAAGCCTATAAATTTAAAGATTCCAGAGCATCATCTGTACTAGATTCAATATAATTATCTTAAATAATGATAGATATTGTGGAATTTATTTTAAATGGTTATAACAAAAACTTTAAAATAAAAGTGCAGAATTTTGAAAAACAAAAAGAACTGGAAATTTAAGAATATTTAAAAAAGAAAAGTTCAAACTCATCATTGCAAATGAAGCTAACTCCATCATTAGTAGTAATTTATATTTAAATATACAAACAAGCAATAAACAAGATAATAAAAAAAATGTTTCTTTACTTGACAAGTATTTTTTAACAAATTTCACAGTTAATGGTATTCTCTAAAATACATAAATCCTAGAAAATTCTTTATGAAATCAGATCAGCAGAAATAGTTTAATTCTTGTAGAGTAGGCAGCTACACATCAGCATCTTCCCCACTTCATTAATTATATACTACAATGTGCATAATTACATAAATAGTAATTTAGGAAGAAAAAAAGTAAACATAATTTTTGTGTGCCTTACATAATGCACTTGATTAAAACTAAAATAATCTCTCTCAAAAAAATTCAAGATGCTACCCAAATGTGAGATTTAACACAATATTCATAATTCTAAGTGTAAATGAAACAAAATACTAGAAACTGGAATGTTCACAAATTCGAAAAGAATATAATACACAAAAACCCAAAAACAGTAGATTTGATTGTGTTCAAAGGCAAATACATAAAATAGTATGCATATTAATTTTTATAAAGTTAAATTTACAATGGCACCTTAACATAGTATTCCATGGATTTCTCTTTAGCCTCTTCTGGTGTAAATATTGGCTGGTAATCCAGGCGTAGAGTGGCTTTACTGCGATTGTAGAAAAAAGTAGAGCACATATAATTCAATTGTGAGACTGGAGGTATGTTAGGATTAAATTTCACAAAAACATTAATAACGCTGATCAACAAAATAAGTAGGGAAAGAAGTAGCCAAGCCAACCAATAGGGGAAAATAAAGGTGCTTACGGTGAACCCTCGAGCGTTTAAATATTCAGCTGCATGTTCATGTATATCAATTATAGGTGTGTCATCAGTTATGTAGAATGCTTCACCAGAGATTGTTTCATCAACAACTAATCGGTTCTTGGCATTAATGTGCGCCCATGCTGCATTGCCAACATAACAGATTTGTAATCTCTCATCCAACGATCTGATTCGCTGATAGTAACCATGGTAATTTTTCGTCATTTTCAACATTCTATAAAAAAAGTGCTTGTCTTCTTCACCATAGAAAGGTGTAGGACGTATGGCTGCAGTACGTAATTTGTCCTTACCTATGTAAAAAAATAAATAAATAAATAAAGTAAGATATAGTTGTAATTCTTAAGTCAGATTAGTCCAATCAAATTATGTTGTTTCGAAAATCCAAATTTCTCAATTCTTAAAATTAATTTTAAAATCTGCATTTGAATTTGGTGAAAACAGATGTTCCGAACACCCACAAAAATCACGAATATCATTATAAATAAAGATAAAAATATTTTTCACCATGAATATCAGAACAACTACAACCTTGAATGTAGGTATTCAAAAACCATTTTTATAGCAGAAATAATTCTGAACACTGTTTATAGAACCATATTCATTATAATGTTGACATGTTAACAATAAATCTATTTTTATGTACTTATTTTTGTATATTATGAAGTATTGCAACTTGTGCCATAAAATAAATTATAGACAAACATGGTCGTTCTTTTTAAACTTTAAAAATCCTTCATTTTCTCCCCGATAGTATTCAGTAGTAAGTTATGATATTACCCCCTTCCAGTTATGATTTTTGCTGTATTTGCAAAAGTTTCTGAAAAGTGTATATTTTTCTTTTTCGAAGAATTTTTTTTTAACTGCAATGGTGCCAAGCAGGCAATCAGATCAAACTGCATCAGATTCGGATAATTTAGATGAAAATTGAAAAACTTATGCACTTGCGGTGATATACAAGTGATTACTAAAAAGTGAGTAATGTAAATAAAATAAATAAGGTCAAGAAAATAATTTTTTTAAAAATAAAGCATTTTTTATTTCACTGAAATGTCAGAATATAAAAAAATATATTAGAAGTATCTTTAAATTTTCTATTTTCTTTTTAAAGGGAAATATGATTAGTCAGTTAAAAACATATGTGAAGCATAATATTTTATGAAAATATGTATTTGTTTAAACCTACACGAACACATCAGTTTTAAGAATTAAAATCAGCAATAGCAAGATAGTTAAAACACTATTTTCCTTTATAACAGTTAACACTAAAAAAAATAGATTAGTTAATTTCTTCACAATTTTCAATAGTGCACACAACTGAGTTATTATAGAAGTAGAAAATTTTAACTACTAGAAGGTTTAGCCCACAGTTCCCCAAACCCCAGAAAAACTTTTTGTGCTATGCCTTTAACAAAATAAAGTTATGACTTTTTTCTTTCAATTACATAATAAAAGATAAATTTGTATAAAAGTTTAAAAAAAAGGAGAAAATAATCACAGTTTGACATTCTAGGATCATCTTATAATGTCTAATATTTGTTGTTAAATAAAAGACTTATTCAAGGGTCCTCAGTATAACATAACCCACAGAAACATCACTTGACAAACACATTATCATGTCAAATGATTAATACTAAATGTCATATAAATAAGTGAATAATAAAAAATAATGATAAAGAAATGTAGTAACACAAATCATGTGAAAGAGTATGTTGAAATGAAATAAAATAAATATGAGGAAAAAGGGTAAATAATAAGTAACAAAAATAATGATTATGTGGAAGTCGAATATAAACAAAGCATGCAACATAACATTCAGTTTAAAGTATTAAATTATTCACTTTACACAATTTAAATAAAATGTGAGAATTTAAATAAAAATTAAACAAATTTTAAAGATATGCATGTCAGAAAAAACAATACTTCATCACGGGACACACTGCCATGCCAACATGCTAGAGCCTTTCTGTAGCCAGTGGTTATACTAAAAACAGATTGTGCCCCCGAGGCCCCATATTGGAAAACTCTCTTTCAAAAAATTTGAAAACAAACCAAACTACCAAATAAAAAAAAAAAACGTTTTAATTAAGTATACTGCCATTTATATTCACTAGGAACAAAAAATCATAATCTTGCCGCATAAGTCTACTTATGCTCCTAAAATGAAAAATATCATTCAAAATTCATAAAAAAATGACTAAAAAAGGGAGAAAGAATCTAAATATAGAAAATTACCAAGAAAAAAAAATTACAATAATAAATTATAATACCATAAAGGGAAAAAATAATAAAAATATATTTTCAACTCCCTAGTCTTGGTAATTGCACACTTGCTAACTTTTGAAAAAAAAATGTGATTACAAAATATACATACACATACATGCATATGAAGGTTTTCTTTGAACTATTCATAATTTAAATCAAAATGTAAACTTAAATTATAGAAGGAAAGATATGCAACTGCTAAAATGTTATTAAAAAATAAAACAATTCTTTTAAAAAATCTTTCACAACAATTAAAAAAATTAATTCTATAAAGCGCTTGTTTCTGGCATCTGAAAATCAATTTTTTTTTTAAATCTTTAAATACCAAGATAAGTCATTTTTTTTTGTCAGCCTTTTGTTAGTGCTGTTATGAAGCCTTTTTTTATATATATATTTTTTAAATCATCCAGATTGAATTTTGAGCGTAATTTAAAAGTCAGATTTATTTTTATTTGCCAAACATGAATGTTGAGTTTTCTCACACAGTAATATTAGAAAACTAGAACTTAAAACAATGTTTCAAAGAGAGACAAATTTTTTTTCTTGGAATATCCTTATTAAAATGAAAGAATGACTAATTTTATACAGAAATTTATCAACAAAGGGAATGATATCAACATATGAGCTCACAGATAGCAGCTGAAAAACAGAAATGTAAAATTTGGAAACAAATATATTCATATATCGTATCATGAAATTTTAGTGTAATTTCCCTAAAAATTTGAAGATTGTAATTAATTATATATACCAGAAAGGGATAATGAAGTGGAATTGGCATAACTCATTTAGAGAAGTAAGAATTGATATTTACCATTTGATAATGTCTTTCCACTAGCTTCAACCACAAGTTTTTCACTTAAGCATTTAGTTTCCCCATATTTTCCTATCATCCAAGTATTAGGAATGGGAGTTGTACTCTCGGTTCCATAAAATATGTGCTCACTACCACAAACCATGTCTGTCGTGCTGGCAAACACCAGGCGTGGTACATTTGCTTTAATGCAGGCATCAATGACCTTTGCTGTACCTGTGAAAAAGAAAAAATTACTGGAATATTTAAGAAGTATGAATTTTAACTTTACAGGTATAAAAGAGAGCCTTTTGAAAAAAAAAAGGCATTTAAAGATGTATTTGAATAATTACAATGAATAAAGGGAAAATTTTTTAAAAAAAATAAATGATATCTTTTAGATAGTTGAATAGAAAAATATTTTAACAATGGTCTAAGGTAAATACTATACCAGGGATGGCGAACCAGTGGCACGCGTGCCATTTATGGCACGTGACACACTATTCTGGGCACGCCACTGATCACAACGTTCACTATGAAGCATATTAACAATTAAATTAAAATTCACAAAAAACAAGCAAAAAAATAAACAATTATTAACAAAACATTAATATTTAATGCCAAAAAAACAAACAATTAATAACCATAAAAAACAAGCTAATAATAAATATCCAGAAAAAAAAGATGTAACAGTTCTGCTTAAACTAACATCTTACAACCTAATATAAGTTATTTGTCATCTAATCTGCAACAACAGAAGTCACACTGATGTTACTTCAAGTTGAATTACACTTATAACTGAGACATTGCAAAATGCTTTTTTTTCATAGTAAATAAAGAGTTTTGATTTGATAGTATTTAGTATTATTATTTTCCCAATAATCACGAAGTCAAAATTATTTGACGGCACGTCTATGACCTCATTAAAAAATTTTTGAAAAAATGACAAGTTGTTGCACAAAGGTTCGCCACCCCTGTACTATACATAATGTTGTTGAAGGAAACCGTACTAACAAATTAAAACTTATACTTATTTTAAAACTTATAAATATTTCAATACTTTCAAAAATAGCTAAAAAAACTTACATTTTGGATTATGATATATTTTTTTATTTTTATTAAATATTGCTTTGATAATGACCAAACTTCCCACCAAGCTTTAATCATGGGGATCAATTCAAAAACATACTTCATATTAAGTATAGATTACATAAAATTATAGGGAAAATAAGCTTAAAAATGTTCTAACTTCCCCCCCCCCAAAAGGGCACTTATTGAAAATGTTATTAATTAACCATTAAATAGTCAGAGGAAGGCAAAGGAGGAGAGGGAAAATAACATGAAGATCCCCATTCATAGGGGACACCCAAGCAACAACTCAGGAAATCAACTTATTACATAACTAAATTTTTTTAACAAGTCAATATTTGACTCAAACAAAATATTTTATTAAGAATAAAATATGGGATAAATTTAACAGGGCAGTTTTAGATTATACAAATTTAAATATTCTTCACATTTAAGAAAAAAATGAAAAATATTTCTTGGCAAAAATATATTTTTTTACCAGAAAATAATTTTTACCTTAAATTATTTAAAAAGCCGATTTAAAATAAAAATTTTGATTTTTATGGATACATATCTTTCCCACATTTATTTATTCAATTTTTTGCTCTTCTGTTTTGAGCCATCTGATCAAGAAGTTTGTTCTAGGAAACATTACAACCTCTGCATGCCACAGCTGATAATATACATTTAGTAGTATACAGTTAGTACCGAAACAATCGTTTTTGAAGATGTTTCTATAGTAGCGTAAAATGTCTTCTTTATTTGCGGAAAAGTTACATTGTTTTTGAACTCCATATAAAAAATAGAATATTTAAGGATGACTTGGCATAATTTAAATGATTAATAAGAAAAATGTTTCAACGCTAAAAATTAGCGGCTTAAAAGAGTAATTCATAATTCTGTCGTGTGACTCTAATTAATTATCACGATAAAATAAAAATTAGCTAACAAGAAGATGAGGAAAAGGCTAAATATATTGAACTAAACTCTAACCAATAACAGCAGAATATATCTTAATAAAGGTACAGAATTTGTGCTTGATTCAAAGTATATATCCTATCCTTTTATGAGATAATATTCTAAGGGCTAATTATTGCTCAATCCTTTCAGTGTTTGGTAAAGAATTTTTTGTATCGGGTAGCTTTTCTGCATAACAAGTAGGTTCCTTTTTAAATTATTCAATAATTAGGATAAAATATATCTTGTAATATTTTCCAAAAGCTTCATATTAGAGTTTTAAGTGAAATACATAAGAAATTAAGATTAAATTTAGTAAAAGAATAAGTACAATTTTTAAAAAAATTAATGTACAAATTAATATCAATACAATTATGGCTTTTACTCTATAAATTTTAATTTGATAACAGACTTAGATTTCAATAGAATAAGTAATACGAAACAAAAATCAGCTAAGAATTTTATCAAAAGATATATTTAAAATTTTTCTTTCTTAAGTACAGGTACAAACTAATATTTATACAATTATGTCTTCCACTCTACAATATTTTAAAATGATAACAGACTTAGGGATTTCAACAGAGTGAGGAATATATTAATAAAATGAGCTATAAACTTTATTATAAAACAATGTTACATTGTTTTATAACTTTTACTCATTCAAATTTAAATGAAGAAATTAATTCAAATAAAAAATTTTAGAAAAAAACAGCTATTTCCAAACTGATATATAAACTGCCCAGTTTTTAGATTTAAAAAATTTATTTTGAAACAAAAGAAAGTTGATTACAAGATAAGAACACTTATCATGAATAATAATATAAATATATTACCCTCTACATTTGTGGACATCATTTCTTTAACGTCAGGATTGAGATCAAGATCAATAACGCAGGCAGCGTGTATGACACAGTCTGCTCCCTCAAAAGCTTGGACAAGTGATTGCATGTCTCTAACATCAGCTATGTAGTGCTTCATGGGTTTTGTTTCTGAATGGCCTAATTTAAATAAAATAAAAAACATTTTTAAAATTCCATTTCCTAAAACAACATTCGTTTTCTTTTTTTAAATGAAAGCAATTGAAAAAAAAAAGACTATTATAGGATGTATTTATGAAGCAAAAAGATTTTCAAAAGTACCCAAGATTTATAATATTTGATGTAAAAAAGCTTATGAAATGCCTATTGGAAAACACTTGTTAAATTATTTACTGTTCAAATTTTTCAACAAAAAAAAAATTAACTTGTAAACAAATTATGTAAAAAAAACCCAAAAAGACAGAGCTTTCTAAGCTTGAATAATTAAAGCTGTATATGTATTGCATTAAATCTTGATGAACAGCAGTTTAGAATTTATACAAAAATGATAAATTTATACATTGATTAATGTAAACTGTTTAGTTAACAACTCAATTAGATAAGTAACTCAATCAGATAAGGTATTTAATAGCATAAAATATTTCACATCTGAAGTGAAACCTGATTTTTATAGCCATGAAAATTGGCTTTTTAATTTATACGAAATAATAAAAAATCAAAAGTTTTCATCATTCATTTTTTCAAATATAATCATGATACATTTATTTAAGAGCATTTTTATTTCCGAAACAAGATTTACATGTTTGTTAGTGAAATATCAACTATTTTTAGAGCTATATCCAATTTACCCCACTCTGGGATAAATAGGATACATCAAAAAATGCTCTTTTAAATGCATTACGGCAAGAAAACATACAGATAAGTTATACTTCATATTTATTCTATATGAATTCAATGTATATAAAATGTGTCAAAATTTTCGGTAAAATTAATTCAATGGTTTGGTTTTAGAGCCTTTTTTTTTTATAAAAAAAAAGCTTGATTTTATACCTACTTTATCCCACCAGATAAGTAAATAATTTAAACAACTTTCAATATACTCAAATATTAAATTTTTGTGATTCTAATAGAAAGAGATTTAGTGGTTAAAAAATGATTGTATTAAGCTATTAATTAGTTGACATTTATCATAATAAATTTTAAGTTTTATATTACGAAAAAAAATAACACATAGTATACAAAAAATATAAATTGTTAAAAATAATTTATTTACCAGCTGCAATTGATTTTTTTCCTCCAAAAAAATGAATGAATACACATAAATAGATGAACCAGCAGCTATTTTAAATTTCTAATCAACATAGAATTAATTGCAGATAGTTAATAAAAAAATTTCCAACTAATGCATTTTAATTATGAAACACATTTTTTAAAAAGTAATATTTTTATTATTATACGGATTAATTAAATAAACACTCAAGACTTTCATTTAAGAATAAATCTTTGTAAAATAAATAGTATATTTTAGTTTTATGTCGATGAAACTAAATCGATACCTAATTAAAAATATCCAATTCAAAATTACAAATATACAAAGCAATAAATTATTTATCTATAAACAGAGTTCAACCTTTATATATGAAAATATATAAATATTTTTTAGGTGATTTCTTTGACAAAAACTAAATAATTTTAATGAAAGAAATGCATCCAACCTAGATAATTTAACAGCAGTGTGAAGCTTTACTAAATAAAAGAACAAGATAGTGTCATTAGATTCTTTTAATATAAAGTTAATGTAATAACATTATTTAATTAAAAGTTTTTAATGATTTAATAATCAAAAAAGTCATTAAATACAAAATATTATAAGAATATTTATTTCCAAAATTAAAAAAAAATTATATATATATATATATATATAAGTTTCAAAATTTACCTAAATTATTTGAATATGGTTTTTTATCAAATAATATTATTTCCCCACAATTATCATCCTTTTCTTGCAACAATTTTACAATATGCTGTCCCAAGCAACCGCTTGATCCTGTGATAACTATTTTTTCAGTCATTATGGCCTAAAATATGTAAAAAAATTAAATAACAGAAAAATAATATTACAATTATTATATTATAATAATAAACATTAAATTAATGTCCAACCAGGAAAAATAATAGAAATAGATTTAAAAAAACAAAACATGTACCATGAAAAAGGAGACTTTCAATGTCGCAAATTAGAATTTAACTTCTCAACAGCATAATTTATTTTATCCAACCTTGGCAGCATGCCATGAGAATTATCATATTAAATAGATTCATGTGTGTTCAGTTGGAATAGGAAAGCTTATGACAAAGAGTTTTGATAAAAAAGATGACTGGGAGATTAATAAAACTGATATAGAGTCTAAGTACTCTGAGATAAAAGAAAATTCTAAAATAAATACATTTACAGCTTGAAAAATTTGATGCAATGTAGCTGAATCATAAAAAATATGAAACTCTTAGAGCTATATTAGCTTTACTGAAAAATGAAATTTAGTTAAAAACCAGTAAAATAAAAATCAGAATAAAAATTGAATTCAAAATACTTTTTTTAAATCAGTTGGTAAATATCACAGATAAAAATATTCTTTTTTTAAACTTATCAGTAGGGTGCTGACAACTGAAAATATTAGATATGGTTAGAAACATCCACAAAGCTAAAATAAATAAATTTACAGCTTGAAAAATTGATTTAAATATAGCTGAATCACAAATAATATGACCTAGTTTAAGAGTATCAAAATGATTAAAAAAATTTTTTTTTTCTTAATTTCATTTTTTTATCAGAGGATAACTAAATTCAGAGATAAAAATAGTTTTTGAGACATTGCAGGGGGTGTTAACAATTTAAAATAATATTAGATATGATTTAAATCATCCAATGAAATCACTTAATTTAAAGGGAAATAATAATAAATACTATAATATATATATTTTTTTTAAATAAAAAAAAAATAAAAAAAATCATAAATAACAGAAACATAACACCTATCAAGATAATATGATAATTTGCTATCACATTCATATTTGCTTGAAATTTTGCTATGTACTGAGGATATCAGGGGTGATTGTGAGCCCAAGTCAAAATTCCGAAAAATTTCTTAAGTTAAAAAAAACAAAAAAACAAAAAAAAAACCCCATCTAAATTGAAAAAAATTTAAACAATGTTTTTTTTCTTCTTTTTCTCAATATTTCTTAGTTTACTTAAAATATATTTAAAATTTTACACATACCTATACCATTTACACATGCCTATGATGACCTGGAGAAGTAATTAAAATTTACAAAAATGTCTTTCTTGAGTTTATGATTATAACAACTATTTACTAATAAAAAATTAATATTAATCATGAAAGTATCTTTCTGGCTCTCCCTTATAAAAAAATAAAATAAACTGTGTTTTTAAGTTCCACCCTTGAAAATTTGATTTCCAGAAACTTCTGTGATCAAAATTTTTTTTGAAACGTGTGAACCTTCGATCTCCGGAAACTTCCGGATCACTGTTAGCTAAAAATCCGGATTTTTTCCGAAGCACAATCAGCCCTGGGATATTAATCATACTAAAATGGCCTGCATTTTAACCTGACTTGATTCGGATAGAGCATGCTTGGCTGACAAGTTGCAGCCAGACAACCCTCTTCTACATGTGTGTTGAAACTTCGGAAGCAATGTAGCTAAGTAGAGTAATCTTCCTCAAAACCAGCTTCATAATTTGATAGTCAGCATACCTAGGCATCGTACAGATTGTATTTCTTTGTATAGAAGACATACAATGTATTGACCATCCTAGTAACCATGTTATATTTAATGGTTTCAAAGGAGATATTTACACATTTGCTCCAGGGAGAAAAAAAAATCATACTTTTCATGAATGTTATCATACGTACATCATCCGTTATGTTCTTTAACTCTTGTTTAATAAATGGACTATGAATAAGTCATGTTTGTTTTGTTTTTACAACCTTTATTTGGTGCAACTTAATTTATGTACACGAGTGTATTACAGCCAATATGTTGTGAATCCCATATCATAATAATTCATTGGTGCTTTTAAATGAATAATAGTTAAGAAAATAATAAAAATTGGAAGAATTCTGCTTTACAATACAGAGATGTTATTATATGTTGGTTATTTTCATTTCAGAAAATGGATTTGTAGTAACACGTAGACTCCAAAAATTAATTTTAATACATTGCTTTTCACTGGAAAAACAATCCTAAATTATCCAAATTCCATAAAAAATAAAGAAAAAAATAAAAAAAAATTATTGATGAAAGGGGGAAATTTTAGTGTTAAATACAAAACTATAATTGATATTAAATTCAAACTTGTAAGAGTATGCAAAAAAAGGACTTTCCTTTTTCTTATATATATTACTTTCATTAATAAACAAATATTATAATTCTCCAGTTAGAAACAAAATTAGATTTTAAACAATCTTAGGAGAGGAAGGATAAAAAGACCAATGACCAACACAATTTTATATATTTGCAAATTTCGAATATTTCAAAAATTGACTTCAACTATATCATTTTAAATATCAGACTTAGCATACTTGATTAATACATTATAAGTAATTAACAATGTAGGTTAAACAAAACTTTATGAATATATTATTTACCTTGTATATGTTTAGATTGTAGGTACAATATTTCTTCCAACTACCAGAAATACTGTCTATTACAAGAATAAAAAATAAATAAATATTAATTGAGAAAATTGCTCCAATTTTACTAAAAATAGGTTTTTAAGATACCAGTCAAAAACAGAATTAGTTAATGTACACATCTACCACACTTGCAGAATAATAATTATAGTCAGTTAATTTGTTGAACAATATACAAAGACAATGCGAGATTAGTGTACTCTCTATTTTTAATTAGAGTCTTCATCATAGAGTGCAAAATATAACATTTTTCTTTAATAGAGTATAAAATAAAACACAATATTCTTTAATAAAGAATAAAACTTTATTATTAAGAATTTTATATTTTCCAGATTAATTCTTATGATTTTTTAGAACTTGCTCCAATAACTTATACCTACCTTTTGCGAAGTAACTTTAATTTATTTTAAGAATTGAAACTTTACAGTTGAGTTCTGATAATCAGCCTCCTATGAGAGTTTGATAAAATTCTTTTATTTCTTTATTGCTACCAAACTTGTTCAATAAAGAACCTCTCTAGATCTGGGTATATTCGCTAACCAATAATTTTAAACAATACTGGTAAATGTTTTGAAAGGAAAAAAGATAAGAGTATTTTACAGATCACCTATAGACCATGTAACCAGGGTTGGCAAGTTTTTGACACATGACGGTTTTTACCGTCATGTCAAAAAAACCCTCTGTCAAAAACCCATAGTTTTGGTAAAACTGTATTTTTGAGTTTAACTGCTTATAATTTAAAATTAATTCATTTTTGGGCAATAAAATTAGAAAAAAAGTTGTTAAAAGATATTTAAGAACAGATTCTTGCATTTTCCCAACATGATTATATCAAAACATACTATTTGAAGTAAAATATTAGGATACTAAACAAAATTTTCAACATTTCTAAACATCATTTTGTTTGGCATATTACATTACTGAAGAATGTCAAGTCATTCTTGACTTAGAGTTTGTTAGTAGTTGCAAGTTTTGAAAGTTTTGTTTAGCTTATTTCTAATATTTAAGAAATGCCAAATTTTAAATTCTTCTTTTTAGTTTTTGAATTTATTAATAGTTCCAAGCTTTTTTGTTTGTTTGTTTATTTCTAACAATTAAGAAGTGCAAAATTTTGAATCCTTTGCAAATCAAGCTATAATGATAAAAGTATGAATGTACTTCTTAACTATATATGAATGTATGAATGTGGAACTATATTAATGTATATCCTTCTATTAGAATACATGTATATCGTTGCAAAATCAACAGCAATCATTTACAACATTCATTTAAAAAGGCAATTATGTGAAAATAATATAAATATTGTCCGCTACATGCCATAAATTAAAGAAAACAGTAGGTTTTTGACGGTTTTTACCGGTAAAAACACGGTTTTTACCACTGTCATGTCAAAAACCAGTTTTTGACGGCAAAAACCCAACCCTGCACGTAACCATAAAATCTATTAAAGTAGGTTAAACAAATTAAAATATTTTACAGTAATAACAGCTCATCATTCAAAGAAGCTGTTAGTTTCTTTTAAATATATAAGTGTCGTGATGAAGAGATGCTAATATGACACTTCAAAACAAAGAAATTGTAACATGAAGTTAATAAAGAAAGACATAAAATAACATTTCTTTTACTTAATTTCATGTTATGTATCACAATGTAGTGAATAAAGTTTCAATGTCATGGTTAGATATTAGTAAGTCAAAGAATAATAATTAATAACAGATTAAATTTAACTCTCGAAATAACAATAGTTAAAAAAAATAAAGGAAAGAGCAAACATAAAATTTCTGCACAAAAAAATTAAAAAGTAAAAACATTAAGTAAAAAATATTAGCATTTTTTAAAAAAAATAATAGTTCTCAGTCTAGGGAGTGACTAGTTTCTTTCTAATATATAAGAGTTAACATCAACAAACAATATTTTGACACTTCATAACAAAGAAATTGAAACATGAAGTTTTTTAAGGAAAACATAAAATATCAAATGTATTTTGCTTAATTTAATCCAATTTAGACCCCAAAAAACTTTTAAGTCATGCTCAATCATTTATAAGTAAGAGAATAAACTTTAATAACTTAAACAATATAAGCTAAACTCTAAAAATAACAATGTTTTGCCTTTTAATACAAAAAAGAATAAAAGTAGTACGGCAAGCAAAGAAAATCAGGAGTCAAAGGCATTCACATTAAGTAATTTTATTAGCAACTTTGAAACCAAACCATTATTAAATTTATAGATATATTTTGAAAAGTATGAAATATAAACAATTGATAGAACAAATTTTAAACGGTATTTAAGAAGAAAACTTAGATAAAACGAAAATTAACACTGAAAACAAACCTTAGAACTTTCAAGGAAGAGACGTCCTGCTGTTCTGCTCTTTCAAAATTTATTCAAGTACATCTTCTTATCTTTAATTAACGACTTCCCATGTTTTCGATTTCATTCAACGTCACGTCTTTTGACTTAAACCGAAACTCATTCGGAATGTCATTATCACATGACCTCAATTACACAATAATGCATTTGATGGAAATTCTATGGAAATAACTATATTATTATTTATGTTTATACATTTTATAGCATTTATTTTGGATTTTCTTTTACCTTTGGATTTTCATTAAATAAAAGGGATTAGTGAATTTAAATATCGTTTGAGACGAAAGCACATTTTCTATTTTAAATCAAAGTTGTAGTGTCTTTAATCTAGCGAATCTCTAAAAGCTGTGCACCGATCTTTCATATGTTTGAGTTTATTCCGTTTTAAGAGAACTATTAAAACTTTTCACTTTTTACGAACGTTAAAAGGTGTCGAATTTTTAGTGTATTTCATAAGTACTTCAAATTTTAAATCACTCCATTTGTAAACAATGGTAAAGTAAACAAAAGCAAGGTTATCCTTGATATGTCAAGATCAGTATCGTTTATATAGCCCGCGGGTTAGAAAATTGAGTTACAATACAATTCTTTCTTCATAGTAGTTATCTAGTTATGGTTGATGAAATAGTTTTTCTATATAATTAGATGATCAGGTACTTGCTAGTATTGCTGGTTAACAATAAAGCAATGATCCTTTCCTATTGTGTTCACAATTTATTTCGAAATTTTAAATGGATTCTTTAATGTGCATTTGCTTTTTATTATAAAAAAGGAGAATTTCTTTTGTAAAATTAGTTTTCACTTTTTTTATAGTAAGTAAATTACATAACAATTAATAAAATTCTATATTTTTATTTTTTCGAACATTTTTGTTATAGTTATTTAACATAACTCTATTAGCAGGGGTCTGTCTAGGTTTTTTTTAAAAGTACCTATTTTGTGAAAATGTTGACATAATTTGTGAAAAATTAAAAATTATATTAAAAAGTCAACACTAAAACATGGTAAAAATATAGATTTATCGTTTCTTAAGGGAGACAAAAATAAAATTTTAAGAAAAAGTATTTTGTGAAAATACCGTTTTTCCTAAAGTTGAATTTGTGAAACTACCGTTTTACCTAAAATTGAATTTGTGAAGGTACCGCTAAACGGTAGTAAATTCGGCCTGGACAGACCCCTGATTAGTAAAAGTTTTTTTTTTTTTTTAGAAAAAAAAAGTCGTACAATTATTTAAATTTTAATAAATTGGTTGGAGTAGTTATTGCAATAAGTAAAACATTAGAATCATATCTCGTACATTACAATCATATCTCAAAAAGGTTTGTGAACAAATTTTGATAATTTTAATCTCTCATTTTAATCATAAGTTAAATCTCGTACAATGTTTTTTTTATAAATATAGTCCATATTTATTTTAACAAATGAAAAGTAATGAATATTAAAGTTTGCAATTTTGATTATAGTGTATTTTTGCTATTTAAAACATTTAAACAAGAAATAATAAATTGGAATATTCTTATTTAATTTATGAAACGGGAAAATTATCTAATATTAATCTTATTTGTTTCAGTATACAGTTTTTGTAGCAATCGATGCACTTTACTTCTTTTGAAGCCTATTTGTCCCAATCTCATTATTTTATTTTTTATATCTAGACATGTGTTAAATTTAGATTTCCTTTGCAGATATATTTTTACCCTACATTTTTTTTTAGAGTGTTGTCAACTCAATTTTCGCTTTGCTGAACTATTTCCTAGCATTAGCTACATATTGAAAAAATTATGCATTTCTGTTGTATTGATTGTTTTTCTTTCAAACACACTTTAAAGAAATCAAGTTGTGAATTTTTTTTAAGAAATCAAGTTGTTAGAGGACGTTAAAAGTATAGTAGATATAGTGCAGAATTAATAGTCTATGCAGAGCAACTAAATGATTGTTGATTAACAAACTGTAAGTTAATTGCCAGCAACTCACTAATTTTTTCATCAAAAATACACTAGATTATTTTTTTAATGAAAATGAAATAATGAATATTATATAATATTCTGAAAATTACTTTATTTCATGCATGTATCTTAACAATTTTCGTCAATGTACATATGAACCTTGAAATGCTTTCAATATTTTGAGAAATGCTTAAAAAGAAAAGAAATGCCTTACATTATTAATATCAAAAATTTTTTTAATCCTTTAAAAACTTCAATTTTTGAAAAAATAGCCACATGTTTTTAAAAGCAATTACTTTTAAAAATGCTACAACTGGCCAGTCATTTTTTCCTAATTTTACTCTATAGTAAATATTCATCAGAAAAAAGACGCTTAAATTTATTATTGCGTATTAAAAAGAAACATTTCTGTTCCCCGACAAATGAGTGATAAAGTAAGTTTAAGGAAATTATTATTTTTTCCTCCAAAAACATAAATGCAAACATTTATATCATATCATGAACTCAAGTAAATATTTATTTCTAGCATCTACTTGACCCTACTTTCATTAAATTGAGAAAGTCATTACAACTCTTTATCATTATCTTGTAAATTATTTTAAAATTAATTATATAAATAGCCAAAATGTGTTTTGATTTTTTTCCCTCCTTTTTTTTTGTCAGACTAAAATTTGAAACTAAATATGGCTATATTTGACTTATTATAGCAGTTTCAAATATGAAAACAAAATATTTTAAAATATAATTTTATAGCAAATCACACTCAATTATTTATTTATTACATTTAAAATTCTATCATATTTTGATTTATCAGATTGATTATATTAATATTTGTTTAAATTTTATACAAAATTCATGACATGCAATCCATAATCTCCAAAAATTGAGTATTAAATTTTTTTGTTTCACATTTGAGTGACATATCAAATATTGTCAAAATTAGTCTAAAAGTTTCGCACAGTTAAAAAATTCATTTTTAATTTCAAAAGGAATGCAACATAGCATTTGCATTGAGATAAAATAATACCTAACATAATTTATACCTTAAAAAGTGAAGATGATGCTAAAACTCATATTTTATTTGAATTAAGTAGTCAAATATAAATTTTATTAGGTAAGAAGCTAAGTTACATAGTTGCACTTCTTTCAAATAAATTCGCAGAAGCAAAATAATAGTATTAATTTTATTTTAAACAAAATTTAAAAAGAAACTTTTGAAAAAAATTTTTTTACACCATTTTTATTTCATAATTTTAAAAAATTCCATAAGATTAATTCCAAGAAATACTTTTAAATTAAATTTCGAAGGAACTCTTTTTGAAATTTAATATTTTGAAATTTAGCGAAAATGGAATGTTTAAAAATTAGTACTCAATAATTAGCTACAAGAATTATACATTAAAAAGTTTTAAAGCATAATTTATTTTTCTAAAATTTCTATTTTGTCTTGAAATCTGATAAATTTATGTTTTCTCTTTTAAGTAGTAAAATTTTAAAATATATTTTTCTCAGCTGTTTTCATTCCATTTAAAAAGAATGTGTCTGCTGACCCTTTTAGTCTAGCTTCTGAAAATGGTCAAACTTTCTTGGTTTGTATGATGAATAACTACATTTCCTCCTCTTCAAACTTGGGCTTTTGTACCCAGTACCCTATATGCTAATGTTCCTATTTTTAAATAGCTTCCTTTTTCAAAAAGATAATTTTATGTTGATACTATTTATGTTTGGAAAAAATTCATTTCATTCTAATTTGTTAAAATATATGTACAATACCTTTACTACTATTTGGGGGGGAAAAAAGTTTAGCAAATTCCGCAGGATTTGGAAGTTGTTTCTAAATCCTGCGATTTGATGTTAAATGATTTGGAAGTTAATGTGCTTGTCATCAGATGTTCCCTTTTGTATATTACTGCAACATGTTACTAATATGTAAATAACAGGAAGAAAATATTATTCAAATTAAAAAAAAAAAAAAAATTTTTTTTGGAAAGTATTTTTTTATTTAAACAATATTTTTGTTTTATTATTTTCCTTGAGCATTACTTTAAAAATTAATTGTAAAATCAAAAACATTTTAAGTTAAACAAATATTTTTAAATTTAATATTTGTTAATGATCGATAAATTTTGATGGCTTTTTATTCCTTCCTCTTTGTGAAACCTATTAAATGCGTATTTAAAATTAAATTTCCTCTCTATTATCTTCTTTCTGTCATCAGGACGTGCTTGACGAGAATGAAATTCAACTTCAGAAAAGATATCCAAAACTACGATTTTTATATTTTCTTTCCATTAAAGAGGAACTTGAACCAACAAAACCCTGACCTGTAGCCTTACCATCAACTACAACGGAATTTCTTTAATTTCAGAAAATATTTTTCCTAGTGGAGCAAAGGTAATGAATAAAAAACTACACATTAATAAGTTGAACAGATAGATAAAAGGACATAACGAGAAATGTTTATCTCTTAAGTTTTGATAATAGGCTTCAACTATTTTAAGCTCTTACGAATTTTTTCTTCTTCTTGTGGAAGAGAACTTAAGCAAGATGTTTTAAAACAAACGGAATTAAAAAAAAAAAAAAATTAAGAGTTACAGCATTTGTCTGTGTGACTTTACCTGAATCTGTTTAAATTACTTATCCTTAGTGGTGGACAAATTTCTTTTCATTCCAATTTATTAATATATATATATATATATACACTCCTCAAAAGTGAAATTGCAACACCACGAAATAATGCACGTAGCTTCATGCAAATTTCAGGAGCGATAGTAGTGAGATGGATATGCAAATGATTAAAAAAACAGACTAATAAAATCATTATAAAGCAATTTATTCAATATCTAATGTGGCCACCTCAGGCAGCTATACAGGCCTCAATCCGGCGAGGCATGCTATCAATGACTCCATTGATGGTTGCCTGAGGTAACCTTTGCCAAGCCACATCCACTGCTGTGCGCAGATCATCGATGGTTTGCGCCATTGGTCCTCTGTTCATGCCACGTCCAATGAGATCCCATAGGTGTTCTATGGGATTCAGATCTGGAGAGGCTGCCGGCCAGGGAAGGATGTCAAATCCAGTCAGGCTGTTAAGAGTTCGCCGTGCGACATGCGGCCTGGCATTGTCTTGCTGGAATACCGTGTTGGGTGCGCCCTGCAACAAGGGCAGAACAACGGGATACACNGAGAAACAAGCAGATACTATTAATATATAAAATATATTCTTCGCTCCAGAATTAATTATAAATTACTGGGAAACTTAAAAATTAATAAATTATCGTAATAATCTTACTTTTATAATTTTAAAATTCCTTATGGTATAATCTAAAAACACTTTTTCACTCTGCAAAGTAATTATGAGATCAGCCACTTTCAACATTTTGTCAGGCCAGTACTTTTCACACTTTTTCTAGAGAATATAAAAGATGAAGGAAAAAATAATTATATCAGAACAAGTATGGGTTTTAAATATTTAAAAAAGACAATTGAAATCGTATTACAGTACAGAACCCGTTATCCGGAAGTCAGAAAACCGGAAAACCAAAAAACCGGAACGAAATTCGATAAATTTTCCCGCCATTTTTTTAAAAAAAAATATTTTTTTCCTCATAAGATTTCAAGATTTTCTTTCATTTTTGAAAGATGTTAACCTTACCATCATTTTGGAAACAATCATTAGTGTATTACTTCATCGTTTTTTCTTCTTTTTAAGATTATTTCCAAATATATATTTTTTTAGTTGAGTTTGACAATAAAAAAACGGCTTTTTGCAGCGATTCAGAAAACCGGAAAAATCAGTTATCCGGAATAGCGATGGTCCCGATCCCGAAGAAAAATATCCTTTCCATTGTAAAGATAATTACTAAAAAGACAAAAATTCATCAGAATATATATATATATATATATATAATTTTTTGTGGAATAGAAAATTTTAATTTGGCAACTGCTACTTCAGACAGATTTGCCTTGGATGCCACTAGCAACTAAAAATATAAGAAGTGGTAGAAACTACAATTTATTTTTATTAATTAATTTATTGAATTATCCAATCGTAACTACCACCCCGGGTGACTAAAAATATAGGAAGTGGTAGAAACCACAAGGCATTTTTATTTATTTAATCTATTGAATTCAATGGTAACGGTCACAACTTACGTTGAAAATTATTAATATTTAAGTTGAAAACATTTTCGATCCACCTTCAATAGTAAGCTGAAAGATACTTATAAAAAATTGCCTATTTTAATCGCTTTTTGAAATATTTTTGCTGATTATCAGTGACCGCTTTTTACATGTTTAGTCTCCTGTGGCATCGTTGTTATTGTAGAGCAGTGTTTCCCAAAGTGTGGTACGCTTACCCCCAGGGGTACGCGTTCTTATGCGGAATATATTGCAACAAATGAAATTAAAAAAAAAATATTTAAAAATAAAGCTAGCCGTGAAAATTTTATTTTATTTACGTATTTTTCTATTGGTTATTTTTTGAAGAGTTAACAGTTAATAACTAGTTACAGCAGCCAGTTGTGATTTTTAACTTTCGGGCAATTTTTTATAGCAAAAAATATTTTAATTTTTTTTATTAGTGTTACACAGCGTTACGATAAATTTAGAAAGGGTGCACAAAAGTCATAAGTTTGGGAAACACTGTTGTAGAGGCATGCTTTACCTCTTTTTTGCTTAAAGATTAATGGTAGCTGACTGATACAGTTTCATCGGAGTGCCTATCCTAGGGGGATATCTGCTCCTTCATCTAAGCTATATTTATATGAAGGATAGGAAGGGTGGTGCGGGGGTTAACTAAGTTAAGTCTCAATTGGAAACATTTTACAATTAAAATAAAATCTGGCATAAGTATATGCATGTTAAATCGAATTGGGAAGTAAAAAATTAATTAGAATAACATTAAAAATAAAAAGGGAAAATATTGACAATTATTTTACAAGTGGGGAAGACTCCCTCGCCTCCCCCCTGTAGTGGTAGCTCTCATACTCATATGTGGTAGTTATCTTAGCATCAGTCTCGCGAGCGGCTCTAACTAATTTATCTGAGTGGGAATGTATAATAAAGTTGGGGTTCAGTAACATTTACTGAGAGAAAATTAAAATAAAATAGCGAGATTAAAGAAACAAATTTAAAGGAGAGAGTATAGAGGTTTTTGCGGCTCAGACTGCCTCGCCTCCCCCGGAGGTATTATCCCCGAGCTTCGCAGGTGCACAGTAGCCACATAGCCTCAGAGAAATAGGAAAAAATACATGATAATAACTGCGCAAAAATATATAGGTGAATATCGAGTGAAAAATTATCTGCATCTATTTACAAAATTTACGGGACAGTACCCCATCGGATAGGAAAAGGGCGGTTGCCGGGCTCAAAATAAAAGTTTTTCAAAGTAGTTGCAACTGCACTTATTACAGGAAAGTGCATCTCTGAAGAAATTGGTGAAGGTTCAGAAGCAAATAGTTTTATATTTCTAGTGGTTTGTAACATTTTAGCACCTCACCGTAAAGAATTCAACGCCTTTTAGAGTATAGCTCAAATCTCAGTGCACTGCCCCGAAGCGACATTAACTGATTCGTCGGTTTTTTTAGACGTATAATTGGGGGAATGTGTGATGTGGAAGTAGAGTTTAAACGCCTTATTTCCGTTATGGAACATCACCCTTTTCCAAAAAAAATAATAATAATAATAATTATTATTATTATTTCGTTGTAAGCATTTAATTTGGGTAAAGAAATACTCTTGCGCTCATGCCTCTCGACTCGACTCGATCTGGTTATTGTTGAAGTACTCTCCCGAGCTAGCGGGCACCAAACTTTTAAATCTATACTTTGCCCTAGAGCAACTGTGACTAATGGCATAGGTATTAGGAGGAAATCAAGGCAGTTGGTGGCTGGAGTAGCATGTTGTTGTGTACAGCTTAGGTAATGATAGTAATTAAAGATATAACGTTAGATAAAAATATATAGGTACCTTAATAAAATGATGATTATACATTTAAATTAACATAGTCAGGATGAATATAAATCAAGTTTACCACCACTACAATTTGTTTGGTTGACCATTGGGAGTCCTGTATTTTGCGGCTAGATCATAAAGAAGTCATCATCATCTTCACTCATGTTTAAGACCACCTCATCATTAATAAGTTTTCTCTTTCTTTTGTAGTACGAAACAAAATATCGAGACAAGAAAAAGTAAGAAAAAAAATTGGGAGAGGGAGGTATAATAACTACATAAAGCATTACCTTGCACGTTGTGCGTTTAAAAAATTATAAACAATCTGTTTTCCCATATGCATCTCTATCGCCAAATATACTGTGTTTTACCTCCGATTTCGGGCATTCTGACTTAAACTGATCTTAATTTTGCTTCAATTAAATGTACCAAAATGAACCTAGGAACAAAACTCATAAGATACGCGCTAATTGCAATTAACATTATCTTTGTGATTTGTGGAATAGGAATGATAACAGTTGGAGCTTTGGGTACCAGACAGGATATGACACATTTCTTGGGTATCAAATATATATCGGCGCCTATAATTTGTATTCTTGTAGGATGTATTATATTTGTGGTAGCATTCTTTGGATGCTTTGGTGCTCTCAAATATAACCACGTTATGGTGCTGGTGTTTGCATTGCTCGTATTTGTTATAATAGTTTTGGAGATTGCCGGTGGTATTTGTGCATATTCATATAGGGTAAAGACTGAGGCTTTTCTTAAAAAGAGCATGGAGGAAAGTCTAAGTCGAAATCATAATGACACCTTAAAAATCTGGGATGCGTTGCAATCACATTTGGAATGTTGTGGCACCAATGGTCCAGCAGATTATAGAAAACATAATTTTACAGTTCCAAGAAGTTGCTGCAAGACCAGTGCTAGCAATGCTACGTGCGTTGAAGCAGATGCTTTTCAGGATGGCTGTTATCTTAAAGTAAGTGAAGTATTCAGCAGGCATGTAATCGCCATTTTTGCGGTTGCTATTGGTTTCGCTATAGTTGAGCTTCTGATATTCATGTCTTCTTTGCTCTTAGCTCATGAAATCAAGAAAGAAAATGAAGCACTTAATTAAGCTGTGTGTTTTGTTAGCATGCTTATATTATTCTAATGCGTAAGATTATTTCTTATTTTTCAAATTTCAATTGGCTGTAAATTTACTTATTCGGACAATGAAGTACAGATAAATAAAATAATATTTACTTGAAACTGAATTAATTTCAAATGTTTGCGGGCAGGAGACATCGAAATGTCTTGAAAACTATTTAGAAATATCTCATTCCTTGACTACAAATTTAAGCGTATAAATATTAAAAGACAATAATATAAATATTAAAAGACAATTAACAAAGTCAAGAATAAACAGCTTGCTTTTTGCCGTCAGTAGAACAAATAATAACAATGATGTAGGGTTGTCAACAACTACGCTCTTTGCAGAATATTTTATAGAGGAGTAAACAATTCAAAACTGTAAAGCTTTCAGAATTCCCGGTAATTATGCTTACATTTTAAAAGCCGCATCACAAGATTACAGGAGCAAACTGATGTTTCATATGATTTTTTAAATCCTTTGCATGTAGTGGTGTGGAAAATAACTTTAAATCAAGTTTACGAAACAAAGATTCATACATTAAAATGTAAACTTAGATTTTGGAAAAGTTCAACGGAATACAAACAAATGTCCCTGCTCAACAACAGGACGAAAAATGAAGGGATCTTGCTGTAAGTGTAGTGAAATGACAATCGCAGATTCCGAAAAGCAGTGAAGAAAAATGTGTTGTAAAAATGCCATGTAGATATGATTAATGATGGTTCTCTATCAAATTTTCAAAAACAGATTTTCAATTCTAGAGTTAAATTGTACTTTAGGTTAATATCTGTCTGATCTCTCGATATTTTTGGTTGAAAAAAAAGCACTTGATTCATGCATCAAAACGATCCTTCAGGTACCGTTATAAGAGAAAAGTTGCCAGGCTTCAAGTCAATTTTTGGATTTATAGCTTAATATAATGCAAATCAAACCTCGAACCTTCTCTAGGGTGGATTGTCACCAAGTTCTTGAAATCCTATGATCAATGATAGCGCATTTACTTTGTCAATGAGTTGTTATTGTCTACTGTTAAAATACTTGAAGTGGCTAAGTTAAAATGTGAATTTTTAAAAAAATTATTACGGATTCGTTACTTTCAGTCAAAAATATACAAGAAAATAATATTTTCACCTGAAGGACATTTTTTACTCTAAACAAAGTCATCAGTTTGTAAAATGCACAAGTGCTGGCGTAATTTTATTATTTTTATTGGATATATTTGCTTCTGTTCACAACCAGGAATGCCAGGTTTATTATTTGCAGAAATTCGTTTGAAATAGTTATTACTTTAGGAGACCCATTTCAGGATGATTGGATTGAAGTGGGCTTGAACTTTTGAACTGGAAAGACTGTGGCTTGAACTTTTCAATTATGAAGATGTTGTCGTAAACAACGTAGCTTTAAATCAGATTCAATTAATAAAGAATTTAATGTTAAAATACAAATTTTGCTGTAACCAGTAATTTTTTTTCTCTAATTTGTGCAAGTTGGCATTCATCTACTGCAAAAAAATATTTCTCAAAACTTGAAACTTTATAGAAGCTGATTGTTGTATTTTTTTATTTTACTTCTCTCGAAAATAAGTCCTAGTCCTAGTGTTATGATTTTATTGGGCACCTGGGCCGCGAAGCGACCCCTATCCCATCCATCTGGAATTTTAATACAGTTTTGTTTGAGCATTGAGGTAAGCAGGCAGTGGAGTTGTCTCCCAAAAATAAATTGGAAATGATTTAGTTTTACTATCAGTTTTTTAAAACTTTTTGTGGTAAGTTGTAGCATTTGTTATTCACCATGTATCCTAAAAAAACAAACAAACGCTACCGGAAGTCTTGAGGTCCTCTTCTTACGTCATAACATTAAAGTGACTATTTCTTTTTTTGACGCTCCAGATTTGTTTGTATATACTCGGAATACTTAGTTTTTCTTAATTTCATTTTTGTGAAAAAATGTGTTATCCATATTTTAAAATATCATATAAAGGTAAAAAAAAATACTTTGGGAAATTATCCTAAATTGATATGCAATTACTTAACAGCATATTTAATTGAGGTAATTACGTTTAACAATTAAGCGTGCCTTAACATAGTTTATAATGATCAACATATTCAATACGAAAGAAATATGCAAGTGTGTTTCGCAGCATGTTTAATAATGACAAATACATTCAACACAATTAAGTATATCTCAGCATATTCAATAATGATCAACATATTCAATAGGAACTGTAAAACACACAATATCATCCCCATTGTCATCTTTTAGTATAAATTTAGACAAGTAATCATAGTCTGGTGCAGTCACATTGACCGTATTCTTGTAAGTGTAGGATTGTCCATTCCTTAGTGGACATTTTATACTTTCATTCTTGCAAATGTCAGAATCAGAGTAGGGAATTGTCTCAGGATTTCCTTCCTCTTTTCCATCTTTCGTTCTGTACGCCTGGTATACACCAGTTACAGAATTGGAATCTACGTGAGATACAAATTCGAGTGTTATGGTATCCAGGGTGTTTTTGACAAGTTGACAAACGTCTTTTGTGTCCGGACATCTGGAGAGGGTGAGACTTGTAATCTCCCCTTTTGTTGGCTGGTCACAGTTTTTGTACCCAGTTGATGCGGCGTAGCTAATCATCAAAAGAAGAGTCAAACATGAGAGACACGGCATTTTCATCTACAATATAAAATGGAAACTATTAATTTTAACAATACTTTCTTAAAAGTCGACGGTGGCTCAAGGGATGGAGCGCTCGCCTCCCAATGAGGTGAACCGGGTTCGAATCCTGGTGATGGCTGGTTGATTCGAATTCCACACCCGGCTAGCACAGACCACAGTGCTGACGTAAAAATATCCTCAATGCTAGACGGATGTTGGGTTAGCGTCTCCTAGCTGTCAGGCTAACCATGGGAGGTTTTAGGGGTTTACCACTCGATGTAAAAATGACTCCTTCAAAAAGTCCTCCACGAAGACAAATTTCTCTCAATACTTTATCCAGGAGTTCCCTTGTCTTCTGGATTGGATTCAAAATTACAAGGCTACGGAGTAGAACATTGGTAGTCGTAAACTGAAAATTCGGTCGGCTGTTCAACGACGGTTATAAAATAAAATAATTTCTTAAAATAAAATTAAAAAAATAAGACTTATAATAAAAATATCAACAAAACAAAAATATGCGTTTGATACGCTAGTTCATGCATAGTATTAACTGAAGGGCGTGGTGCAATATAATGATCAGCTTCATTTTCAAATTGTCCAAAACATTGTTTTAATGAAAAACACTTCGATATCGCAGAATAGTGTGCTACAAGGTAATGGTAATTCTGATTCTTGTATGGTGCCTATCAGGAAACAATATAAAGGAACAGTTGGATGTAAAAACGTCACCCGTTGAAAAAAAAAGTTATACTGAGACTGTCCTATGTAAACTAAGATGATGGCATACAGGGTTGCTACGGCGGTGAAAAATCATAAGTGGTTGCTAAGGTTCCTCAAGGCTACTAAAAATATATAAATTAAGCCCTCCTTCAAGGCTGACAGTAAAATTAAAAAGAAAAAACTGGTATTATTAGCTATTAACTATTTCTTTATTAGCTATTTTTTCTGAAATGTAAAATAAGATATTACTGATGTTAATTATACGCTATTCATAACTATCTAAAAAGAAGACAGAGTATTTGTGCTGCGTAAACTAAAGAAAAAACAACGCGAATAAAGTACATAAATGGGCATACTATAGTTTTGGTTCTCTAAACAAGGTTCAATAAATTTGTTTAGAGAACCGAAGCTATAGTATATCAATTTCTGTACTTTATTTCTGTTTTATTCACATTATTTTTTTGCTTTAATCTATTCAACACTATTCACTTTTTCTTGGGTAATAAAAAAAAGCATTATGTTATAACTGTGAGGAAAAAAAATCTGGATAGTCACGTATAAGTTGGGATGAAATCATTTTCTCCCTGTTTTTGTTCATTTTAGACATGGTATCTATAAGCTTTCAGACCATCCTTCATATGAGCATTGCAAAATCATAACTGCATTTTTTCTTTCTTTATGTTTTGGCACCTATTATGCTTTTTTTTAAAATGAAACTTTTTTCGGTTGATACGAATGACCTAAATCATCGATACATTTTTTTAATCGATTTTACTACAATTTTTTTTTTAAAAAAAAGAAGGATCTTAACGTGGCAAAAATGTTCGTCCTCCGGAAAATTAAAAAAAAATCTGGTAATAAAATTAGTTCATATTTACTTTGTCTTCTGGGGAAGTAAAATAACCCTGACAGCCTAAGCTATTACTACAGTTCTAGAATACAAATAGGACTGTTTTTTATCTGTGAAAAGAAAATAGTGGTTTAATCCGTTCAAACGATTCAATCTGATATATTTAATAATTCATAATTTTATCCGGTTTATGTTACACTGAGTGAATTGTAACCACCTCCTAAATTGTACAGTTATGGTACAGTGCACCAATAAAATAAATAAATAAATAATTAAAAAAAAAAAAGCAGACCACCCTGGATAGTTTTTTTTTTTTCTGTCTAATGATCGGTAGGTAGGTAGGAACTTTATTTACATCGCACTAGAGCTGCACTCATCCCTCAATCTTAATGGTTCGAGGGGGTGACCTCAAATATGTTAATTAATTAGTGCAGACGATATTTTAAGTTACGAAATTAGACACAAAAACGCACTTTTTCTGAATGAACTTTTTTTCGGCGGATTCAGATTTTTGACATCCATAATGTAGGGGGTAGCCGCAATCTGGAAAATACGGTCCCCATAGATAAGTCAGGAGAGCGATTCAAAGTATGGACTTTATAATGTTAATTTTATTTTTTATGTAATTCGCCTTATTTCTAGAATTTTTAAACGAATTGAAATTTTTTTGTATATGATTATAAAAATCGTTTATCCAAAGATAATTTCCATGAAAAAAATTAATTTTAGTTAATATTTATTTTTTCATTATTTTATTTGCGAAATACGCAAAAAGTAAAATTAACATTAACATGCGTCCAAACGTCGGATCGCTCTCCTGACCAAACTATGAGAACCAAATTTCTCAGATTGCTATTGTCCCCCTATATTTTTGGGGTCAGAAATCTGAATCCGTCGGAAAAAAATTATTTATTTGATTCAGAGAAAGTGCGTTTTTGTGTCTGATTTCTTAACTCAAAATATCGCCTGAGCTAATTAATTAGCATATTTGAAGTAAACTCCTCGAACCATTAAGATTGAGTCCTAGAACGTGAAGATCCAATCGTTAAACCAAAAGTTATTCCGGGTGATCCGTTTTTTTTTTTTTTTTTGACTCTCTGTATAATGCAAAAAGTATAAGTATTAGGGCAAATATTTAAAATATTAAGTTGCAAATAAATATTGTTATTTTATAGATGTTATTTATAAAATAACAAAAACGCATTCTATATCCAACGAATCTTCCTTGAGTATATGGTGTAATTAAAATTATCATAATCTGTTATGATTCTTGTTCTAATTTTTTCTTGCCTGTAGGAACCAGAAGTTAATAGATAGAAATTGAAAATCGATTCTTCGAAATACTTTTCCGTTTTTTCCAGCAATAAACCAAGTTTTGGCGACTTCCATGTTTATTTCGGCAGATTTTGATATATCGCTTTTGTCTTCGCTTAAATATTAATTTTCGACTCCTGAAAGGTATACTTTTTAGCGTAATTTTTGGCAAGGATTCCGTAATCATCTAACATAATTGTCACTTTACGGTCATTTTTCCTTTAAAAAAAATCAAATAATTGATTAAAATTAAATAAAATAAGTCAGTGGGATACTATAACATCACTACTAGACAACGGGGCAAGAGTTAAAGATCCTATGTTAAGGGTTAAAAAACATGGTTTTGAAAAACGCGATTGGAATTGACTTGTAGTCTTAAACACCGTTCATCATTGAAAGATGCCGCTTTTTAGATTTCGAAAATTCACAATTAACAATAATTAATAGTTAACAAAAAAATCGGTTTTCAAAAAGGACCCTGAAAACTTCAGGAAGCAAAGAAGTTTTTGGGTTTTAAGAAGAAGATTAAAATAGAAAGTGCATAAATTATCCATTGATATAAAAAATATTCTTACTTCTGAAGAAGCTTTGATCTTGCCTAAAAGAGACTTACTTTTCAGGAATAAATACTGAATCGTGTAACAGATAATGTGTTAACATTAATGCATAAATGTTCCTTTTGCAAGTCACGTTGTAGAATTAGTTTTGAATGTGTAATAATGTCTGCGTCGCGTTTTGCTGTNAGTCCGACGACCTGCACTGTCTTGTGTTTTGTTATTTAGGTCTGAATAATAAATACACTAAGCATGCAAATTATTTACTTTTTTTTATAAGTATTGGCCACGTAGTTTGCATTATTAGTTCTCATCTGAAATAATTACACAAGGTAGCAAATTTTTCGTGACATACATAAAAGTTCTTGATTTTAAATTCGGGTGGGGAGAATTTAAATTTGAAATTTGTTTTGTTAGGAAAGCTAGGGATTTTTTTAAAATCGGAATTTACAAGTTTGTAAAGATTTATGTACATATACACTTGTCTGCTTCTTCGAAAATAAAGACCACGTATTGCACCTTAAACTGATATGTATTATGGCCCACTTCACACACTAACTACGTAGCGGAGAAGTGAAGACACTTTTTACTATTCACACGAGTGAATTTTATTTTATTTTATAACAGGCAGCGTTGAACTAACTACGTAGCGGAGAAGTGAAGACATTTTAGTATTCACACGAGTGAATTTTATTTTATTTTATAACAGGCAGCGTTGAACACATGATCCAATTCTGAGTTTACGACTATCGATGTACAACTCTGTAGCCTTAAAATTTAAAACCCAATCACAAAGACAAGGTAACTCCTGGATCAAACTATCATTAGGACAAACTTGCATACATGGAGGATTTTTTGATGGAACTAACCAACATTTGCTTTACATGTCGAGGAAAACATCCCACGCTTAGGCCAACGTCAAGGAGACTCTAACTGGTGATCCGTCTATCACAGCAACTATTTTACGTCAACACTGCGGTCAGTGCTAGCCGGAAGCAGAATTCGCATCAAACAGTTATCTCTGGGAGTCGAACCTTGGTCACCTCTTTGGGAGGCGAACACTCTATGCCATGAATCACCACGGTTCTCTCAAGTGAGACTTTCTTTTAAAAAATGTTCTGGTTAGGAATACATTGGTAGACGGAAAAAAGGGTCCCGGTAAAAAAGGTACCTCCATAGGGAAAATCTGTAGAGATATTTCCCCTCTCGCTTTCAGGGCAGCATGAATGCTCCTCGCTGTTTCAATGAATATTCTTTTTATCTGTAATAATTCAGATTAGATCATTGAGGTAAGGAGAAGGGTAAGGGGGGGGACTTATGGGCTGGTTGTATTACGCTTTTGTTTTAAAATTTTATTTCATTTATTTATTCTTCTTTGATTATTTTTTAAAGCGGGAAGATACTATTTAAATTTTTCAATAATGTTTTACTTTATTTTTGTAATTTTTTTTAGTGAAAAATGTGTTATTTTCTATTTTAAATTACATTTTGTGAAGAAGTTGCTAATGTGAGGCTTAAAGTAGCCAATCGGGGAAGTTGGGAGGATTTATGTGTTGGAAGTTTATTCGTGATTGGAGGTGAAAGTATTGGTCCTTTTTAATTAGTTGAAAACGCACGACACGAAAAAAAAAAAAAATAAGCCATGCACGGAACATCAAAAAGCGCTTCAATCTAATCTTCTCATTTCAAATATTTTCCCTTACAGAATTTTCCCTACTCAGGTACCTTTATTTACCGGGACCTTTTTTTCCAGGCACCTTTTTTTCCGGGACTTTTTTTCCGGTACCTTTTTTTCCTAGAATACATTAACAAATTTTATAAAAACTATAGCTTGTAGAATGAAAACGATTGCAGATTTGATCACAGGCGCTAAAGTATTGAAGATCTGTTAAAAAATCTCATGCAACAGGTGAAGCAATTTGCTTCCTAGTGTTATCCCTCCATAATTTTTTTTAAAAATATTATTTTAAACTGAATGAGATTGTTCAACGGTACGTTAAAATATCAGCGGTGGTCCTTTATTAGTCCGCGAAGGCTATTGAGGCATGTAATGTTTCATTTTTGCCTCATATTTTGTTGAGTCACACACATTGTTGAGTGGTTTGACACGGAGAGAGGGTTTTTGCCGGTAATGGCGTATCGAAAGCACTTCAGAGTGGCAAAAACTGAAGGGGTCATTTTCTTGAAAATTTTGCCGTCTGAATGATACGTCATTTAAAGAGCTAAACTTTAAAAAATAAAAAATAAAAATCGAATTTTATGTTTCGTGTTTCTTTTATGTTATGAAAAGAAAAGGAGCAGTATAAAGATGTGACGAGCTTGGTGGAAGAAGCATGTAAGTGACATTTTCAGTGGTACTTAATCATCAGGGAAATCATCAGAGGTACTTAATCATCTGGGTATTGAGGTGACACAAAGTGGTCATCTCAATATATAATTGTTTTTTATTTCATTTTAATTTTGACATAAATAATTCACATTAATTTTGCGCGTGCTTGCATTATTTTATTATTTCAAATGAAGCAGTGACAAATAAAATAAGGCAAGGACTTATTAACCTCGCCTTTCTAATGAATCTGTATTTATTTCATTGGACAGTTGACCCATTTCTGAGTTTACAACTATCAATGTACATCTCCGTAGCCTTGTAATTTTAAATCCAACCCAGAAAACAAAGGAATTCCTGGATCAAGCATTTGAACAAACTAGCTTTAGCAAAGACTTTCGTGATTTTTCTCTTCATGTGAAGAAACCACATTTGCTTTACATGGGGTGGAAAACCACGAAAACTTCCTTAGCCCAAAGGCAATGGGATTTTAACCCAGGATCCGTCTATCACTGATGATATGTTACGTCAGTACTGTGGTCGGTGAAAGCCGGTAGCAGAATTTGTATCAACCAGTCACCATTGGGATTCGCACCTGGGTCAACTCATTTTGGGATGCAAACGCTCGATTTCTGAAGCCACTGCGGCTCTAAAGAATTTTTAAGAAAATAGTTCTATATCACTATTTTTTTTTATTGGTTATAGCCACCCTTTATTATAGTCACTCTGAATATTTCACATGCCTGGTTCCTCAACTTACCTCTTCATTTAAACGTAAATAAACTTTAGAGTAAGATAAGATTAATTTCAGAGTTAGTATAGTCCTTATAAAATTTAAAATGTTATGTTAATATTCTAATAAAGAAGTTGCCAATTAGCAATTTTCATTCGGAAATATTAAGCTTAGAGGTGAATGTTAACTTATTAAAATACATTTTATTTTCTTAATTCAGCTATCATTTTTAAAAAATTTTATATTCTTTTCCGTAAGCACTCTGAGTTTGTATAACTTAAATAAAAATGCTACAATTTCAATAAAGATAGGATACAGTGATGCAAATTAGGAAATCCTCTATTATCGACTGTGACTGATTTACTCTGAAAATAATAGATAATGATCTAGGACACGATTACTTTATGTGCTTTCATATCTTAACTAAAATTCTTTTTAACTGGATGATAATATCCTTGTTGAACTTTGTACAGCATAACTACTTTACATTTATCACATGATTAAAAATAGCTTTACTCAATATTTCATTAACTAAGCATTATTTTTGAAGACGCAATTTTGATAAGATAGACAGTATAGGGTGTATACCAATAATACTAAAACATACTTTTTTCGATGTACTTTTTCTCAGCATCTAAATAAGGTATTGCTTCAGTTTTTTTTTCACGGAATATTTACATAAACAAGTTTACACTGTAATAACCGTTAATACATATCTTCGGCAGATTCTTTTTAAAATTATTCACAAGAAACTTTTAATTTTTCAAAAAGTTTTTTTTTTGAGCAAAAATCTTTCATAACTCAAAAAGTATTCCTGTTAACGCTAAGACATTATCACAGCATATAACTGATATAATCTCAAACATCCCCTCCCCTCCAAAAAAAAAAATTTCAAAGTGATATCATAAGTAGTTTCTTTAAGGAAAAAAAGAACATAAAAAAAGGCCAGTTTTAGAATTGTTGATATATGCCATACCGACTTCTCTTAAGGCTAAATATATAATGATTTTCGTGAAATAGATTTACTTTTAATGTGTATCTTAATATGCTGTATCGTTATTCAATAATAATGAATACGTTGATTTGACAGAAATTGAGAAAACAGCTAAGTTTGATAAAACTTCGTAATTTTTTAGTGCAATAAAATTATTATGCATATTACTGTTACAATAGAATTACATTCATGTTAAAAATTTTCAGCTTTTCGCGTCAAAGTAGCCCAGTGATTAGCGAATCGGACTCCGGTCCGGAAAGACTGAGGTTCGATCCTCGACTCCGTTAAGACCCACTGAGTACATTCAATATATTATAAATAGTACATATTATATCGATATATTATGTATATAATACATTCGATTCGCTCGTAAAATCTATGGAGTCAAAAATCCTGTAGTCGATCACTGAATAGTACCATGGGTACATGGATATTTAGTAGGTTTCTTTCAAGTGCTTCTGCAGACAATCAAAATTGTGATGCTTGTCCTCTGATCAACCTCAGGGATGTTTTACAGGCCATCGTCACTATCGTGTTATACAGTTCTAGTGCCACGTAAATAAAATGCTTACCTACTTATCGTCGGATGTTTTTGAAATATACTTGTCCGCACTGAACTGATCGTAAAGACATGCGGTTTCCAGTAGAACACCGAAGTCGAGCATCACTGGCTGAGGTCAGTAAGCGGATGGGTGACCTCTTTGACCAGTCTGCGTATAGGGACCGAGTGTGCGCTGAATCGGTCCTCGTTTAAGTGTTCTGCCGTAAAATGCTCTACTTCGCGCGCTAGTCGTCTTGCGACTAACGCAGGGGAGCAGTCCCCTCTGCACAGGAGCAAAATTGCGATGGCATGTCTTCGGATCATCCTCCAGGGATGTTTCCTAGACCAGTGTTTCCCAAAGTGTACCCCCAGGGATACGGGAACAGTGTAGCGGGGGCACGCGTTCTTATGCGGAATATCTTGCAACAAATGAAAATTTCAAAAAATTTTATTTAAAAACAAATCTAGCCATGAAAATTTACGATTGCGTGCTTTTCTATTGACTATTTTTTGCAGAGTTAACAGTTAATAATTAGTGGTGTCAACAAATTTTTAACTTTTGTGCATTTTTTATAGTAAAAATTACATTCCTTTTTTTATTAGAGGTACACAGTGTTACGAAAAATTTAGAAAGGGTACACAAAATTCATAAGTTTGGGAAACACTGTCCTAAACCATCGCCAATAGCCCATTGTGCAGCTCTAGTATATATAGTACCTACCTATACTTATGCATTAAATACAGAACAAGAACCTTGCATAATAAAGAACTTTTATTATTGATACTTTTTTTTGTATTTTTATATCCAAGAACAACGACATGAAGCGAAAAATATTTCATCTTATTTTAAAATTAAATGTCGAAAATTAAATGAAAATTAATAATTGCATAAACCAGGCGGTAAAGGAAAATTTTGATTCGTCATAATTTCTTTTTAATCAATGCATTAATATAATAGAATGACGTCACTGAGGTAAGAGATTAATATCTTTATTACTTCTACGTGAATAATCTTTCAATGATCTATTCTCGAGGTCAAGATTAACGTAATTTCTATACCTTAATGATCGCCTTAAATACACAGTTTAACCGCTTCCCTGGTTGTCCCATTCTCCAGGTACGAATAATTTTCACGAGTATCGTAATTATTTAATGCTGCACATACATATGCATGCTTATAGACTAGACTTGAAAATTTAAATTTTCGGACAGTAACCAGCGGCCGGTAGACTCTAATGACTAGTAGATTTTTTCCTCAAACTTAATGAGTCGGTGACCGATACCGATAGGTCCTTTTTCATTTAATAGCCACTTTTTGTGAAATGTATTTAATAAATACATTATAACTTCGAAATATGTGCATTGTTAAAGAATTATCCTTCCACATAATTCTTTCTTCCCATCACAAATTGATAGATTTTAAAAGGTTAATTATTTTCATATTTTAACAGCAGACACTAAATTTATCGTTCTTCGTCATAGAAGGTGCTGGAAGAGCTGCTCATTTTGCGTTGCCTGGTGACATGTAGGACCACCTTTAGCCCTCAAAACTGCTAGCACCCGCAGTGGCATTGATACCATAAGGTGCTGATAGGTAGTCTGAGGTATCTGGTACCAAGCGCTCACTCCAGCAATTCCCACACATAGCGAGGGGGTAGCGTGGTAGCACGAATTTGATTTTCTAAGTAGGACCGCAAATGCTCTATTGGATTAAGGTCAGGTGAATTTGGGGGCCAAGACATGACTTGAAAGTCACTGGAATGTTCCTCGACGATTCGACCCTTATGACTTGGTGCATTATCCCGTTGGTAAACACCATCCCCCGCAGGAAAAACTGTTGCCATGAATGGGTGAACCTGGTCTGTAAATATGTTCAAGTAGCTTACAGACTTCTGAGATTGTCCTATGAGGATTATGGGTCCTAATGTGTCCCATGAAAACATTGTTCCTGGGCGAGAAACCTTGAAAACCTGAGTGAGCACATTGTTATAGATGGAGAGTGGTCATAATGTAATGGCTCTTCGGTGTATATATATACGTTTATATACATAATAAATTATTATGACCTCTCTCTCGATACACTGTTAGACTACCTTTAGCCCCGTAACATTTCTTTAGCCATGTTATGACTTGCTTCATTCTGAGCAATTTGACACCAATTATAAAATATAATAATATTCAAAAATCTTCCAAATGTTACAGCAAAAATACTGTAAGCCACTGTCTGAAATCAGAACATAACACATCCATTTTCTGAACTGGAATCGTCAGCAAACTCAAGAATCATGTCTAATTTATTCACCGTTTCGTCTGGAAATCTGTTTTTCTTAATTTAAACTTTTTCGCCTTGCTCGTAAGATTTCTCGACTTCTAATTATTTTATTAAGCTTGAACTTTGTAATTTATTTGAATATAGCATATTGCTTGAATTCATTCTAGCATTTGAATATCGGTAAATATTTTACATTTTTTTTTAAATTCAAAATAAAGAAAAATAAAAATCCATTATTTAAAAAATATTTTTTTATTTAATTTTAAAAATGTTTTTTTTTTGTTGACATTTTTTTGAGTTAGTATTGTTTTAAAAAAGAGCATGTTTGACTGCCAATGACAAGTTATTTAAAGCCATTAATATGATTCTTGTGACTTTTATCACACACACAAAACGTCACAGTATCAGTTTTTAATTCTGTTATTAAAGTTCTTTAAAATGTTATAAAAAATTATTTGTATTCAAATAATGTTTGCGCTTATGTTAAACTTCTGTAAAAAAATTTAGAATCTTAAGTTAATTTTTAGGTAAGTTATAGAAAGTCAGAAAAAAGTTGTACATCTTGCTTTCTTAATGAAATCAAAACCATCTAGATGACTTGAATGATTTTGTGATTGAATTTGAGAATTCTTTTTTCTGATTTAGCTTAATTTACGCAAAACCAATTTTTTTTTCTCGCCTGGCTTAGTTTAAAGTATCTATGCTTAATGAGAATTATGCGTCAAAAAACTTGATTTGGATAATTTAACTTATGCCTGATAGTTCAAGTATACAGGTTAATTACCAGGTACCGTATTTTTAAGATATTTCACGATATTTGTACCTGGAAATTGATTTCTAAATAAATTATGGTATAATTGCTTGTTAAATGGCATGAAAATCTTAACAAGGCTTCAAGGGCTAAAAATATTCCAAAATGATTTTTTTATAATTATAAAATAATAAAAAAAAAATTGAAAACTCAGTGCAAACTCCAGACAAGTACCTGCGCCTCTTTTTTTCACCACTGAAATTTCCTTATAATTTCAGGCTTCTGACTTGCAGAGAAACTCAAGACTTTATTTTACGATTGGAAATTTTTGACAGCAGTCTATGCTAGTTCCTTTATTTTTTATTTTTATAACCATTGTTGAACAGCCGACCCAATTTTTTTGGGCAACTCCGTAACTTTGAAGCCAATCCAGGAGACAATGGAACTCCTGGATCAAGTTTAGAGAGAAATTTACCTTCGTGGGGGACTTTTTGATGGAACTAATCCGTATTTGCGTTATAGGAAGAGAAAAATCACGAAAACCTTCCACGGTTAGACTGATGGCAGGAAGAATCTAACCCCTGATCCGTCTACCACTGAGGATATTTAACGTTAGCACTGTGGTCGGTGCAAGCCGGATGCGGTATTCGAATCGACCAGATACTTGTTGTTTGGGAGTTTTGGAGAAAAATAATTTTTTCGAAAAATATGACGCATATTCCTACTTTGGAAACTATTTTCGAATGAATTCCGTGGAGCAAAATTCGTATAAAATTTTGCCAGTTAACCATATGATTTTTTCACCTGACTCTTGATTTTGAGCGCATTGTACGAAATTCTCCTTTAAATATTTCTTGGCAAATAAGGGCATTTTAAAAAAAAAAATATCCGTATTTTTATATGAAGAATAATTTTTCCACACATTCCACGCACGGCAGAATGTTAACTATTTAGTTTACATTCTGCCGTTTCAAAAAGACTCTTTCAAAAATTAAACTCGAAAGTCGGTGAAAAAGCATCTCTACATTATTATGCTAATTCCATCTTAGAAGAATTAACTCTATCTTTGAAATTAAATGCGGTTTTAGAAACTCTATAATGAACAAAAACAGCAGCATAATCTCTCAAAAATTAAAATTTTACGGGCATCAAAACTAGGCATTCAAGTTACAGATACAAATTTAATCACCATATCTTACATAGATAAATTATATCACTTAACCCTTTGCACTCCGTGTTACCGAGTAAAAAACGGACACATACAATAAAACTTTACAAGACAAATTTATATAGTTTGCACTTTTACCATATACATAACTTCAAAATATAGTGGTCACTGTTGAGACTTCCTGTTAACAGATGGCGTTAACTCCCTGGTGAGAAGCTTTTAAAGAATAAGTTTTAAAGAATAAAGGTTTGAGAGCGTTTTTCGTTCATAACACGTGATACTTGTCATCAATAAAATATTGATAATCAAGTGTGTTGTATTCATAGTATAATTATTTTAGAGTTTCTTCTTGTAACACGAAATATTATAAACAAAACACGTTCTCAAAACAAGAGTGAAATTTTTTCTTTAAAAGCTTCTCAACAGGGAGCTAACGCCATCTATTAACATGAAGACTCAACAGTCACTAAACATGGCGATGTAAAAACTTTAACATTTAGAGTAGTTGGTAATTTAAAAGTGATTGTGCCTTAGAGGCACTCTTGGGGTAATAAGAGTTAAAAACGCATTTCGTTCTAAAAAAAAAAAAAAAAGTGTAAACAGTGATCGAAACCAGCTTCGTATTGAAAATTATGAAAGTGGACAGGAAAGATTTGTTGTTGTTGTTAATTTACGTCGCACTAGAGCTGCACAATGGGCTATTGGCGACGGTCTGGGAAACATCCCGGAGGATGATCCGAAGACATGCCATCACAATTTTGATCCTCTGCGGAGGGGATGGTACCCCCGCTTTGGTAGCCCGACGACCTGCGCGCGAAGTCGAGCACTTTACGGTAGCACAGTTTAACGAGAACCAATACCACACACCCTCGGTCCCTACGCAGACTGATCCAAGTGGTCACCCACCCGCACACTGACCGCAGCCAGCGATGCTTGACTTCGGTGAACCGTGTCTTAAGGATCAGTCCACTGCGGGACGGACAGGAAAGAATCGCATTCGCTTATTTTATGAACAAAATTTCTTTGTTAACAAAACGGCTTTTTAATTTGCACAATTTGTATAAAGAGCAGAATCTGCGACCTGTTATATTTATAAAATAATGTTATAGCTGAAACTTAAATATTTTGCTATCAACCTAAATTTATCATCTTTTTTTCTTCTTTCTGGAGTTTGTGACTCCTTATAATTGGAGAGCTTGGAGCAGCGAAATGTTAAGTGACAATCTGAAAACACATTTTCAGAGTTTTAAAATAAGTTTCTGAATGTTTAATTAAGGTGATTTTCCATGTGAATGAAGTTTTGAAACTAGCATCCTAAAGTAATATTCAATGGAAAAAAAATTAAAATCGGTCGTAAAAATATTGTTTATGACTATTTTAAAAAACTTTTATTAGCTTAACTTTATTTCTAACATATGTAATTTTTGTAGGTACGCGAAGATAGCCCCCGAGAATGCGGAAAATCAAAAATTCAAACTGCATTTGTTTGACCACAAATAACCACTTTTTAAATTTTTTTGACCACCCTTATTTTGGACATAATTCTGAAAATTTAAATCGGGGGCAATAGTATTCTCATTTTTGCGAAAAATAAATCAAAATCCAATTTTTATATTGTATTTGTTTGACCACAAATGACCATCATCTTTTAGTTTTTTTGACCACCCCTTATTATAGCCGTAATCTTAAAAGTAAGACTTGGGAGAAGTGTCTGGTTAGCCCCCGAACAAAAGAAAAATAAAATTCTTAAACAGCATTCGTTTGACCCCACAACTGACCACTTTTTTTAAAATTATTTTTTTTACAACCCTTATTTTAGCCGTGATAACAAAATTATTTCTATTAATATAATTTATTATTATATTATACCACAAATATTTTTCTGATTGTCGCCAGTATATTATAATTTCCAAGAGGCTTGAAATGGAAAGTAAGTAACCATATATATGAAACAATGATACTTAAATGTTCAAACGAAACAAACTCCTATTAAAGAAATTTTACTTATATTAATCACAATTTACTACTATAGCTTTAAGGCCAAATAGGAACTCTGATATCTGAATAAGTTAAAGTTCAATCTTTAACCGATTCAGCGTAGCACAATCTTATAAGTATTTGATTTGAGTGCCATAGTTTATACAAAGAAAATGAGCCGCGATGGCTCTGAGAATAGAGCGCACCAATGAGGTGAATCGAGTTCGAATCCCAGCGATGGCTGGCCAATACGAATTCCGCATCTGGCTTGCATCGACCACAGTACTGACATGAAATATCCTCAGAGGTAGACGGACCGTGGGTTAGAGTTCCCTTGCCGATAGGCAAAGCGTGGGAGGTTTACTGCATGTAACGCAAATGCGAGTTAGTTCCATCAAAACGGCCTTCACAAAGTCAACTTTCTCCCAATACTTGATCCAGGAATTCCTTTGTCTTCTGGATTGGGTTCAAAATTACAAGGCTACGGAGTTGAACATTAGTAGTTGCAAACCCAAAAATTGGGTCGGCTATTCAACGACGGTTATAAAATAAAAATAAATACATTAGAATATACGCATAGGGGAAGAAGGCTAGCTTCCGTAGACATAATGTAAATCAGTCCCCCAAGGTTTGGTGCGGTTCCTTTGTATAAAGGAAAAAAAAACAACATCTAGGGACACAGCAGCAGAGGTGCAGAACAAACCTCTGCTGTGCAGCAGAGTTTTGTTTTGCACTTTTATCCTATTGAAAAACAGTTAACTATTGCTTAAGAAATTTTTTGTGAATACATTTATATCATCCATGTTGACTAGACCTGCTAACACATTTCGACATAGAAATAAAAGATAAAATGGTGGTTGATAGAAGACAGCGTACCCAAGATCAAAAGCCTTTTCACGAGTGACAATCAGTACATGTAATGTTCTGCTAAATCTGAGTATGTTGCTCACCCTGTAAGTTGTTTTTCTGATATAGCATGCAGCACAGAACAGTTCCTCACGTTAGTTACATACTCGAAGAGCTATACATCTTCTTTCTTTATACTTTGGTTTGTCCAACAGTGATTTAGTTTCATGTTCCTAAAGTGTATCTAAGTAGTTAAGCCGGTTATGGTATACGGATGAGAATTAGTGAGTTTTTGATTGAAGAGGAACAAAATTTCATCCGTACGCTTAACAGTGTATCAACAGGGTATGGCAAAATAACCGAATTTAAAATTTGTATTCTTTTCTCTTGTTTTCAATATTAATTTTTACAATCTAAAGTATCTATTATAGTAAAAACTAATGCGTAATCGCCATATATTTTGTGAGATAATTAGCTTTTGAAAACTGTGATGGTTATACGTAAGAGTTTTGACAAATTATTATTTTTTATAAGCAAAATAAATTAATTAATTAATTTAATTTATCAATAAAACATTAGTTTTCGTACACAAAGCTATTTTCTGCAGAAACCTTTGCTAACGAACTAAAAAAGATGCGATGTTTTTATGTTTAAAGAGATGAATGAAACCTTCAATAATACTGGGAAACATTTTTTTTTCTTCTGTTGCATGAGATTTTTCAACGGTTCTTAAATATTTTCACACTGCTGATTTCAAATCTGCAATCTGTTTCTCTCTACAAGCTACAGTTTTTGTGCATATTTAAAATTCAATCCAGAGAATACTAGGGAGTGTCCCCACTTCTCTGCTACATAGGGACTGGTAGAAAGAAGTCGGTAACGCATTTCCGTTCATGATGTTCGATACGTTAAGAACATTTTTTTTTTTGTTCAAAGTGTTATTTTACTGACGGTTCTGCACGTAAAAAGTCGCATTTTAACCTGCAGTCTTCTCTGCATAGCAAAACCGGTTTTCCCATGTTAACTGATAGGGGAACTGTGTGTAGGGGAGAAACATTCTCCCAATTTTGCCCATTTCCTTAACCGCCAGTGGGTTAAAGCAGTGACGAGTTCTTATGTGCGCATATATACTTATAAGTTCTTTATAAATTTGTATATTCAGGCAAAAAATAAACTAAATTAAAATTACCATTTAAAAAAAGTGCCTGAAGTTTCCGAATAAAACTTATTTTAGATATGAAATCCTCACTCCAAATTTGAAATCCGCACACTAGATTTAAACCCCCTGCCGGTCTTTAGCCAGCCCCTTCTATAAAAATTTGCAAAAATTAAGAATTATTCATCGGTTTTGATCATTTTCATTTAAATGGGGAAATCTCGCCAAATTGGCGCTTTTTTTTTAAAAAAAAAAAGGTTTACAAATTTTAAAAATATTTAAGTTATTTCTCCGTTCTAAAGCCCAGAGAATACATCACGGCAAGATGATATACGCACTTTAAAATTAAAGATTTACTTTAAATGTAAGAAATTAAAACCGTGGCTATTTCCTTTTCTTTTAGGAAAGAACTTTGAAGGAAAAAAAAATCAGTTTTAACGTGATTCTGATACTGAGTATGAAAGCGAGATCGCCAAATGTGATAATTTATTCTACTGCTGTTCTCTTTCATGAACTTTCTAAATGATTTTGCAGGTCCTTGCTGTAATTTTGTTTTGATATCGGATTCTATCTTAACCTATCCATAACATTGAAAAATTTCTTATAACAGCATTTCGCAAGTTGAGGAAAATGTCAAAAATTTATTCAACTGGAACCAATCGGACTCTTAACTCTATTTATTTTCTTTCTCAAGAGTTAATAATATTAAGTTCCTGTTGATTGTATTGTTTTTCTTTTGAACTTTTCTGACAAATTTACTAATCTTTTCTTTAAATCTCAAACGTTTGCGAACAAGTTGGCAACAATATCGTACAACCGTGACGAACGCATCTTTCTGAATAGTATCAAAATGGAGTTTTAATCATTAAGAGCATGCCGAAATAATATCTTCACGTAACATGGGTAAGTACCTTACTGATATCACCTTACTGATGTAAAAGCTAGAAATATGTAATTCACTTCCTCTCCTCATTTTGGTAGATCCGAATTTTGTATGGGTAAAAATTGCATTATTTCTAAGAGCTTCAAGCATGATCTTTCAAAATTTGCCATGCAAAATCTTCCAAAACACTCATTGGTTCTTTACAAAGTGTTAGTATAAAAAAAATTCGAATTTTTTTTTTAATACTTTCTTATAAAATCTATTGATCCGAAGTTAACTCTAATAAAAAATAATTTTTAATAAATGTTAATTATTTGCCATGTAAAATCTTCCAAAACACTTGTTGATTGCTTACAAAGAATTAGTATAGAAATATTCGTATTTGTTGACCATCAAAATGTGAATCGTTGCCGTTATCTGTCAATTATTTTAGTCGAAGTCTGGGACCCTTTATGTTAGTCTCTTTTTTAAGCATATTTTTACCATGACTCATGAATATTATTATTTTTTTTAAAAAAATCGAATTTTTTTTCTTTTTACTCTTTGAATTTCATAAATTCATTGATCCGAAGTTAACTCTAATAAAAAATAACTTTTAACAATTATTAATTATTTATTATCATATATTTTTTAAATAGTTGAAATAATATTGAATCGCAAAGTACACATCATTTTAAAATATGTACTTTTAAACGAATATATCCTCTTCTGACAAGAGATGCGACGTTGACCTGAAAATTAAAAAAGTGGTGGAAACGTAATTCATTTTAAATTTATTTCATCTATTTAACCTGGAGTNTCTAAAGCTTTTTTTTTTTGTAAATTTTTTCATGAAATAAATTCATTGATCCCAAGTGAACTCTAATAAAAAATAATTTTTAATAATTGTTCATTATTTGCCATTTAAAATCTTCCATAACACTAATTGATTGTTTACAAAGAGCTTTTGTTCACCATCAAAATGTGAATCGTTGCCACTACCTGTGAATTATTTTAATCGAAGTCTGTGACCCTTAATATTAATCTCTTTTTTCTAAGCATATTTTTACCATAACTCATAAATATTTCTAAAAAATTCGAAATTTTTTTTAATACTTTCTTATAAAATCTATTGATCCGAAGTTAACTCTAATAAAAAATAATTTTTAATAATTGTTAATTATTTGCCATGTAAAATCTTCCAAAGCACTTGTTCATTGTTTACAGAGTCAGTATAAAAATGTTCGCACTTGTTCACCATCAATATGTGTATCGTTGCCGTTATCTGTCAATTATTTTAGTCGAAGTCTGGGATCCTTAATGTTAATCTCTTTTCTAAGCATATTTTTACCATGATTTATAAATATTTTTTTAAAAAATCTAAAGTTTTTTTTGTACACTTTCTTATAAAATTCATTGATTCGAAGTTAACTCTAATAAAAAATAATTTTTAATAATTGTTAATTATTTGCCATGTAAAATCTTCCAAAGCACTTGTTCATTGTTTACAGAGTCAGTATAAAAATGTTCGCACTTGTTCACCATCAAAATGTGAATCGTTGCCGTTATCTGTCAATTATTTTAGTCGAAGTCTGGGACCCTTTATGTTAATATCTTTTCTAAGCATATTTTTACCATGATTCAGAAATATTTTTTTAAAAAAAGGAAACGAAATTTTTTTGTAGACTTTCTTATGAAATTCATTGATCCGAAGTTAACTCTAATAAAAAATAATTTTTAACAATTGTTAATTATTTGCCAAGTAAAATATTCCAAAACACTTGTTGATTGCTTACAAAGAGTTAGTATAGAAATGCTCGCATTTGTCAAAATGTTCTATCATCAAAATGTTAATCGTTGCCGTTATCTGTAAATTAGTTTAGACCATGACTCAGAAATATTTTTAAAAAAAATCTAAAGCTTTTTTTTTTTGTAAATTTTTTCATGAAATAAATTCATTGATCCCAAGTGAACTCTAATAAAAAATAATTTTTAATAATTGTTCATTATTTGCCATTTAAAATCTTCCATAACACTAATTGATTGTTTACAAAGAGCTTTTGTTCACCATCAAAATGTGAATCGTTGCCACTACCTGTGAATTATTTTAATCGAAGTCTGTGACCCTTAATATTAATCTCTTTTTTCTAAGCATATTTTTACCATAACTCATAAATATTTCTAAAAAATTCGAAATTTTTTTTAATACTTTCTTATAAAATCTATTGATCCGAAGTTAACTCTAATAAAAAATAATTTTTAATAATTGTTAATTATTTGCCATGCAAAATCTTCCAAAACACTGATCTGAAATTTACTCTAATAAAAAATTCATTGATCCAAAATTAACTCTAATAAAAAATAATTTTTAATAAATTTTAGTTATTTGCCATGTAAAATCTTCCAAAACACTTGTTGATTGCTTACAAAGAATTAGTATAGAAATGTTCGCATTTGTTCACCATCAAAATGTGAATCGTTGCCGCTATCTGTCAATTATTTTAGTCGAAGTCTGGGACCCTTTATCTTGATCTCTTTCTTAAGCATATTTTTACCATGACTCATAAATATTTTTTTGAAAAAAAATCGACTTTTTTTTTCTTTTTACACTTTGAATTTTATAAATTCATTGATAGGAAGTTAACTCTAATAAAAAAATAACTTTTAATAATTGTTAATTATTTATTATCATACAATTTTTAAATAGTTGAAGTAATTTTGAATCGCAAAGTACACATCATTTTAAAATATGTCCTTTTAAATGACAGAATCTTATCCTCTTTTGACAAGGGGTACGACGTTGGCCTGAAAATTTAAAAAGTGGTGGAAACTTAATACATTTTAATTTCATTTTATCTATTTAACCTGTTAGCACCAGCGTCATATTTGTAGGACAGTTTCTCTTTTCAAAAACATATATTGTGGTGGGACAATTGTTTCAATTTTGTCTCTTATCTAGGAGAATTAAAAGTTTCCCTTTCACCATAATTTATTAGTGATTTAAGTTTCTATCACTAGATGTATAACTATAAGGTGCAGGGACATTTCGAACAGAAATGGTAACAAATAGTTGATATTAGCCATTTAGTTGATATTAGCCACACATACCACTTTTTTCATAAAGTCACTTATTGCACCATTTCAATTAAAAAAAGTCGCGATAAAACGGGTTAATTATTCAACTGAACTATAACTTACTGCATAACCCTTCAACATTTGCGGTTAGTGCGAGATGCATTTATCACTGGCAGCAAACTTAGCTGAAATTTTGAAAACAAATAGAATTCTTTTAAGACCTTGAGAAGAGCTTCGGAGCATGACCATTTCGAACGAATAAGCATCCTTTCTCCTTTAACTTTGCTCAATAATAGAAAGCTTATTTTTTTCTATTAATACATATTTTTAATACCAATTAAGCATCATTGTCGTCAATAATAGAATGGCAATTTTTTTGTGGTTCCTCTGAACAAATAAACACTTTTACTCCGTTCATTTTGCCTTTTAGTACACAGTTTTATGATATTTTTGTTTTCAATATGCGCATATTTCCTAAATTAATTATGAAGCATTGACGTCATTCTTGTATTCTTGACATTTCCCTAAGCGAATTAATGTCACTTTTCCATTAATTTTGCCTTTGAATACATAACTATTTTTTTTCCCATTACAATTACCAATGATTTTAAATTACTTTTATACAAAGGCATTTTAAAAGAATTATCATGAACAAAATAAACACGTGGTATTAGATAATCTTAGAAATATCAATTTGGTCACGTAATCCATGAATGCTACTTTTTTTTTTTTTGCTTTGTTAATGTCGTTTTTTTTTATCTGACAGACAACATTTTTTTAATTTTTATTTTATTTCCAATGAGCTGCATTATCGGTCGTGCCGATGAGCAGACCTAGTGCGTTCTCCGGAGCTGATATCCACTCTTTCAGGACCACCACAATGGGTGAGATACCGTTGGTCATGTTAAGTCATGTTAATTTGGACATCTAGTTTCTGCCACACTAGATGGCAGCACCGAGACTCCATTCGGATGCTAAAGTGCACTAGGAATTTAATTTTGCCGGAAATGCCAAGAGCCATTAAGGCACTCCAGCGATCTTTTACATGCCGCATAATCATACGACATGGCCGCTGAGGATTTTCTGCATACCGAAAATCCGGTGTCTGGGCCGGGGATCGAACCCGCTGACTTGGGCTCAGAAGGCCGACGACAAACCAACTGCGCCACCCAGCCAACATTTATCACGTGAAAATATTTATGTATTTTTCTATTACACAGGGATGCCGCAGGTGACATAAAAAGTGAAAAGTGGTAGAAACTCTATTTACTTTTATTTATTTATCATCTTTTTAATTGCTCAATCATATCTACCACTATGACTTACATTTCAAATTATTTATATAAAATATAAATTATTTGAAATAAATTATTTACATAAATTTTTAATAGTAAACTAAAAAATATGATATAAAAAGTTACAAATTTAATTTGTTTTAATGAAATATAGAATTATATAAGTCAGCACTTTTTGCAATATTAGCTTATTAAAACTATAACTAATTGGCCGTTTTTAATTTTTTTTATTTATTTACTCCTAAAGCTGTAACAGCACTTTCACTTATCCGGTAAAAAAGAAATAACTGGCAGTAATATTATTTCGCTTCGCTTACGTTTAAGATAAGAAAAATTTCCACCACTAATTAGATACTCAATGCTACCAATTACTACGCTTTTTGAAAAATATTTTGTAGAGTGGTAATGGCTCATTATTATATAATGTTTATGTTATATATGTGAAGTTATTCACGTTGTTCATGTTATTCATATAACTTCTTATATGCTACTAATCAATTTAAAAACAAATGTAAATAAATTTTTTAATATGGAAAATTTTATTTATCAAATTCTACATGTATCTGAAATAAGATTACTTACTAGAATAAATTATTATTTGTTACCTAAATTTAAAATTAATTTGATTAGTTCATATAATAGATAAATATGCAAATTTTGTTGGTGATGTATGCCAGGTATAACAACTAATTTCATACAATACCATTTTATAAGAACACATATGAGATAAGAAAACTAAAAACAATATATTTATTTCAGTATTATAAAATTTATTTTGTTATAGTTACTTTCCCTATATGATACAATATTTATAATAGTTTTCCTATATGATCAACTTTCGAAGGGGCTTAGGTAAGCTTTATAACTATTTTAGAAATTATGTATAATTTTAACGCGTCGATGAAATTTTCCTAAAATATTCATGAGTAATAAGTAAAATATTCATCAATTCATGAGTGTTATTAAATTACATTTAATAACACTTGAAGACAAATTTGACTTATTTCAGCAGTTAACAAACCAGATCTTTTATTATGCAGGATACATTTAGTTCTTCATAATAAAGGTCAATTTACAAAGATGATTAACTTAAAAGGTTTAAATGCATTATTAAATATGTTAACAAAATATGCTTAGGCTATAAACGCAAATTATGTGTAAAATCAAAGTTTTAAATTTCTCTCGTCGTGCGCTAAAATTAATATCCGTCGTAACTAAAATTAATCTCTTATGAGTTTATGACTTATTCAAATCATAGGAGAAAGATCGACTTTAGTTACGCTTATTTTATATTTTTATAAATAGGGGGTTCTATGACAACCGTTATTACGATTAATTTATGATGGTCTTGTTATTGGAGGAAAAAAAATACGAGGAAAGAAATTAAGCGAATCAGTTAAGAAATGTAAACGGGAATAATAAGCGAATCACTCTGTTGTTATTACAGATCATCATCTAATTTTTTTAAATGAATGTATCGCGTAATTCAACAACCGCAAGTATGAATTGCTACTAGGCAATCATTACTTAATTTTTATGTTTTTTTTAAATGAATAGCGCATTGCAATAACAACCGTATTATAAATAATTGCGTACTTGCAACTCAAGAAGAAGTGAAGTGATTATATCTAACCATGTAATTTGAATCAGATTTAATTGAATACCTTTAAGCGATGTCACGTGTTCGTGTCGAACCTGATTGGCTACTGGATTGAAAAATGCCTCGATTTATTAACAATGACGTTACTTGCAGGTATCCAATTCTCATTATACATGATTATGCTTAACCACGCGATTTAAATCAGATTTAATTGAATACCTTTAAGCGATTTCACGCGTTCGTGTTGAACCTGATTGGCTCCTGGATTGAAAAATGCCACGATCTACTGACAAGGACGTTACTTGCAGGTATCTAATTCTTATTATAGATGTTTATGCTTAACCATGCGATTTAAATCAGATTTAATTAAATACCTTGAAGCGATTTCATGCGTTCGTGTCGAACCTGGATTGAAAATTGCCACGAGTTACTAACAATGACGTCACTTGCAGGTATTCAATTCTTGATATTAAGTAGGGAGCAGAACGAGGGAAGGAAAAGAAGCGAATCGATGAAAGAATTAATTCACGGATCAGTTTGCAAATATATAAAAATTTTGATTAACTTATAATTTGTGGTACAACACAAATTTTTAATGTATTTAAAATATCTGTCTTCTTATTATTTATTTATGTTTGTTTTCAGGATACCATAGCTAACTACCATGGCTTACAAACTGTGGAAAGCAGCACTTCTGGTTATTCTCATCAACGAAGCACTTTCGGAAGAATCTTTTTGTGACAATAAATGTTTCGGAGAAGGGGTAGTAACTTCACGCTCTTGTTACTGTGACAAAGCCTGCACCATTTACAAAGATTGCTGCTCGGACTCAAAGCATTTTGATCCCAGTAAAGATTCAGACTCCAGCTCTTCATCTGTAGTGTGCAAGAGAAATACTCTAGTGGTCAACAGCTGCCTGCCTGAATGGAAAGGTCCAGATTTCATCATCAAATCATGCCAGGAATCTCACAATGAAGTTGACCCAGTGGGAAATTCCCCGGTTACCAGCGAGACTACTGGAATATCCTACAGCAACTACTACTGCGCCATTTGCAACGGAGATTCTGAAGAAGCCATTGTATGGACAATCAAAGTATCTTGTCCTCTTTTAAACCCCAGCATAGACTTGGATAAAGAAGAAGCATTCAAATATATATTTTATAACATACCAACGAAAGAATGGGGGTATGTGTCGCGGGAAAATTCGACGCAAAAACTATCATTCCACGCATGCGCAGTTATTTCTGAAGTACCTGAGAAATTTTCTTCAAAAGTGAGGAAATGTTCGAGCGATGAAGTTCGAAGTTGCTCTCCAAACTGGAAAATAAATCTCGTAGAGCGCATGTGTGATGCTTACAGTGATCCAGTTTTCCATAATGTTACCAAATACAAGAATTTATACTGTGCCATTTGCAATAACGTTGATCAGTCCCTTCTCAATTGCGGAGATGGAATTGGCCCAAGAATGAAAGAGGTGCCAGAATCGGAAGAGAAAAATAATCTAAGTTTTTCTTTGCTTTTAGACATTAATTTTTCGGAAGGTAATATTGTAGGTAGGAGACTTTCAGTTATGAATTGTTTACCAGGAGAAATATTTGATCCTTTTGCTAGGAGGTGTCGAAATATTGTGTGCGCTATTCCTGGTTATATACTGCAGAATGGATTATGTATTGCTGGTAGTGCATCGCCAATTTAAATAAGTGTATTGTAAATATTGTGCTTTTAACTCTCCAATTTTATTATTATGTTACCAAATACAAAACTGTGCTATTTGTAACTGTGCATCTCCTATTTAAAACAGTGTATAATAAATGTTGTACTATCTACGATCCAATTTCGTAATGTTACAAGACCTTACTATTTAATTGTTTTGTAAAACAATGATGAATTAGGATTGATAAAAGAATGAGCAGCCTTAAAAGTCGTTAAAAAAATCATTTGATTCATAAAATAGTTGGTTATTATAACTTTAAGTAAGTACAGTTTGCTAATATGTTAATCGTGGACTGATCCTTAAGCCACGGTTCACCGAATTTAAGCATCACTAATTGCGGTCAGTGTGCGGGTGGGTGATCACTCGGATCAGTCCGCGTAGGGACCGAGGGTGTGTGGTATTGGTCCTCGTTAAACTGTTCTACCGTAAAGTGCTCGACTTCGGGTGCAGGTCGTCGGGCTACCGAAGCGGGGGTGCCATCCCCTCTGCGGAGGATCAAAATTGTGATGGCATGTCTTCGGATCATCCCCAGGGATGTTTCCCAGACCGTCGCCAATAGCCCATTGTGCAGCTCTAGTGCGACGTAAATGAACAAATCAAATCAAATTGATCGAAAAGACGAGAAAGGATACCTGGATTTTAAAAGTAATCAACTATACTTAGAAAAAAAATTACACTTAGAAACTTTTTAATTCTAATTTCCGTTATTCATTTATTAAATTTATTCATTTTTGTATTATTCTCATTCATTTTTTTAATCATATTTATTCATTTTTTAATTACTTTTGACTTTAACTCAAGCACGAACCTATAAAATGTAGATTGTGAGAGAGTTTAGTTTTTCCACAACAATAGACAAATAATTATTATTTAAAGCAAAAAAATTTTGGAAAACTCCTGAGAAAGGCACTTAAAATTTCAATAATTGTCAACTAAAATTGATGACAGTGGTAGCCCAGTAGTTAGAGAATCGGAGTCTGGTCCTGTGAGTCAGGGGCAACGTTACTTTTAAAAAGTAACGAGCAAAAGTACAAGTATTTTCAAAAAAAGTAACGAGTAAAAAGTTCTTATTTTAAAAAGTAACGAGTAAAAAGTACAAGTAAAAGTACAAGTACTGAACAAAAAACGTAACGATTTAAAAGTACATTTCTAGGAAATCGAAAATTCAAAGTAACCTAAAATTTTATTGAATAATATTCTTATGTTCTTTAATGTTTTTGCAAAATTGTTGTTATTTATTTAATTATTTTTAATTTTGAAAGTTATGGACATTAATTTATTTTTAAATTCGGAAGAATATTATAATATAATTTTATAATATAATCGTATAATATAATTTTAAAATCAAATATAATTTTAATATCAAACTTTTTATGGATTTGCACGAAAAAGAAATTTTATCTATTGATTTTAATTTTTAGTTTATTATTTTTATTTATTTAAATTACCATTGATTTAAAATTGTTTTACTCTTTAGAAACGCGTTTTAAAAGCACAAACATAAACAAAGCAAACACGGGGTTTCAGATAGCTTTGTGATCTTTGAGCTAGTAAAAAATAATTGAATGTGCAGTATAAGTTGAAACAGAAGGTATTTAAACACGAAGTTAGCTGTGAATGCATATATATTGCACATTAATTTTATAAATTAAAAAAAACATAAGCATTTATTTTTAAATTAAATTTTTTTTTTTTTTCAGAAAGCTTACCGAGTTTTAAAAAAAAGTAACGATTTCATTCGATATTTCCTTTACAAATACTTGTACTTTTTCTCTAAAAAAGTAACGAAAGTACAAGTAAAAGTACTAAATTTAAAAAGTAACGAAGTACAAGTAAAAGTACGTACTTTTTACTTGCACCGGCGGTACAAGGAACGAAAGTAAAAATACTGCCATATATGGTCAGGGGTTCGATCCTCGACTCCACCAAGACCCACCGAATACATGTGATATATGTGCTAAAAATCAGTAAAATCGAAAGTCCCGTGGTCGGTAGCTGAGTAGAACTGGTACAGGCACCCGGGTACAGGTACAGGCACCCGGAGAAAATTTCCTTCCCTTTCAGATGTACGTCTAAATTGAGGAAGTGGCCTCACAAAATTGTGATGGCATATCTTCGGATCATCCTCAGGGATGTTTAATAGACCGTCGCGCAATAGCCCATTGCGCAGCTCTAGTGGGGCGTAAATAAAGTACCTACCTACAAACATATTTGAATTTCGATTAAAACTCTTTTTTTATTTCATAAATAAAAGTGATCTTTCAACACGTGGAATTTCACCGTTTTAATTGCATTTCCATGGACTGCTTTCACACGATATTTTTTTATTTCAAAATTAACAGTTAATTCTCCATGAATTAACTGTAGAATGTTAATTTCTTTTAATCAATTTGTTGCAAATTTTGCTACACGCCTTGGTAATATTAAGTTTCGATGTCTTACAGTTTTTAACAACTAAATGTCCCGCAGTGGACTGATCGTTAAGACACGGTTCCCAGCAGATCACCGAAGTCAAGCATCACTGGCTGCGGTCAGTGTGCGGGTGGGTGACCACTTGGATCAGTCTGCGTAGGGACCGAGGGTGTGCGGTATTGGTCCTCGTTAAACTGTTCTACCGTAAAGTGCTCGACTTCGCGTGCAGGCCGTCGGGCTACCGAAGCGGGGGTGCCATCCCCTCTGCGGAGGATCAAAATTGTGATGGCATGTCTTCGGATCATCCTCAGGGATGTTTCCCAGACCGTCGCCAATAGCCCATTGTGCAGCTTTAGTGCGACGTAAATGAACAAAACAAGCAAACAAATTAACAACTAAATATTGTATCATAAAGCAAAACATTTGAAAACTTTTTCGAAAAAGTACTTACAGTTGTCCTAATTTCTGAACAAATTGTAATTTCTGTTAAGTTCACAAACAAATAAGGTTCTATCAGCATGTCAAACTTCAGATTTGTAGTTGCATTCCCACGACCTGCAGGTTTGCCCGCACGGTGTTTTTTTTAATTTTTATTTTGCTACAAGTTTACCAATAATTCTGGCTCTAATTATTCGATGTTACATTTTTTTATTTTACGCTTCTCTTTTTAAATGTTTATACATACTTTCCGATTTTCAATTTTCTAAATCTTATAGTTTCAACGTAGTAAAATAAATTGTAAAATTAAGCTGAACATCCAAAAAAGTGTCTGTGGCTTTTACTCGTTGTCCCGCCTCTTTCTGAGCTGCTCAATTCTGATTGGACGTCGTCCGTTGTCCTCGATTTCTTTGCGGATATCTTCCGTACGGTGTTTCAGATCAAGTCCCCGCACTAGAAACTTAATATTTCTCGGGGGAATGCTGGGAGAGTTCGGTGGATAAGGCTCCGTCGGAGTTGGATCTGCAGGGATGATCGCTGGTGTGGAAATGAGACTGGTAGGGGAAGGCTCCTTGGGATCGCTGGCTTTTCGAGTCTTTTTCTTCCTTAGTCGTTTTTTGGGGGGACTCTTGGGCTCATGCTCTTCGATTACACATGTCTCAGTAGAGGATTCAGCAGGGTGAGATTCCACTGTTGGGTCTGAGGTGTCGGCTGATTCTTTTGGATCCTCTGTCGTTTCGGGAATGATAGGCGTTTCTGTAACCATTGGCATTGGTGGTTCTATAGGTTCCTCTGGAATCGGCTCTTTCCTCTGATATTTCTCTGGGAAAGGGTACTTTGTCCCATCGTCCGGACATTCATCATGAATTTCCTTAAGGGTGGAGAGGACAAATTCATCTTTAGGATCAGTCGGTAAATTGGCCATGGCTTTGTACAGCTGGCGGAACTGCATGTAGGTACCTGATTTGTTGTCGATGGCGTAGTTGTATCGGACATAATATTCCAAGGTTCCATCAGAAATATTATTATTCCTGGCATTTTCTGCATCGTAGTTGGGAGGAGGTGGGGGCGCGGACCTTACGGTCCGTCGCTTCCCGCCTCTGGCACAATGATGCATAGACATAATAGCAGAGCTCGGTCACAACACAACCTAACTCAAGCAAGGTCGGTGAGCGAATGGTGTGACACAAATATGTGACAGCATGAAATCGTATCAATCAGGGTAAAAATATAAAACTGGTAATCAAAGTATTTCTTTAGCCGTTTATTTGTGGGCGGAGTTATAATTGTTTGATTTATTTAATTCACCAATACTTTGTTCAAAATAAAACTATGTAGTTATACTTTGAATTAACATTGATTATATATATGATTAAACTAACAATAATTAAAGTAAAAGCAAAGTAAGTCTGTCAAATTAGCAACGATTACATTTAAGTTACCGTTTTTTATTTAATTACAACTTGATTCTGATTTTGTACGAATGCTTTTCAGAATCACCCGTCCCCAAGGGGTTAGCACGTTCACGCCGGGTGTTGCGCCTGAAAGCGGGACGGAAAAGACAAAATACTGGTAGAAGAGCTATTTCAATATTAGATAATATTCGGGAGGAGTTAATCTAATCTATTCTCAACTATAACAATTCACTGTATGGAAGTTTATCACTATGCCTATGCCTATGTCAGATAGTTATCTAAGTATCGGCCCTGTGAAGGGCCCCAACTCATTCATCTCAATGGGAAGTGAAATAAAAGTGCCGAAGCATCTGAGGCAGAAAAGATGGGTGGGGTCCAAATTCGTTGTTAGGCTTGGTTGGAATGGTAGAATCATCATTGGGCTGGGGTGTTCCCCTGGATCAGTGTTTGAAGAAGGTTGAGAGTCTCTTTGTCCTTAAGAAGATCTTGCAGCTCTTTAACTAGAGAAACTAGTCGGTGAGCTGAAGTAGTCTTAGATGTGGTCTTTTTTCTTGAATGATTTTTTCTACAGGGGCGGGCCTCGCACCCTGAGAAATTGGAGGTGTGTGATTTCTGGCAGTTGCAGCATGTAGCTGGAGTGTCCTTAGGCTTAGTGCACTGATAGGAGTAGTGCCCCTTGGCACACTTCATGCACCTGGGTGGATCAGTGCAGGAGCTCTGGGAGTGTCCGTAATTCTGGCAGCGAAAACACTGAAGTGGCCTACGGCCACCGTGAAAACGCTCAATGCTGACCGGATAATTCTTAATCATTTCAGTGTAGAAGATCTTTTCATGATTCGGCAGCTTGGGGACTATCACCAGGAAAAGTGGGAGGAGCCTATAGGCTCCACCCACCCTCTTCTTGAATTGTACGATCTTGTATACTTCAATGCTCAATTTCCCTAATTCTAAGGAAATTAAATCAGGGTTAAAGTCCTTTGGTAGACCACGAAAAAGCACTTTGAGGAACTTTGATGAATTCACAGCATTGTTTGATGGCCCTAAAAAGGGCCCTGGGAGGGCAGCATCAGCTGGGGCTTCTTCGATGGTTTCCATCGGGACTGGAGGGGGTGACGCCGGCTTCGGAAGAGCATCGGAAGGAGGGCAGGCAGTAGGCTTAGGTGATGAAACGGCTTGGGTTGCTTTAAGTTTATCACGACGAAGAAGCGATTCAATATAAAAATTGCATCCGTTAAAAACAATTGGTAGTTACGGATTTTTTTTTATTCCCAGAAAAAAACTAAAAAATGAAATTTATTTGTTACCAGCTTTTACTCCATCCGGCGCGCCGCCCGATGAGACAATCTAGCGTGACCGACCGGTGAGTCACCCCGGCGAGAACGTGTTAATAATGATACAATTTGCTGCATCCGTCATGTGTTATGCATGCAGACGCAGCTTTAATTGTATTTTGGCATTTTTAAAAAGGGTAATATTAGGAAACTCTGAATTATTAAAATATAGAAAACCAAATTATTGCATTTTTATTGGTACATATTCACCTAAAATGAAGTATTCCAATTTTTTTTCGTGATAATTTTAGCAGTCTTTATTCGAACAATTACAAAAGCAGACGATTAATATAATATTGGGTTTTAACAATAAATCTCAATGAATAATAAAACACTAAGTCACAGAAAGATATCATCAAAAACAGAATTAGGCGCTGCTTTTGATATCAAGCAGCCGTTTCAATTTCTCAAATCTAAAGTAACGCCTACTTTTTACTATTGCTTCAGTTGAAGTTAATTGATAACTACCGAATGAGACAGCTGAGAAAATTTTAAAACAATTGACTTACTTAACACGTTCTGGAGAAGCAATTCAATATAAAAATTGCATCCGTTAAAAACAATTGGTAGTTATGGATTTTTATTATTCCCGAAAAAAAACTAAAAAATGAAATTTATTTGTTACCAGTTTTTACTCCAGTGCGCCGTCCGATGAGACACCCGGGCGTGAACTTGTTAAAATAAAAATAAAGTCATTCTAATCTTCAATGAATATAGGTTGTTTGACTCTTTGTATTCGAATGAATATAGGTTGTTTGACTCTTTGTATTCGTTCCAAAAATTTATTAATGAAAAAAGTGGAAAGAATAATTTTGCTTAAATTATTAGGATAATTTTTTTTAAGATAAAAAAATTTTGATTATTACATATTTTTAATATAATTAATTTTTTTTCGTTAATTTATAAGTTCACAATTACTTAAGAGATTTATTCATAATGTTTTGGGCTCCTTCGAATGAAGGTTGATCATTTAGAGTTCCACAGCCGCAAAAATTGGGAACCGCTGGTTCAGGGTTCCATAGACGAAAGAAATTGTATATTAT
>NC_092212.1:60402062-60419250 GCF_043381705.1 Parasteatoda tepidariorum | reverse complement strand
TATACTTTGTACTTGATATATCTGAGACTATGTGTACTTAATATTTCTAAGTACTTAGCACTCGAAATAAATAAATATTGATGATAACAAATACATTTTGAATCAATTCATTTTAAGCATCTAAAATGTAAGACCACCAAAACAAATAAAAAATAGCTTTTAAATCTTAGGAATTTCTCATCTAGATGGTAGCCGCATTTTAAATTTTGTATCGAAGCCTAGGTAGGTAATTACTTTATTTACGTCACACTAGAGTTGCACAATGGTGATTGGTTACAGTCTGGGAAAGAAATATACAATTTTTGAATAAAATTAAACGTAATTATAAAATTGTTGTTTTAAAATTTTAAAAATATTCGTTAAAAACTGCGCAAGATATATGTAGTTAAACTAGTTCTTTTAAACTGCGCAAGCAAAAAAATTTCAAAACATTTTCTCATAATTTTGTAGAGATTCGTATTTGGCAACTTCCGATAAATGCTTTAGTTGAATATCTTAAAAATTTAAAAAATTTCAAACACTTTTCTAAGTAGTTTTTATACTTTTCAAAGAAAGCTCAAAACAACAAATGGTTTATCCACAGATATTATCTTGTACAATTAAACAAGATTTATTGAAATTCTCGATTATTGTAAAGAATTATGATTTGCTTTTAAATTTTGTCTTATGATACAAAATAAAATTTGTGAATAATGCTTTTAGCTTTCTTTTGAAAAGTACAAAAATTACTTAGAAAATTGTTCGAAACTCTTTAAATTTTTAAGAAATTCAAACCAACTTTTTTTTCTTAGTTGCCAAATACGATTCACTACAAAATTTTGAAAAAGTTTTTAACACTTCTTCAGTGCATGCTCAGTATAAAAGAACTAGCTTAAATACTCATAATTTACGCAGTTTTTAACGAATTTTTTGAAAATTTGCAATTAATCTTAAATTCTTCCAAAAAGTTTGTTTGATTCAATTGAATATCTATAAAATTATTACAAAAAAGCGTAAGGTGAAAAAATTATTATAAAGAGAGAGAGAGAGAGAGATTAGTTTAATATTTTGTCAACACTGTTATGAAGTTTTGAAAATGTTTGAAATGAAATGTTTAAAATGAAAATAATTACCTTCGAATTTATGACGAATCTTTCTTGAATGTCGGAATGAGTAGTCTGAAACCTTCTCTTTGAGTTAGGGTGATATTTATTCAGGTTAACTCTTCCTCTGACTTAGTAATTATTTCAAGCTTCAAAACACTGGGGCAAAACCGGAAAATCCTTTCAATATTCAGTAAACGCTTTCATTCTAAAACTACTCCTCTGTTATCTTATTATTTTTACTAAGCTTTCATTAATTCATTTTCATGCTCGTAACAAAAATTTTTCTTGCAGTCGAAATTGCAATCTCTTTCTGATTAGAATATTAAAATATTAATTGTAGCTCCATGACCTTGTCAGCTTCAGAAATTTAATGGGGGATTCCATCAGAAATTATTTTATAATTTATAAAAAACCGGTGTCCTAAGCTGACCCAATTCAGAGATTAAGACTATCATTGTTCAATTCCGTTGTCTTGTAATTTTGGACTCAACTCAGAAGACAATGAACCAGCTGGATCAAGTCTGCGAAATTGTATTTTAAAAATGTCGTATTTTAAAAATTCGATTTCTGACGAACAATTCGACTGTTTTCACTCAAATTTTATATTTTGCCGTGTAAAGCTATTGTCACATATACACTTAATGTAATGTGACAATTTTATTTCTAATTTTATTTAAGCCTTCAATTTTTTCTTTAAACGTTATTCCTCTTTTTTTATTTTAGCAATCTTTTTAACTTTCTTGGTGACCTTTCTCATGGTCGTTGCGGTCATCGCACTTCCTGTGGGGAAAGTTAACCAACCCCTCTATTCACGCCTTTCTTTTTCCTCTTTTAATTTTAGGGGGGCTAACTAGCCAATCCCTTTACTTTAAATTTCAAACTCTCCGCCTCTTTAAATTTAATTGGTCGTAGTTTTTCTGGTCTACCCCAGTTAAGGAATTTTTAAGTCACTTTTTGAGAAAATTCTCTGTTGGTTTTTCCTGCTTGCTGGTTCCTTTTTTTTTCCGAGATGCGGACTTCGGTCCGTATCGAGGGATTTCTTTTTATTTTTTTTCTTAACCTTTATCTTAAATTAAATCCATATCTCTAATCAAATTCTGTAAATTTAAAATCAAAATTTTATACCTTTAATTTTCTTTAACATAAGAAAAACCTTCTCGAATTGAAGCTTTCTTTCCATATTTATTTTAACCTCTAAATTACTCGTTCTTTTATAATTAACATTTATCTATAACGCCTTCTGTGTTTTAATTCTCCCGTCACCCATTTCAATAAAATGCCTTTCTTGTGTTGGTAGATGTGGTGAAAGATGTATGTTCTAAATAAAATGATATGTTAATAATTTAATCTTGTGCTGGAGAATTTATTTGCCTCTATTTTCATGATTTATCATGTCCTGTGTGTACAGGGTGAGTACCTTTCAATTATTGTTATGGGCATGCATATATGTGAATTCATTAGTTTTTCTTATTGGAAACATCAGCTTACTGTATTAAATCATATATTGTTTGGATATAGCATGACTTTATCGTATTTACCATTAATCTTTAATTTTCTTAGTTTTCACCCTTATTCTAAATTTGGTGATACCAAATCATCCAATTTGTTCAAACCTCACACTTTGTGACCCTTTGGACCTATTGGGTTATTGTTATCCCACATTAGCATTGTACTACCACTTTCCTTAACGATCACATTCCCCCCTTAATTCAATTTAATTACCCTTTTATATATTTCGGCCTTAATTATATTTGTCACGACGTTTCAATCATTTAACTAATTTTTAATCATGACTATATCCAATTACTAGTACATATACCAAATACAACCCATCTATCAATTTTATTACATAATTAACTTTACTTTTTTACGCACCAAAATAATTTTTATTTAACTCTTACAGCTATATATTTTTAAAATATATAGCTTCATGCCGTACAATTCAACAACTTTTCTATTTGTATTGAATAATATAACAAAAAATTATAAATATTTACAAAAAGTTATTTTTTGCTACATTAAGTGGTAAAATTAACATTTAGGACTATCCAATATTTTACTTCCTACATTGCGACTACCCCCTATACTTTAGGGGTCAGAAGACCAAATCTGCCAAAATAAGGTTTGTTTATTCAGAGCAATAGCTAGTTTTGGAGTCAGATTTCGCATTCTAAAATATCGTCTGCATTAATTAATTAGCATATTTGAAGTCAACCCCGTGAATACATTGAAATTGAGTCCTAATATGAGAAGATCCAATGTGATCAAAAGCTATTCAGGGTAGTGCTTTATTTATTTTGCGCACTAAAGATTCAATATTTTCTCTGAATAAACATGCATCTTAATTTGTCGCATTTTGATTTTTAAAACTCAAAACATAGAGGGGGTGGAGGTATAGTAGCTATATGGAAAATATTATCCCAAAAGTTTAGGCAGAAGAACTGTCTAAAATTTGAACACCTTTCTTGCTAATTTTGCGATTTATTTACAAGTACAAATTTGTAAATTGAAACTAATGAAATGTGAAGGAGGTATTTAAAAAAATATTTTTTGCAAGCGAATTTTACATTTACGCGTGGCAAAGTATACAGCGATATATCTTACTTTAATTTACATAAATTTTAACTTATTGTTTTGTGGGAAGGCCTCGCATATGTCTACTATCAAACAATATAGCATAAAAATAAAATAAAAGATTTAGATTAAATTTTAAGGTTTTCTAAATTTCTAGATCGTTTTAACTCAATCGTTTCAATCAATCAGTTTCAGATCATTTTAACTCAATCGTTTAGGACTCAAAAGATGAAAATTATATTAACTCTTTGAGCTGAGATACTGGCAGTTGCTACTTCTGGCAATTGACATAGATGAGAATAACCAGTAAAAATAACCAGAATAAACAGTCTAAAGCTTCAAATTTTAATAATTAAAAACCGCATTATTTTTTGAATTTTTTAAATTATTTAAAAATATTGTATTATGTCTTTTAAATGATTGAGTGCTTACATTTGTTCAAGGAGCACATTTAGCTCTAGAAAGACTGAAAAATCTATGTTGCCCAAAAGCAGTCAAAATGACTGCAAGTGAAAGAATAACTAATGTATAAAGAAATTTGTTTAAAATTAATTTGTAATATTTTTTCATATTGTTTTCGGTTATATAATAAGTTATGAGTAAATATCAACAATAAAAATAATTATAAAAGTGACAAAATTCTAAGAAATTGTGTCATTATATACTTCATTGTTTTTCTAACTGGAATTAAAAAGCAGTTAAAATGGGTGTCTAATAGGTCTCTCCAAAAAATATCTCCCATACCTGAATGATTGATGGAGTAGGCGGAGGATCTCTATAGGATCCCATATCATACATTAACCGGTTAATGCCCAGCGTCATATATTTAGAACAGTTCCCTTTTTCAAAGACGTTCAGAGATGCCAACTGCTCCGAACACGCCAAAATAGTTAAAAAAAAACGGTAAGTAGTTATTAAGTAAATTTTGCAAATATTTGACTATTTTTGCTTGCTTTTTAAGAGGTATGGCATGACATATGTCTGCGAAAGTGGTGAATTATATAAGACTTCGAATTATTTAGAAATAGTGGTGGATAAAAATCTGCTAAATTGAATTTATTAAACCAAGAATCACAATTGATAAGCTACCTCTTAAAAATGTATATTTGCTGTCCGGAGCAAGTAGGCATCTCTGGACATTCATTGTGATTGGAAACTTTTTTCAGCATTTTCATTTATCTGGGTGAATTAAAAGATTCTCACATACCATAATGATTTAGTTATTTCTGATTCGATCTAGAATTATAAAGAGCAAGTACTTTTTGACCTATCAAAGACTTTTTGAATGCCCTATGAATGAAAAACCAATGAATTTCGATAATATATTATACCAATTTTTCCTTAAAATCACTTTTTGTATAACTTCAATATATAAATTCAAGACAANTATAAATTCGGGACAAAACAGGTTAAACCACTAACTTAGCTAACACTGGAGGAAATTTTCTCAAATGGAGTGGGATGTTGACATCCTTATCTAAGTATCGTTTAATTATTTAAAGATTGTGGTAGCCAATAATGAAATCAAATGTTAAAACAAAAACTCAGCTATTAAATATTTAGGGAAAAATCTCAGACTGAAAGTAGAAGTTTTCAACTTTGTAAATGAAAGTATTTCTTATTTTAGATCATTAATCTAAATTTTTATATTATTCACAGTAACAGTAGTAGTGTTTTCACTTTGTTAACAGTAGTAAAGATAAATAACAATTGAAAATATTTTGAGCTACCACTTTTTTTGGGGGGGGGGGAGGAAATGACTGAAGGATAGTATAATTTAAACTCTTCAGTTCTAAAGATCCATATAAAAGCAAAACATAACTTTTCTTCAATTTGATTTTTTTCAAACGTGAATAGTTTACAAAATGCGAAAAACTATCGCCATCGCTTTCCTCATCATTAGCATTTCTTTTAATGAACTTTTCTACATTTTCTGCTATATTTGTCGTATCTGTATCCTTTGCAACATCTGGCTCCAGGGGGAGGAGTGCAGCCACATCCGTACATAGTGCACAATCTTCTGGCATATCCATGATCCTTTGACCCTTCTGACTCAAACATAGCTTGCCTCTCGTATCGTCGTAAAGCCTTTCTTCTGCCATAATCATAAGGATGCAGTAAAATATTGCCTCGTGCATTTGAAAGAGATGCGCAGTGAATCTCATAGGGCAAGACGATGTTCAGAAAAAAAATAATTGCAATCAAACGGACTTTTTTCATCATTTCCTAAAGTAAACAAAAAGTTAATTAATACAAAAGTAGTTATTAAATTGTATGCATGAACAGTATGCTGAGAAAAAAGAAATAGCGAATTTTTGATGTAATGGTGGGATTTTCAAATGCCAAGACTGTAAACTACTACGCATTTTGCAATGCAAAATGGTCTAGTGTAGAATGCTATGGTGAAAAGGCCTTATTTAATAACAATCAAATTTAAGAACGTAAACAGTAAAAACAAAGACATATGATGGTGTGACATTTGTTAGACAACCCTATCAACCTACCATTTCAACCCGTTGCCTGCCACTTAAGTTGTACATAATTATAAATATTGTATATGATCACAGTGCCCTCTGTTGGTCGAGCGGAGATACATAACATTATCTAATCACTATTTAGTGTTTAGACATTGAGGTATGTTCATTTCTGTACTTGTGTTTTGGAACAGGTTTATTTAATTAGCGCAAGCGGTATTTTAGGTTTGAAATCAGATTCAAAAACATACTTTAACGAAATAAACATACCTTTTTTTAAACAGATTTTGAATCTTGACCGTAGAATAATTGCTATATGGAACATATTGTCTAATTAGTTTGGGCAGGAGAGCGGTTGAAAGCCTGGGTCCCTCAATGTTAATCTCCCTTTCTGCGAATTTCGCCATATCAAAGAAGTTTCTATATTTCAACCAATTCCCTACTCTTTTTTTTTATTCAGCAGATTTCCTTCAAATGTCAGATTTACCATTTAAAATTATGCAGATTAAATTAATGTAAATTTTTATACCTTACAACTCAAAATTTTTCAACTGTAAGCAAATTAACAACACAAAAACAAGACAAAAAATAGTTGTTGTTGCTGAAGTATGCCTGCTTAGGCAGAGAGGGTGCGATTGTTCTTGTTTTCCAGTGGCGCCTTCTATGACCAAGAATTCGACTTCAGCCACACCGTACGTCACACCCGTTTATAGGGTGGAACCATTCATTCATCCATTCATTCATCCACTGATGGTAATTTTGACCTGAATCAGAAAACGATCGATCTTCAATCCAGTAACCTTAGGAAAATTTGCCATAGAGAAGAAGCCTATGGTAATCTATGGCAACCTATGGCTACCATAGAAATTTGTATGGCAAGATACCATACTCCTATGGTTACCATAGAAATTTATATGGCACAACCCCATAAGCCTATGGCTACCATAGAAATTTGTATGGCAAGATACCATACGCCTATGGTTACCATAGAGATTTGTATGGCAAAACCCCAAAAGCCTATGGCTACCATAAAGATTTGTATGGCAGTATACCATAGACTAATGGTAACCATAAGGATTTGTATGGCACGTCACCATTGGCCTATGGCAACCACAGAAATTTGTATGGCAGTATACCATAGGCCAATGGTAACCTTAAAGATTTGTATGGCAGTATACCATAGAGAAAAGCTGATCTAGATCTCCACCAACGAAACAACAACTTCTATGGAGTCCTCAAAAACATCTTCTAAAAGAAATAAATATCCATTATTTCACCCCGAAGTTAATTAAATTCAACATGTAAACCCACAAGGCATTCCTGGTGAGTCTTTTCCGGCCTCCGGGTGGCCAATTTTTCCATTTTTGAGTGTTTAAAATCCGATGTTCCATTGATTTAGGCTTAGAGTATCAGACCGCCATATTAACGTGTCATCCACTACAAGTGGAATCTTTCGCTAACTTTGGCTACTTATTTTAATATTTTTTCGATCTCATTCTTGGTCAAAAACATTTTATTGCAAACGCCTATGCAATTATCTATCTGAATTTATTAAGTTTTTTAATTTCCGGCTGTCTGGTACTTTTATCAGTGTTTACATTCTCATTAGTTTTTTATTTTAATTCCACTTAGGTTCTTGCAATGCTTTTTTACATTATCTTACATATGTTAGGGCTTTATATTTTTATTTTGTGTTTAATTTTTGCTTGCCATTAATTTTTTTTTATCATGTCTCTGTGTTTTACTATCTTACAACTAATATTTCTTAAGTATCCACATATATTTGTACAATGTTCTGTTACATATTTATACATAGCTTAGGGTCATCACTTAACTAGATTTGCTGGATTACTGGTTGACAATTATTTTGCTTCAATATTATCAACGGGACAGTCCCTGGCCAAATCATCTGCTGCTGTTACCAAAAATGCTTTTAACAATTTAATCTTTCCTTAAGTTTACAACTTTTTCGTCATAGTGATGCCCTATACCCAATTAATTTTTATTTACTATCCCTGACCAAGTGTCAATAGCAATTATTAATTTTTCCAATTTTAATCATGTCTTAAACATGTTTCGTATTTACCAATGTTTCTATATTGCGTTCTCTTTTTTAACTGTGCTTAACACAACTTAACATAAATTTTCTGAGTTTTTTATTCCTCACTAGTAGGGGATCAACTAATTTAGCCTGTTTTCTATTCTTAGCTTTTCATAGACTAATACCATCTTTTTTATAGATAAAATTTTGTTCACATGCCACCACTAGTTGCACCGTTACATATTCGGCTTTTGTACCGTTTGGTCTATTTTAAACTAATTCCGCTTCGACCACCGGCCCCACTCTTTATCTTTTTAGTTTTCATAGTATTTTATTGTTTTAGTAGTCTGTTTAATTTTTACACATCAAAATTTAAAAATTTTTCATACTCGCTTCGACCATCGGACCATTATTTTACTTCGCTTTCCTTTAGGTTCCTTTAATATCTGACGCTTATCTAACTAATTATGATACCAATCAATCAAATTAAAATTTTTTACACTCGCTCTGACCTCCGAACCCACTTTCTATTTTCTTGTTTTTTACAGCTTTAACAAATATTGGTTGCCTCTACTCAATATATTTTGTTCCTAATCAACATAACCAATATTTTGCTCACTCGCTCTGACCACCGGACCCATTTTCTAACTGTTAGTACTAACCGTTTAAAATTTATTTGAATAAGCACAGCATTCAGAAAGGATTCGGCAAGTAAAACAGGGGAAGTTTATTAAAGAAATTTTAAAAAAAAGCTTTCTCGATATATATTTATTCTACAATTATTAAGTTTTGCAATTTTAATATCCATTGCGAAAGATTTTTGCAAGTAATTATTTTTTGATGTATGGTAAAATATCAACGAGAAATGTTGCCATATGCTGCATGGCAAAGGTGTACCATAGCCTATGAAAAAATATTTCTTCATAAACTGTAGCACATCTTAGTTTTATGGCAAAAATTTGAGATATAAAAAAAATGCCATAGGATATTCCTATGGGGTTTTGCCTATGGTAAAATTTTGCCATATACGTATGGCAAAATCTTGCCATACATGTATGGCAAACCTATGGCAAATTATCCTAAGGGTACCCCCAGAGGTATTGATTTCTTATGGGGATATGGAGGACTTTTGCGACTCGATCGACAGATTTAACGTGCATCCGCCTGTTTACTTCACGGGAAGTCTTCGTTCAGTGGGGTTCGAACCCACGCACTCTCGGATATGGATCCAGCGCCCTACCGACCAGGCTATCCCGGCGTAAAAAAATAGTGATTATAAGAAATAGTTTTTAACACGGAATTATCTTCAAATAAACAAACTTTATGATTGTGTAAAAATAATTTTTGACAGATTTGCTTTATGAGAACGGTAGATGGCTAATGAAACAAAAATAAACAGCGAAAGGCCCAAATTTCGGCTTCTTTTCTTCATAAACTTTTAAGACCGTATTCTCCAGATTGCCGGTATGCTTATTTTATTTTATAACCATCGTTGAACAGCCGTCCCAATATTTTGAGTTTCCACTATCGTCGTAACCTTGTAATTTTGAACCCAATCCAAATGACAAGAGAACTCCTAGATCAAGTATTAGAAGAATTTTGCACTCGTGGAGGACTTTTTGATGGAACCAACCCGCATTTGCTTTAGATGGAGAGGAAAATCACGAAAACCTAATCATGGTTAGTCTGTCGGAGAAAGGATTTTAACCCATGTTCCGTCCACCACTGAGGATATTTTACGTCAGCATTGTGGTGCCTTGCATTATTGCATGAACATATTGGTTTCAAATGCGGCATGGTATTTGAACAAAATTTTTTTTAAAGCTCTACTTTTATATTTGGAGGTTTAAGAAGGCAGAGAATTCACAAACATTACACTCTTTACAAAACAACGTATAAAAATGGTGACAATTGTATTATAAATTATCCATTTTTGTCTCTTATTCTTTACCGCTATTAAGTTTTCTGTGATATACTGCAATTAGAAATAAATAGAGTACTTATCCGACCGTAGGTGGTTATACTGTAAATATCATTAGTGATACTGTAAATATACTGTAAATATCTTTTCTTCTTTTATTCTTTGAGCTGGGCCTCGCAGTGTCCCATATCCCATCCATCATGTTTGTTTTGATAGTTGTGGTAGAAATTTTTAAGGTCAGCCGTCCATGTGGTGACTGGTTAGAGATACTGTAAATGTTAAACTGAACTGAACTGTATAAAATATCTGGGCACCTGAGAGCCTTTTCCCATACATCTTGAGCTTAATATATGCGTGGTGCTTCGATGAGGTTGTGGAATGCAAATGAAGTAAAGGAGTATTCATGTGGACAGAGCCGGATTATACCTTTCGTAGGCCCTAGGCATAACCGATTTTGGGCCCTCCCCTCTTTTCAAAATATATGCTAAAATTTTCTTGCATATTTTTTTTTACATTTTTATTAATATGGATTTTAATTTACAAATTTTCAACAATGAATCAAGATCGTTTGGCATCACTCGCACTTATGTCTATTGAATACGACATTTTGCGTAGTTTGGAATTCGACAGCATAATACAAGATTTCGTTGAATCCAAAAATCGCAGAAAAGTAATATATTAGATCATAAGATTCTGTAAAAGGATTTATTACCGAAAAATATTATATTTTTATTTGTATCTTCATAATTTTGTGCAAAATACACTTGTTTTTTTTTAAAGCTAAATTATTTTTGTCAAGAAATTTTTTCTCACACGTTTTTCGTAGGCCCCTGAATTTCGTAGGCCCTAGGCACGTGCCTAGTGTGCCTATAGGTTAATCCGGTCCTGCATGCGGATCATTGAGGTTCTGACTACGTAATTATATGCAGCAGGGTGATAAGACTATATTGTAAAGGTATGAACTTGAGATAAGCTGGTATTGTGAAAATGAGGTTATGTATATGCTAGTGATGTCGGGAATATGATGCATCAATGCAATAGTATGCTGTTATTGGTCTGATGTCCTCAGTCAAATTTTCAAATAGGAATATTTCATTTAAATATAATGTAAATATCATTACATTATAAATGACATATTACACTGTAAATATCATCGAGAGTGGTAATCCATTAGGATAAAATAAGTTAAATTTCTTATATAGTTTTTAAATTATACATTAAGTTTAGATCAAAAAACAGTATGTATTATTGTCATGAGAAAACGTCATATTTTCAGCAAAAGTAATTGGATGATAATATGCATCTTGCCAAAATATTTGATCTGTTTTATTGACACAAACTGTAGGGAAGAATTTTGTCTCGTGGTAAACAATGAAATTTTTCTTTAGGATTAGTTTTCTAAAATAATTAATTTCAAAGCTATTTTTTGTTTATTATATTCGCTTAGTTATTATATCAAGAAAAATTGTATAAAACTAATGATTCACTATTTTTTTATTTCTTTTTTAAGTACAGCATGTTAATTGCCGATGGAATTTTATTATTTTTATAGAAGTTTTAAATGAGAACTCTTCCAATATTCTATTAATGCCTTTGCTTTTAACCCCTTGCCCTCCGATGTTTTATCTCAGACGACATCGACTGCCATCAACCTAAAATTAAAAATTTCTATACCGTAATAATTACCAACCAGATTATTTCAAGAATTCTAAAAATTTAAAAAAAAAATACTGTGTATTATGCGTTTTAAATGTATTAGTGCTTAGATAAGTTCGAACACTATTTTAAAATACTTGAAATGCAGAAAGGTTAAGCGGACATTTTATTACATTTATTAATAAAATATTTCCTTCTAGTAAATAAATATTAAAAATATTTACTGAAGGTAGTCAGTTGTCTTTGAAACAGTATTTTTTAAATATAGTTGGAATATAATAATTATAAACTATCGAGTATTAATTATAAACTAAGTTCCAGTATTAATTGTAAACTAATATTAGCTAACCCAGTTGTAGACTCACCCAATATTTAAAGAAATTGTATAAAAATAATTTAAATGCTTTGTGGAAGAGTCAGGCAAGTGACATTTTCAGAGATACTATAATCAGGGCAAGAAAAAAAAGTGATCTCCGAACTATTTTATAAGACTTTTAAAAGACGAGGGTAATAATTTTTTTCTTATTTTATTTGCAACAGCTTTGCAGTAAAATTCAAGCAAACATACTCAAAATTAATATGGATCAGTTATGTTAAAATTAAAGTGAAAGTAGAAACAGTTCTGTTACATTAAACACGCCCATATTGATGCAATCACTTTATTTTATTTTCTCTGATTCATAAATATCCTTAAAGTAGCATTTACTTTATTTTATTACTTCTTCCACTAAACTTTTCAAAAAAGCAAAGTTTGTGTAGTTTTGTCAGCACTAAAAAATTTTATCACGCGATGATTAGGTCTTACATACTTTATGATTGNCTTTATTTTATTTTCTCTGATTCATAAATATCCTTAAAGTAGCATTTACTTTATTTTATTACTTCTTCCACTAAACTTTTCAAAAAAGCAAAGTTTGTGTAGTTTTGTCAGCACTTAAAAATTTCATCACGCGATTATTAGGTTTTATATACTTTTTTTTAATTGTTTATGCAACGTAAATATGTAAATATGATAAGTTATAATAAATCATATTTACTAATTGAAAAAACAAGAGGTAAAATATTGCAACGATCTTAAATATTTAACACAAGATCTTCTGTTAAAATGGTAAAAATCTGCGTTTGTATATATTAGATTTAAACATAATTAAAATAAACATTGTTATGATTACACAGGGGAATAAATTTTTTGTAGCATTTATACAAAGAACTTGATCTTGAGCCGCGATGGCTCAGGGGATAGAGCGTTCGCCTCCCAATGAGGTGAACCGGGTTCGAATCCCACTGATAGCTGGTCGATACGAATCCGCATCCGGCTCGCATCGACCACAGTGCTGACGTGAAATACCCTAAGTGATAGACGGATCATGGGCTAGAGTCACATTGCCGTCAGGCTAACCGTAAGAAGTTCTCGTGGTCTTCCTCGCCTCGAAGGCAAATTTCTCCCAATACTTAATGCTGGAGTTCCCTTGTCTTCTGAATTGGATTCAAAATTTCAAGGCTACATAGTTGAATATTAGTGGTCGTAAAGCCAAAACATTGGATCGGCTGCTCACAGACGGTTACAAAAAAAAATTACTTGATCTTGCCTTATTTAGATGCGCTGATTTTAAATCTGAAATTAGTTTTGCTCCTGAAGCTATAGATTTAAAAGTGTTATACATAAAAGGGGTTTGCGTAAATGTTGTGAAAAACTTCTAAGTCATTTCTGGTACATCATCAGGATTTAAAATTCCATAGGAACTAGTTCCCAGAAATGTCGTCGCAAGCGGCTAGGGGTGCTTTCATATTATGATCTATTCAAATGCACTCGAAGAAACTGTTCCTAATAATGATGCGCTCCTCGCGTTGTATGAGGACATCTCCTTAAATGGGCTCCTATGATTTTTTATAATGATAAAGTGTCCAAACTCCTCTAGAAGTTTGGCACAACCTTTATGCCACTCCCTCTGTTGTACGTAACATTTTTAGACTTGTTCATTTCGACAAAAAATAGACCAAAACTGTCGTTTTAAAAGTAACTGTTGCTTGGATAGGGAAACCAATAGCATATTTAAAATTTAGCGATGAGAAAAATATTCGGGATCCTTAAAAAATATCAAGCAACAGAAATCAAATAAAAATGTTATCTAATATTAAGTGTTATTTATTCCATTTCGTATACTTTGTACTTAATATATCTGAGACTTTGTGTACTTAATATTTCTAAGTACCTAGCACTCGAAATCAATAAATATTGATGTTAACAAATACATTTTGAATCAATTCATTTTAAACATGTAAAATGGAAAACCACCAAAACAAATAAAGAATAGGTTTTAAATCTTAGGAATTTCTCATCCAGATGGCAGTCGCATTTTAAATTTTGTATCGATGCCTAGGTTGGTAAGTACTTTATTTACGTCACACTAGAGTTGCCCAATGGCGATAGGCAATGGTCTGGGAATGAAATTAAACATAATATTTATTTGGAGAAAATTAAAAGCAATTATAAAATAGTTGATTTAAAATATTAAAAATATTCGTTACAAACTGCGCAAGATATAAATATTTAAACTAGTTCTTTTACGCTGCGCATGCACAGAAAATTTCTATAAGTTTTCTCATAATTTTGTAGGGATTCGTATTTGACAACTTCCGATAAATGCTTTATTTGAATATCTTAAAAATTTAAAAAAGTTCAAACACTTTTCTAAGTAGTTTTTATACTTTTCAAAGAAAGCTCAAAACAGCAAAGGGTTTATCCACAGATATTATCTTGTACTATTAAACAAAATTTATTAAAAATGAGACCCGATTATCGTAAAGAATTATGATTTGCTTTCATATTTTGTCGTATGATACAAAATAAAATTTGTAAATAACCCCTGATCGCTTTTAGCTTTCTTTTGAAAAGTACGAAAACTACTTAGAAAATTTTTTAAAACTTTTTAAATTTTTAAGAAATTCTAATCAAATTTTTTTATCTTAGTTTCCAAATACGATTCACTACAAAATTATGAAAAAATTTTTAAATTTTTTTCAGTGCATGCGCAGAATAAACGAACTAGCTTAACTACTCATAACTTACTCAGTTTTTAACGAATTTATTGAAAATTTGCAACTAATCTTAAATTCCACCAAAAAGTTTGTTTGATTCAATTGAAGATCTACACAGTTATAACGAAAAAACGTAAAATGAAAAAATTATTACAAAGAAAGAGAGAGATTAGTTTAATATTTAATCAACACTGACTGGCGTATGATACATATGCGCATGTATAAAAGAACTAGCTTAAATACTCATAACTTACGCAGTTTTTAACGAATTTTTTGAAAATTTGCAATTAATCTCAAATTCCTCCAAAACGTTTGTTTGATTCAATTGAAGATCTATAAAGTTATAACGAAAAAACGTAAAGTAAAAAAATTATTACAAAGAAAGAGAGAGATTAGTTTAATATTTAATCAACACTGACTGGCGTATGATACATATGCGCATGTATAAAAGAACTAGCTTAAATGCTCATAACTTACGCAGTTTTCAACTAATTTTTTGAAAATTTGCAACTAATCTCAAATTCCTCCAAAAGAATTGTTTGATTCAATTAATTATCTATAAAAATATAACGAAAAAACGTAAGATGAACAAATTATTACAAAGAGAGAGAGAGATTAGTTTAATATTTTGTCAACACTGTTATGAAAATTTGAAAATGTTTGAAATGAAATGTTTAAAATGAAAATAATTACCTTCAAATTTTAGAAGAATCTTTCTTGAATGTCGGAATGAGTTGTCTGAAACCTTCTCTTTGAGTTAGCGTGATATTTATTCATGTTAACTCTTCCTCTGACTTTGATAGTAATTATTTCAAGCTTCAAAACAATGGGGCAAAACCGGAAAATCCTTTCAATATTCAGAAAACCCTTTCATTATAAAACTGCTCTTCTATCTTATTATTTTTTTTTACTAAGCTTTCACTAATTCATTTTCATGCTCGTGACAAAAATTTTTCTTGTAGTCGAAATTGCAATCTCTTTCCGATTAGAATATTAAAATATTAATTGTAGCTCAATGACCTTGCAAGCGTCAGAAATTTAATGGGGGATTCCATCAGAAATTATTTTATAATTTATTAACCGGTGTGGTACAGCCAACGCAATTCTGCTATTACGACTATCATTGTTCAATTCCGTTGTCTTGTAATTTTGGACTCAACTCAGAAAGTCTGTGAAATAGAATTTTAAAAATGTCGTATTTAAAAAATTCGAAAAACTTTAGGGGTCAGAAGACCAAATCTGCCAAAATAAGGTATGTTTACAAACTAAGGTAGACAACGTTAAAGAGCACACTCGTTTGTGCTCTTTAACGTTGTCTACCTTAGTTTGTATTTTAGCACAAAGGTCGCCCACTTGTGTATTTATTTAAGGTATGTTTATTCAGAGCAATAGCTAGTTTTGGAGTCGGATTTCGCATTCTAAAATATCGTCTGCATTAATTAATTAGCATATTTGAAGTCACCCCCTTGAATACATTGAAATTGAGTCCTAAAATGAGAAGATCCGATGTGATCAAAAGCTATTCAGGGTAGTACTTTATTTATTTTGCGCACTAAAGATTCATTATTTTCTCTGAATAAACATGCATCTCAATTTGTCGCAATTTGATTTTTTAATCTCAAAACATAGAGGGGGTGGAGGTATAGTAGCTATATGGAAAATATTATCCCAAAAGTTTAGGCAGAAGAACGGTCTAAAATTTGAACACCTTTCTTGTCAATTTTGCGATTTATTTACAAGTACAAATTTTTAAATTGAAACTAATGAAATGTGAAGGAGATGTTTAAAAAAAATTTTTTTACAAGCGAATTTTACGTTTACGCGCAGCAAAGTATACGGCGATGTATCTTACTTTAAGTTACATAAATTTTAATTTATTGTTTTGTGGAACGGCCTCGCATATGTCTACTATCAAACAATATAGCATAAAAATAAAATGAAAGATTTAGATTAAATTTTAAGGTTTTCTAAATTTCTAGATCGTTTTAACTCAATCGTGTCAATCAATCAGTTTCAGATCGTTTTAACTCAATCAGTTCAATCGTTTAGGACTCAAAAGATGAAAATTATATTAACTCTTTGAGCTGAGATACTGGCAGTTGCTACTTCTGGCAGTTGACATAGGTGAGAATAACCAGTAAAAATAACCAGAATAAACAGTCTAAAGCTTCAAATTTTAATAATTAAAAACCACACTTTTTTTTGAATTTTTTAAATTATTTAAAAATATTGTATTATGTATTTTAAATGATTGAGAGCTTACATTTGTTCAGGAGCACATTTAACTCTAGAAAGACTGAAAAATCTATGTTGCCCAACAGCAGTCAAAATGACTGCAAAGTGAAAGAATAACTAATGTATAAAGAAATTTGTTTAAAATTAATTTTTAATATTTTTT
>NC_092212.1:60390783-60399799 GCF_043381705.1 Parasteatoda tepidariorum | reverse complement strand
GGGGGGGGGGGAGGAAATGACTGAAGGATAGTAGAATTTAAACTCTTCAGTTCTAAACATCCATATAAAAACAAAACATAACTTTTCTTCAATTTAATTTTTTTCAAACGTGCATTGTTTACAAAATGCGAAGAACTATCGCCATCGCTTTCCTCGTCATTAGCATTTCTTTTAAAGAATTACTTTACATTTTCTGCTATATCTGTCGTATCTGTATCCTTTGCAACATCTGGCCTTGGGGCGTGGAGTGCAGCCACAACCGTAAATAGTGCACAATCTTCTGGGATAGCCATATGGTGTGGCGACTACTTGCCTCTCGTATCTTCGCAAAGCCTCTCTTCTGCCATAATCATGAGGATGTTGTAAAATATTGCCTAGTGCATTTGAAATAGATTTGCAGTGAATCTCATAGGGCAAGACGATGCTGAGAAGAAAAATAATTGCAATCAAACAGACTTTTTTCATCATTTCCTAAAGTAAACAAAAAGTTAATTAATGTAAAAGTAGTTATTAAATTGTATGCATGAACAGTGTGCTGAAAGAAAAAAAAAGAAAAGAAATAGCGAATTTTTGATCTAATGGTCGGAATTTCAAGTTCCAAGGCTGCAAACTACTACGCATTTTGCAAGCATTTTATGTCTTTTGCTAAATGGTACAGTGTAGAATGATATGGTGAAAAGGCCTTATTTAATAACAATCAAATTTAAGAACGTAAGCAATAAAAACCAATACATATGATGGTGTGACACTTGTTAGACAACCCTATCAACCTTCCATTTCAACCCGTTGTCTGCCACAGAAGTTGTACATAATCATAAATATTGTGCATGATCACAGTGCCCTCAGTTGGTCAAGCGCAGATACATAATAATGTCTAAACACTGTTTGGTGTTTACTGTTTTGACATTGAGGTAGGTCCATTTCTGTACTTGTTCTTTGGAACAGAATTTATTTAATTAGCGCAAGCGGTTTTTTTTTTAAAGTAGGCGACCCGAGACAATGGAACTAGGAAAAATTGGGCTTGGAGTATAGTACAAAATGCAACATGTGCAGAGGTGCCACATATCTGACAAGCTCAAGCAAGAAGAAGAAGAAGAAGAAGAAGAAGAAGCGGTATTTTTAGGTTTGAAATCAGATTTAAAAACATACTTTAACTAAATAAACCTACCTCTTTTTTGGCAGATTTTGATTTTTGACCGTAGAATAATTGGAACATATTGTCGAATTAGTTTGTACAGGAGAGTGGTTGAAAGCCTGGTTCCCTCAATGTTAGTCTCCCTTTTTGCGAATTTCGCCATATCAAAGAAGTTTCTATATTTTACTAATTCCCTACTCTTTTTTTTTATTCAACAGGTTTCCTTCAAATGTCATATTTTCCATTTAAAATTATGCAGATTAAATTAATGTAAAATTTTATATTTTACTATTCAAAATTTTTCAACTGTAAGCAAATTAACAACACAAAAACAATACAAAAAATAGTTGTTGTTGTTGACGTATGCCTGTTTAGACAGAGGGGGTGCGATTGTTCTTGTTTTCCGGTGGCGCCATCTATGGCCAAGAATTCGACTTCTGCCACACGATACGTCACACCCGTTGATAGGGCGGACCCATTCATTCATCCACAGATCGTAATTTTGACCTGAATCAGAGAACGATCGATCTCCAATGCAGTACCCCCAGAGTTTTTGATTTCTTATGGGAACATGGCAAAGGTGTACAATAGCCTATGAAAAAATATTTCTTCATAAACTGTAGCACATCTTAGTTTTATGGTAAAAATTTGCGATATAAAAAAATGCCATAGGATATTCCTATGGGGTTTTGCCTATGGTAAAATTTTGCCATATACGTATGGCAAAATCTTTCCATACATGTATGGCAAACCTATGGCAAATTATCCTAAGGGTACCCCCAGAGGTACTGATTTGTTATGGGAATATGGAGGACTTTTGCGACTCGATCGACAGATTTAACGTGCATCCGCCTGTTTACTTCACGGGAAGTCTTCGTCCAGTGGGGTTCGAACCCACTAACTCTCGGACATGGATTCAGCGCCCTTCCGACCAGGCTATCCCAGCGTACAAAAAATAGTGATTATAAGAAATAGTTTTTAACACGGAATTATCTTCAAATAAACAAACTTTATGATTGAGTAAAAATATTTTTTGACAGATTTGCTTTATGAGAACGGTAGATGGCGAATTAAACAAAAATAAACAGCAAAAGGCTAAAATTTCGGCCTCTTTCCTTCATAAACTTTTAAGACAGTATTCTCCAGATTGCCGGTATGTTTATTTTATTTTATAACCATCGTTGAACAGCCGTCCCAATATTTTGAGTTTCCACTATCAATGTTCAACTTCGTCGAAACCTTGCAATTCAGAACCCAATCCAAATGACAAGAGAACTCCTAGATCAAGTATTAGGAGAATTCTGCATTCGTGGAGGACTTTTTGATGGAACTATCCCGCAATTGCGTTACATGGAGAGGAAAATTACGAAAACCTAATCATGGTTAGTCTGGCGGCAAAGGAACTTTAACCCATGTTCCGTCTACCACTGAGGATATTTTACGTCAGCATTGTGGTGCCTTGCATTATTGCATGAACATATTGGTTTCAAATGCGGCATGGTATTTGAACAAAAAATTTTTTAAAGCTCTACTTTTATATTTGGAGGTTTAAGAGGGCAGAGAATTCACAAAGATTACATTCTTTACAAAACAACATACAAAAATGGTGACACTCGTATTATAAATTACCCATTTTTGTCTCTTATTCTTTACCGCTATTAAGTTTTCCTATGTCAACACCCAGATTAAGTTTTCTGTGATATACTGCAATTAGAAATAAATAGAATATTTATCCGACCGTAGGTGATTATACTGTAAATATCATTAGTGATACTGTAAATATACTGTAAATATATTTTCTTCTTTGAGCTGGGCACCTGGGCCGCGCAGAGGCCCCTATCCCATCCATCATGTTTGCTTCTGCTGTTGTAGAAATTTTTAAGGTCTATGTGGTGGCTGGTTAGCGATACTATAAATATTAAACTGAACTGAACTGTATAAAATATCAGGACCCCAGAGGCCGCTTGTGGCCCGTTTCCCATACATCTTGAGCTTAATATGTGTGGTGCTTCGATGAGGTTGTGGAATGCAAATGAAGTGAAGGAGTATTCATGTGGATCATTGAGGTTCTGACTATGCAATTATATGCAGTAGGGTTATTAGACTATATTGTAAAATTATGAACTTGAGATACACTGGTATTGTGAAAATGAGGTTATGTATATGCTATTGATGTCAGGAATATGATGTATCATTGCAATAGTGTGCTGTTATTGGTCTGATGTCTTCAGTCAAATTTTCAAATAAGGATATTTCATTGAAATATACTGTAAATATCATCACATTATAAATGGCATAATACACAGTAAATATCATCGAGAGTGGTAATCCATTAAGATAAAAAAAGTTAAATTTCTTATATAGTTTTTAAATTTTACATTAAGTTTAGATCAAAAAATAGTATGTATTATTGTCATGAGAAAACGTCATATTTTCAGGAAAAATAAACTGCTGTTTGTAGAAAATGCAACACCATGAAGGAATCATCAGAATCAAATGAAATTCGCAGCAAATGTCAATTATAGGATATTATGCAAATTAATAAAGTTTCAGAGCCATCGCGCGTGCGTGGCGCGCGCAGCGCCCTCTGAATTGATGCTGAAAGCGTATAAATAAAGTGCTGTAGCGGGACGTTGAAAATAGTCTATGATTATTTGTTAGTGGCAAACGTTTAGTGAGACCTGAGTATGCCTCCACGACGGAAGAATAAGAAATTCAAGCAACTTACGGAGTTTGAACGAGGGAGGATAATCGGCCTTCGAGAAGGAGGATTTTCCTATCGCGCAATAGCAGCTCGTATGCAGCGGAACAGTTCCACAGTGATGCGAGTTTGGAAGCAGTGGACCGACGAGCACCGAACAACTCGAAAAACAGGCACTGGACGACAGAAGGTGACGTCAGAGCGCGATGATCGACACCTGCTCCGCATGGCGGTGAATGATCGCACAGCTTCCTCCAGGCAGCTGGCAGCACATTGGTCTACTGCTACAGGTGTACAATTGTCGGCTTCGTCAATTCGTCGTCGTCTGCTGCGCCGTGGATTGCGTGCAAGGGTGCCATTATACAGGATTCCCCTCACGGCGGATCATCGACGGCTGCGTCGGCAGTGGGCTCTTGAGCACAGAGACTGGCGAGCTGATTGGCACCAAGTTGTCTTTTCAGATGAATCACGCTTCAATTTGTGGACCCATGATGGCCGTGTTCGTGTTAGACGTTATGCCGGTCAACGCTGCCTTCCTGAGTGTATTATTGAACGACATAGTGGTCGAACACCCGGAGTTATGGTCTGGGGTGCGATTTCGTATCATGGACGATCCAATTTGATACGAATTGAGGGTAATCTCAATAGCAACAGATACGTCCGTGAAGTGCTACAGCCCGAAGTCGTTCCTTTCCTTCAAGGCATCCCTGGAGCTATCTTTCAGCAGGATAATGCACGCCCACATGTTGCGCGGACTGTTAGAGACTTCTGTTCAGCACAACGCATGCAACTTCTTCCTTGGCCTGCTTATTCGCCGGATATGTCGCCTATTGAGCACGTGTGGGATATGGTTGGTCGGCGTCTCACTCGTGATCCGCGTCCTGCAGTTTCCAAAGACGAACTTTGGTTGCGCATACAAGCGATATGGAATTCTCTTCCTCAAGCAGATATTCAACATCTGTTTGACTCCATGCCACGTCGTATAGCAGCACTTATTGCAGCGCGTGGTGGCTGCACCAAATACTGATTTCGGACGCTTAATTTGTTTCTTTTGTTTTGAAAATTTCATCATTTATTTGTATCAGTACAAGTCGTTTCTGCATTAAATTTCATTTGATTCTGATGATTCTTTCATGGTGTTGCATTTTCTACAAACAGCAGTTTAGTTGGATGATAATATGCATCTTGCCAAAATATTTTATCTGTTTTATTGACACAAACTGTAGGGAAGAATTTTGTCTCGTGGTAAACAACGAAATTTTGCTTAAGGATTGGTTCTCTAAAATAATTAATTTAAGAAATCCTTTTTTTATTATATTCATTTAGTTATTATATCAAGAAAAATTTTGTAAAATTAATCATTTACAATTTTTTATTTTATTTTTAAGTGCAGCATGTTGATTACCGATGGAATTTTATTATTTTTATCGAAGTTTAAAATTAGAACTTCCAATATTCTATTAATGCCTTTGCTTTTAACCCCTTGCCCTCCGATGATTTATCTTAGAAGACATCAAAAGACGCCAATCTAAAATTAAAAATTTCTATACCTTGATAATTACTATACCAAATTATTTCAAGAATTTTGAAAATTACATAAAAAAAAAGACTGTATTATGTGTTTTAAATGTATTAGTGCTTAAATTAGTTCAAGCACCATTTTAAAATACTCGAAGTGCAGAAAGGTTAAGCTGACATATTATTAAATTTGTTAATAAAATATTTTTTTCTATTAAAAAATATTAAAAATACTTACTGAAGGTAGTAATTTGTCTTCTAAACAGTATTTTTTAAATATAGTTGGAATATAATAATTATAAACCAGCGAGTATTAATTGTAAACAAATATCAGTCAACTCAGAAGTTGCACATTCACTTAATATTCAAAGCAACTGTATAAAAATAATTTAAAAGCTTTGTGGAAGAGCCAGGCAAGTGACATTTTCAGAGATACTATAATCAGGACAATAAAAAAAAGAGATTTCCGAACTATTTTATTAAAGTCTTATTAAAAGACGAGGATAATATATCTTTTTCGTATTTTATTTGTAACAGCCTAACTTGCAGTAAAAATCAAGCAAACATATTCAAAATTAATATGGATCAGTTATGTTGAAATTAAAGTGAAAGTAAAAACAGTTCTGTTACATTAAACATGCCCATATTGATGCAATCACTTTCTTTTATTTTCTCTGATTCATAAAGATCCTTAAAAGTAGCATTTACTTTATTTTATTACTTCTTCCACTAAACTTTTCAAAAAAGCAAAGTTTGTGTAGTTTTGTCAGCACTTAAAAATTTTATCACGCGATTATTAGGTCTTACATACTTTTTTTTAATTGTTTATGCAACATAAATATGTAAATGTGATAAGTTATTGTAAATCATATTTACTAATTCAAAAAACAAGAGGTAAAATATTGCAACGACCTTAAATATTTAACGCGAGATCTTCTGTTAAAATGGGAAAAATCTGCGTTTGTATATATTAGATTTAAACATAATTAAAATAAACGTTGTTATGATTACTCAGGGGAATACATTTTTTGCTGCATTTATACAAAGAGCTTGATCTTGAGCCGCGATGGCTCAGGGGATAGAGCGTTCGCCTCCCAATGAGGTGAACCGGGTTCGAATCCCACCGATGGCTGGTCGATACGAATCCGCATCCGGCTCGCATCGACCACAGTGCTGGCGTGAAATATCCTAAGGGGTAGACGGATCATGGGTTAGAGTCGCATTGCCGTCAGGCTAACCGTGGGAAGTTCTCGTTGTCTTCCTCTCTATGTAACGTAAAGGCGGGTTAATTCCATCAAAAAATCCTCGACGAAGGCAAATTTCTCCCAATACTTGATCCAGGAGTTCCCTTGTCTTCTGAATCGGGTTCAAAATTTCAAGGAACATAGTTGAATATTAGTGGTCATAAACCCAAAACATTGGGTCGGCTGTTCAACGACGGTTATAAAATAAAGTACTTGATCTTGCCTTATTCGGATGTGCTGATTTTAAATCTGAAATTAGTTTTGCTCCTGAAGCTATAGATTTAAAAGTGTTATATATAAAAGGGGTTTGCGTAAATTGTGAAAAACGTCTATGTCATTTCTGGTACATCATCAGGATTAAAATTCCATTGGAACTAGTTACCTGAAATATCGTCGCAAGCGGCTAGGGGCGCTTTCATATTATGATCTATTCAAATGCACACGAAGAAACTGTTCCTAATAATGATGCGCTCCTCGCGTTGTATGAGGACATTTCCGTAAATGGGCTCCTATGTCTTTTTTATAATGATAAAGTGTCCAAACTCCTCTAGAAGTTTGGCACAACATTGATGCCACTCCCTCTGTTGTGTATAACATTTTTAAACTTGCACATTTCGACAAAAAATAGACAAAAACTGTCACTTTAAAAGTAACTGTTGCTTGGATAGGGAAACCAATGAACTATTTAAAATCAGCGAAGAGAAAAATATTCGGGATCCTTAAAAAAAATCAAGCAACAGAAAACAAATAGAAATGTTATCTGATATTAAGTGTTATTTATTCCATTGCGTATACTTTGTACTTAATATATTTGACACTTTGTGTACTTAATATTTCTAAGTACTTAGCACTCGAAATCAATAAATATTGATGTTAGCAAATACATTTTGTATCAATTCATTTTAAACATGTAAAATGTAAAACCACCAAAACAAATAAAAAATAGGTTTTAAATTTTTGGAATTTCTCATCTAGATGGCAGCCGCATTTTAAATTTTACATTGATGCCTAGGTAAGTACTTTATTTACCTCACACTAGAGTTCCACAATGGCGATAGGTAACGGTCTGGGAATGAAATTAAACACAATATTTGGAGAAAATTAAAAGCAATTATAAAATAGTTGATTTAATATTTTAAAAATGTTCGTTAAAAACTGAGCAAGATATAAGTATTTAAACTAGTTCCTTTACGCTGCGCATGCACAAATTTGAATATCTTAAAAATTTCAAACGCTTTTCTAAGTAGTTTTTATACTTTTCAAAGAAAGCTCAAAACAACAAAGGGTTTATCCACAGATATTATCTTGTACAATTAAACAAAATTTATTAAAAATGAGACCCGATTATTGTAAAGAATTATGATTTGCTTTCATATTTTGTCGCATGATACAAAATAAAATTTGTGAATAACTCCTGCTCGCTTTTAGCTTTCTTTTGAAAAGTACGAAAACTACTTAGAAAATTGTTTGAAACTTTTTAAATTTTTCAGAAATTCAAACCAATTTTTTTTTTCTTAGTTGCCAAATACGATTCACTACAAAATTATGAAAAATTTTTAAAATTTTTCTCAGTGCATGCGCAGTATAAAGGAATTAGCTTAAATACTCATAACCTACTCAGTTCTTAACGAATTTATTAAAAATTTGCAATTAATCATAAATTCCTCCAAAAAGTTTGCTTGATTCAATTGAATATCTATAAAATTATAACGAAAAACCGTAAGGTGAAAAGATTATTACAAAGAGAGAGAGAGAGAGAGAGATTAGTTTAATATTTTGTCAACACTGACTAGCGTATGATACATATGCGCATCTATAAAAGAACTATCTTAAATACTCATAACTTACGCAGTTTTTAACGAATTTTTTGAAAATTTGCAACTAATCTTAAATTCCTCCAAAAAGTTTGTTTGATTCAATTGAATATCTATAAAGTTATAACGAAAAAACGTAAGGTTAAAATATTATTACAAAGAGAGAGAGAGAAAGAGATTAGTTTAATATTTTGTCAACACTGACTGGCGTATGATACATATGCGCATCTATAAAAGAACTATCTTAAATACTCATAACTTACGCAGTTTTTAACGAATTTTTTTGAAAATTTGCAACTAATCTTAAATTCCTCCAAAAGGTTTGTTTGACTCAATTGAATATCTATAAAATTATAACGAAAAAACGTAAGGTTAAAAAATTATTACAAAGAGAGAGAGAGATTAGTTTAATATTTTGTCAACACTGACTGGCGTATGCGCATGTATAAAAGAACTAGCTTAAATACTCATAACTTACGCAGTTTTTAACGAATTTTTTGAAAATTTGCAACCAATCTTAAATTCCTCCAAAAAGTTTGTTTGATTCAATTGAATATCTATAAAGTTATAACGAAAAAACGTAAGGTTAAAATATTATTACAAA
>NC_092212.1:60367931-60390654 GCF_043381705.1 Parasteatoda tepidariorum | reverse complement strand
AAAAAATAGTGATTATAAGAAATAGTTTTTAACACGGAATTATCTTCAAATAAACAAACTTTATGATTGTGTAAAAAATATTTTTTGACAGATTTGCGTTATGAGAACGGTAGATGGCGAATTAAACAAAAATAAACAGCAAAAGGCCCAAATTTCGACCTCTTTTCTTTATAAACTTTTAAGACCATATTCTCCAGATTGGCGGTATGTTTATTTTATTTTATAACCATCGTTGAACAGCCGTTCCAATATTTTGAGTTTCCACTATCAATGTTCAATTTCGTCGTAACCTTGCAATTTTGAACCAAATCCAAATGACAAGAGAACTCCTAAATCAAGTATTAGGAGAATTTTGCAGTCGTGGAGGACTTTTTGATGGAATCAACCCTCATTTGCATTACATGAAGAAACAATCACGAAAACCTAATCACGATACAATCACGAAAACCTAATCATGGTTAGTCTGACGGCAAAGGGACTTTAACCCATGTTCCGTCTGCCACTGAGGATATTTTACGTCAGCATTGTGGTGTTTTGCCCTATTGCATGAACATATTGGTTTCAAATCAAGCATGGTATTCGAACATAAATTTTTTAAAGCTCTACTTTTATATTTAAAGATTTAAGAGGGCAGAGAATTCACAAAGATTATATTCTTACAAAACAAACATATAAAAATGATGACAATTGTATTATAAATTATCCATTTTTGTCTCTTATTCTTCACCGCTAATTAAGTTTTCCTATGTCAACACCCAGATTAAGTTTTCTGTGATATACTGCAATTAGAAATAAATAGAATATTTATCCGACCGTAGGGTGGTTATACTGTAAATATCATTAGTGATACTGTAAATATTCTGTAAATATCTTTTCTTCTTTGAGCTGGGCACCTGGGCCCCGCAGAGGTCCCTATCCCATCCATCATGTTTGCTTTGATAGTTGCTGTAGAAATTTTTAAGGTCTATTTGGTGGCTGGTTAGAGATACTGTAAATATTAAACTGAACTGAACTGTATGAAATATCTGGTCACCTGAGGCCGCTTGTGGCCCTTTTCCCTACCATATTGAGGTTAATGAGGTTGGAGCTTCGATGAGGTTGTGGAATGCAAATGAAGTAAAGGGGTATTCATGTGGATCATTGAGGTTCTGACTATGCAATTATATGCAGTAGAGTGATAAGACTATATTGTAAAATTATGAACTTGAGAACGCTGGTATTGTGAAAATGAGGTTATGTATATGCTAGTGATGTCGGGAATATGTTGCATCACTGCAATAGTGTGCTGTTATTAGTGTGATGTCCTCAGTCAAATTTTAAAATAGAAATATTTCATTGAAATATACTGTAAATATCATCACATTATAAATGGCATATTACACTGGTAATCCAATAAGATAAAAAAAGTTAAATTTCTTATATAGTTTTTAAATTTTACATTAAGTTTAGATCAAAAAACAGTATGTATTATTGTCATGAGAAAACTCATATTTTCAGCAAAAATAGTTGGATGATAATATGCATCTTGACAAAATATTTGATCTGTTTTTAATAAATAATTAATAATTTAATTGCAAGGTTCGCATAAGTTTACATTTTTTAAAGTGGAGAAAAGTTTAACTTTTGTCTGCAGCAGAACTGGATATGAAGGCAAAATTGCAGGACAGGAACACTTTAATGGTCCACTAATCTTCAGATTTTTTAAATATAGATGGAATATAATAATTATAAACTAGCGAGTATTAATTGTAAACAAATATCAGCCAACCCAGAAGTTGTAGATTCAATCAATATTTAAAGCAACTGTCTAAAAATAATTTAAAAACTTTGTGGAAGAGCCAGGCAAGTAACATTTTCAGAGATACTATAATCAGGGCAAGAAAAAAAAGCGATCTCCGAACTATTTTATTAAAGATTTATTACAGACGAGGGTAATAATTCTTGTTCTTATTTTATTTGCAACAGCCTAACTTGCAGTAAAAATCAAGCAAGCATACTCAAAATTAATATGGAGATCTGTTATGTTGAAATTAAAGTGAAAGTAAAAGCAGTTCTGTTACATTAAACATGCCCATACTGATGCAATCACTTTCTTTTCTTTTCTTTGATTCATAAATACCCTTAAAAATAGCACTTACCTGGTTCTTCCACTAAACTTTTCAAATAAAGCAAAGTTCGTGTAGTTTTGTCAGCACTTAAAAATTTCATCACACGATTATTATGTCTTACATATTTTTCTTTAAATGTTTATGCAACGTAGTGGTGAAAGTTATTGTAAATCATCTTTACTAATTCAAAAAACAAACGGTAAAATATTGCAACGACTTTAATTAATTAACACAATATCTTCTGTTAAAATGGGAAAAATCAGCGTTATATATATTTGGTTTAAACATTAATTAAAATAAACATTATTATGTTTACACTGGGGAAAATTTTTTTGGTTGCATTTATACAAAGAACTTGATCTTGAGCCGCGATGGCTCAGGGGATAGAACGTTCGCCTTGCAATAAGGTGGACCGAGTTCGAATCCCACCGATGGCTGGTCGATACGAATCCGCATCCGGCTCGCAACGTCCACAATGCAAACGTGAAATATCCTCAGTGGTAGACGGATCATGCGTTAGAGTCCCCTTACCGTCAGGCAAACCGTGGGAAGTTCTCGTGGTCTTCCTCTCTATATAACGAAAATGCGGGTTAGTTTCATCAAAAAGTCCTCTACGAAGGCAAATTTCTCCCAATACTTGATCCAGGAGTTCCCTTGTTTTCTGAATCGGGTTCAAAATTTCAAGGCTACATAGTTGAACATTAGTAGTCATAAACCCAAAACATTGGGTCGGCTGTTCACCAACGGTTATAAAAAAAAGTACTTGATCTTGCCTTATTTAGATGCGCTGATTTTATATCTGAAAATAATTTTGCTCCTAAATCTATTAAAATAATTAAAAGTGTTATATATAAAAGGGGTTTGCGTAAATGTTGTGAAAAACTTCTAGGTCATTTCAGGTACATCATCAGGATTAAAATTCCATAGGAACTTGTTCCCAGAAATGTCGTCGCAAGCGGCTAGGGGCGCTTTCATACTGTTATTAATAGGGAAGCGCCCCTCACGGTGTACGAGAATATTTCCGTAAATGGGCTTCTATGACATTCTCATAATGATGAAGTGTCCAAACTCCTCTAGAAGTTTGGCACATCATTTATGCCACTCCCTCTGTTGTATGTAACATTTTTAAACTTGCACATTTCGACAAAAAATAGACCAAAACGGTCGTTTCAAAAGTAACTGTTGCTTGGATAGAGAAACCAATAGCATATTTAAAATCAGCGAAGAGAAAAATATTCGGGATCCTTAAAAAAAATCAAGCGACAGAAAACAAATAAAAATGTTATCCATCCAATATTAAGTGTTATTTATTCCACTGCGTATACTTTGTACTTGATATATCTGAGACTTTGTGTACTTAATATTTCTAAGTACTTAGCACTCTAAACAAATAAATATTGATGCTAACAAATACATTTTGTATCAATTCATTTTAAACATGTAAAATGTAAAACCACCAAAACAAATAAAAAATAGGCTTTAAATCTTGGGAATTTCTCATCTAGATGGGAGTCTCATTTTAGATTTTGTATCTATGCCTATGTAGGTATGTACTTTATTTACGTCACACTAGAGTTGCACAATGGCGGAGTGAAATTAAACACAATTTTTGGAGAAAATTAAAAGCAATTATAAAATTGTTGATTTAAAGTTTTAAAAATATTCGTTAAAAACTGCGCAAGATATAAGCATTTAAACTAGTTCTTTTAATCTGCGCAAGCAAAAAAAATTTCAAAAAGTTTTCTCATAATTTTGTAGGGATTCGTATTTGGCAACTTACGATAAAAGCTTTATTTTAATATCTTAAGAATTTAAAAAGTTTCACACAATTTTCTAAGTAGTTTTTATACTTTTTCAAAGAAAGCTCAAAACAATAAAGGATTTATCCACAGATATCATCTTGTACAATTAAACAAGATTTATTAAAAATGAGACCCGATAATTGTAAAGAATTATGATTTGCTTTTGAATTTTGTCGTATATGATACAAAATAAAATTTGTGAATAACCCCTGATCGCTTTTAGCTTTCTTTTGAAAAGTACAAAATCTATTTGGAAAATTGTTTGAAACTTTTTAAATTTTTAAGAAATTCAAACCAAATATTTTTTATTAGTTGCAAAATACGATTCACTATAAAATTATGAAAAAGTTTTTAAAAATTTTTCAGTGCATGTGCAGTATAAAAAAACTAGCTTAAATACTCATAACTTACGCAGTTTTTAACGAATTTTTTGAAAATTTTAATTAATTTTACATTCCTTCAAAAGGTTTGTTTGATTCAAATGAATATCTATAAAGTTATAACGAAAAAACGTAAGGTTAAAAAATTATTACAAAGAGAGAGAGAGAGAGAGAGATTAGTTTAATATTTTGACAACACTGACTGGCGTATGATACATATGCGCATGTATAAAAGAACTAGCTTAAATACTCATAACTTACGCAGTTTTTAACGAATTTTTTGAAAATTTGCAATTAATCTTANAGAGATTAGTTTAATATTTTGTCAACACTGTTATGAAGTTTTGAAAATGTTTGAAATGAAATGTTTAAAATAAAAATAATTACCTTCAAATTTATGACGAATCTTTCTTGAATGTCGGAATGAGTTGTCTGAAACCTTCTCTTTGAGTTAGCGTGATATTTATTCAAGTTAACTCTTCCTCTGACTTTGATAGTAATTATTTCAAGCGTCAAAACACTGGGCAAAACCGGAAAAACCTTTCAATATTCAGAAAACGCTTTCATTCTATAAATCATTCCTCTGTTATCTTATTATTTTTACTAAGCTTCCATTAATTCATTTTCATGCTTGTAACAAAATTTTTTCTTGCAGTCGAAATTGCAATCTCTTTCCGATTAGAATATTAAAATATTTAATTGTAGCTCCATGACCTTGCAAGCGTCAGAAATTTAATGGGGGATTCCATCAGAAATTGTTTTATAATTATTAACCGGTGTGGTACAGCCGACCTAATTCTGAGATTACGACTATCATTGTTCAATTTAGTTGTCTTGTAATTTTGAACTCAACTCAGAAGACAATGAAGCAGCTGGATCAAGTCTGTGAAATCGAATTTTAAAAATGTTGTATTTTAAAAATTCGATTTCTCACAAACAAATCGACTGTTTTTATTCAAATTTTATATTTTGCCGTGCAAAATTATTTTTTTTTAAAATTATGTAAAAAATTGCATACCTTACAATTTAAAACCTTTTCTATTAATATTAAATAATATAACAAAAAATTATAAATATTTTCTAAAAGTTATTTTTTGTTACGTTAAGTGGTAAAATTAACGTTTAAGAACTATCCAATATTTTAACCGCTCTCCCGACCAAACTATTGAGACCATATTTCCTAGATTGCGATTACCCCCTATACTTTAGGGGTCAGAAGACCAAATCCACCAAAAAAGGGTATGTTTATTCAGAGCTAGCTAGTTTTCAAGTCAGAATTCGCCCTCTAAAATATCGACTGCATTAATTAATTAGCATATTTGAAGTCACTCCCTCGAATCATTAAGATTGAGTCCTAGAACGAGAAGATCCGATCATTAAATCGAAATTTATTTAGGGTAGTCCGTTATTTATTTTGAGCCCAATATATTCAATACTTTTTCTGAATAAACATATATCCAAATTTGTCGCATTTCGATTTTTAAAAGTCAAAATATAGAGGAAAGTAGGTACAGTAGCTCTCTGGAAAATTTGATCCCAAAACAATGCAACTTGAAAAGATAATTCAGAAAAATTCACCATGGTGTTTCGTTTTAAGATTTAAGACTTAACGGAGGAAAAGGATATTAACCTTTAAGCTCAGATACTGGCAGTTGCCTTTGGTGAGATATCAAAAATAACTAGTCTAAAATTTAAAATTTTTATACCTTTACAAATAATCGCATTTTACAGAATTTCGGAAGTGCTATATTATGTATTTCAAATGATTGAGTGCCTACATAAGCATATTAAAAGTATCGAATTCATGCAAAGGGTTAAAAAAGTTAACATGCTGTACTCTTCTAAATTTGTGCTGGTATAAGTTTTTTGACACACAACTGATGAAAAAAAAAACTTTAAATCGTAACTAATCATAAAAGAAAGGATTTTATTTATGATTGCATGCATGATTGAATGAATGTATTGTTGCATTAATAAAAAGGTAAAAAAAAAGGTTAAAAAAATAGGAATTTTGCTTCTGACAGTTGTAGTATTTTTAACGTGGGAAAAAAGTGCGCACTTTCTCAGAAATTGAAAATATTAAACGATTAGAAATGCTGTTAATATTAATAAAGTAGGTTATAATCCCATTTTTATTTTTTTATTTATTTATTAACTTTATTTTATAACCGTCGTTAAATAGCCGACCCAATTTTGGGTTTACGACCACTAATGTTCAACTCCATAGCCTTGTATTTTTGATCCTAATCCAGAAGACAAAGGAACTCTTGAATCAAGTAGTGGGAAAAATTTGCCATTGTGGAGGACTTTTTGATGGAACTAACCCTCATTTTCGTTACATGGAGAGGAAAACTACAGAAACCGCCCACGGTTAACCTGATAGCAAGAGAACTCTAACTCATGATCTGTTTACCACTGAGGATATTTTTGCGTTAGCACTGTTGTCGGTGCGAGCCAGGTGCAGAAATCACAACTACCAGTCATCGCTGGGATTCGAACCCGGTTCATCTCATTCCATATTTATTTATTTTTACAAAAATTACAAAATGCACACGGTGTCCGTTTTCGAAGGGAAAAGACGCAATCTCATACCTGCCAACTTTTAATCCTTTCCATTATAATTTTTCCCAGTGGTATTAAAATGGGATTAAAACTTCAATTTTAAGCAAACAAATACGTTGTATTTGAGAAAACTTAAGTTGACAACCATGATAGTAACACATATTGATATATGTGCTTAATTTTTGTAAGAATAGTGGTGATCAAAATCATTTAAAAATTAAAATTATAAAAGAAAAAAATAGTATATATTTACTACCACTTTAGATATGAAAATAAAATCTTGCCGAAAATCCGGAAGAGTTCGCAGGTATGCAATCTGATGGAGACTAGAAGCAATTTTTAATCTCCATTTGTTATATTTCTGGTGCCTTTTATTGCGCTCTATTTTGATTAATGGATAGATGGGTGCATCTAACCAGCCAACTTTTCCGGAAGATTTTATTCTCATATTTAAAGTGGTAGCAATACTCAGCTTATTCCAATTAACTTTTTGAATTATAATGATAATTATAAATGAGTTTGACCACCACTACATATAAATAATTATAATAAATATATGAAAGCACAATAATCCTTGAGCAAGTGAATTTCACCGGGATCAAATATAAATATGTGTTTGAGTCAGATTGTTTTTCGTTCACTGTTTTACAACCACTCTGAAAATCCATTCTCGGAAAGAGTGAAAGTTGGCAGATATGGTGTATGACTGTTAGCAGGCAAAACACCAGTGTATTTTGAAATGGATATTTGTAAAAAACGGATTCAGTTAACTTGTAAAATATTCGTTATTTATTTTTAACAACAATTCTCCATATTTTCATCCATTACTAATTTCTCTACACTGACTACTTCTTCTGTCATACCGATACCCATCGCAGCATCTGGATCCTGGTCGAGGTGTGCAATCACAACCAACAAAACTGCAGAACCTCCGTGGCACGCCACCTTGCGGTTGGATAGAACCAGGCTGTGATTTTTTACTAGAGTCTTGGCGAGGTTGATGGTTCCAAAATCTTCCAACGTTTCTTGAAGTTTCGCCAGAATAGATCAAGAAACATAGAAAAAATAAGCCGAAATGCAAATGCGTATAGACATGGGTCATCCTCTTCTGCATACTGATCTGTAATAAATAAGGATATCTTACTTAAATATGTTCTTTCGACATTCAGATACTTCATAATTTTATTCTAATGTGTCAAACATGGCTAAAACAGTATACTCACGCGATACGATTTTCGGCCTGAAAGCGAACTATAACTTTCTCAAGATTGCTTTTGTTTTCAAGCACTCGCCAATTTTAAATTAAATAAAACCTGGGTATTTTATTTTTAAAGAAATATACAATTTACTTTAAAAATTCAGATTTTAATATTCTAGGGTAATTTAGAGCAAGAAATAATAGATTGACCTAATTGGGTATATGATCCGTCAAATAAATGTAAACAGTTTTCCATTATGGACAAATTTTTGCGCAATTTATTCTACAACAAGCGCCAAGTAAAATTGGGTATTAAGAGGATGTTTTGAAGGATGACAGACCAGGAAGTTTTATCTTTGATGAAGAAAAAAAAGATGTATACTTATTTATGATATATATTTAAAACGAAAATTTTCTTTTGCATTTGCTTTTAATTTAAACTGAAAATTAATATGTTAGAAAGTTTTGCTAATTTTCATCTTTTTTTATGTATAGATTATTGCTTTTCAACGCAACAGTATTTTACATTTTTAGTCACTGATTAGTAAGAATGCAAGTTTGTCGTGGAGCAAATTTACTCAGATTATAAAGGGTTTTTTTTCCTCGCCCAATTTTTGAATTCTACAAAATCTGTCGAAAATACTTTAAAATATTATTTTTATTTTCTATTTACATTTTAATATTATTTAACGCTTTTCTTAAACACTGATCCTCAGTGGTAGACGGATAATTTGTTAAAGACCCCTTGACGTTAGGTTAACCGTGGGAGGTTTTCGCAGTTTTCTTCTTTATGTAACGAAAATGCGGGTTTATTATATCAAAAAATTCTCCACGAAAGCAAAATTCTGCCAATTATTCGTCTAGAAGTTCCCTTGTCTTCTGAATTGGGTTCAAAATTACAAAGCTACGACGTTGAACATTAGAAGTCGTAAGCTTAAAAATTGGGTCGGTTGTTCAACGACGGTTATAAAATAAAATAAAACATATAACTGGCATGGGATAGAACTCCTTTGCCATCGGCCTAAACGTGGGAGCTTTTCTTGGTATTCCTCATTCAGTTTAAGGTAATTTCTATAAAAGTGTAATCAATGTCATTTCTTCATAAGTATGTTTTAAGTGGTTTATATAAAGAAAGCAACAGCACCCCAAAGTTTTGCTCTGCTGTATTATTAATATATCACTGCCCAGTTATGGACATACGCTCGTTTCCATTTGATATTATTGCTTTTCAGAGGCTCTGTCAAAATTAGTGAAAAATTCAGTTTTAGGCATTCTTCTGCTCTGAAAATCTAGATTAAACAACAGCACCCCAATAATTTCTTTACTAAATGTTAAAATTCACTATTAGAACAAACTCTGTGCCCTAGCACTTTCCTGAGTTATCGATGCCTTTAGTAAATATAGCCATTCAAACTTTTAAAAGATAAAAACTCTGCATTTTTTTAATATTCAGCTTTTCTCAAAACAGCATTGTCGCTCAAAAAAACTTGTAGGTAAATGTATCTACTAGCACGTGGAAAATTTGAGTATAAATGCTATATCAAAAATTACATCCCTCCTTTCTTCTTTATTGAAACAGAAGCGATAGACTCTCCCCTTCAAAATAAGCTGAAATACAGAGATTTTATAAGGACTATCTGTAATTAAAAGAAATAATTATGGAAGAAAAAACACCTAAGTGTTATGCCATAAAAATACTGAAAAAAATTCATGGTTTTCCTTATAGTGTATTTGTATAAGATATTGTTAGAAATGAACATTAAAACAAAAACTCTGTTATTTATCATTTACTATTAACTCATTTCTTCGTGTAACTTAGTTACAGCATTAAAAAAAATTAGTAAATCTAAAAAAACGACATTTAATGGAGCATTTTTCTTTACACAAGATTTCCTCACTCTTTTTTCCAGTAATCATCTTCCAGTATTAAAATCTTCTCGTTTTTTGCTCAAATCGAATGCACTTCACATCGCTGTTTCAAGTGCAGTAGAACCTCGATTGACCAGTCATTACGAACGAGAGATGCGGGAAAACTACGAATGCGGGTCAATTTAAAATATCAAATCAATGCCAAAACAAGATCCTAAGAATAATCATCTGTGCCAGATGATTCATCCGGAATAGAAATATCCATAAAGATCTTAAAATCCCAACTCTATCGCAGCACATATATATGTTAAAAGCTGTTAAATGTTTTCTATGTAAGTTAAAAGCTAACCTTTTGATTTATGTTAAAACTGCCGAGTAGCTATGGCAACGTTACTTCTTCTTTTTGTGGAACAAAAATGATCGTCTTGTATGTAAATAAAATGTTATTTTTTTACTAAAAGCTGGAGTCAGATTTATTATTTTGAAGAGTAGAAGAAGAGAACGACGAAATATTTTACTTTCCGATAGAGTCTCGTAACAATATAAACTTAATGTAGATTTTTTCGACAAAGCCACAAAATGCCGTACAGCCAATTTTAACGAAATATTCAACTTTGAAAACTTTAGTTAAGACAAATGAAATACAGACCAATGGCTTCACATCTCATCTCTATCGCAACTATCAAAACAAATAATAGTTCCCAACTTTAACTCTTATTGTTAGAAACCGAAGGAGAATTCCAGATCGTTCTCAGGCTGCATCTACCCGATGCTGGGTTCATTGGAAATGAAATAACACATAGTCCTTCTAAACACAAAAGAACATTTATTCAACAAAAACAAACAGCTCCAAAGTCAGAGCTGCTTCTCCGACGGAATCATAATATTGAATAACAAAATCTGATGCCTAAGAGGCACGTATCGCCAACTCTTTTCTCACTTCACTTCATTTTACAAGATCCTCCCCCCGTTGAGACTCAGAGTGAGTCTCAAGCTCATAAAATACATTATTAAACAAATCACATCTTTTTGGGGCTCTTACACATCTTCCAGAGGAAGTTTTAGGTGAATGGCAAGGTACACAGCACAAGTGAACAATGCGATCCACACCTTTTCTCCATTTTTTAAAAACAAAGGCCCAACCAAATCAATTCCAACAGTTTCGAAAGGTGCACTATCCGTAACCCGGTCTGGTGGCACAGGTGTTGGTTCCCTCGACAAAGCCATGACCTTAAATCGTTTGCAAGTAATACAATTAAATAAGACATTTTTAATAGCTTGTCCTAGCCCTAATTATCCAAAATCTTTCTCTTAACAAGCATTACATCATTTGAATCCCCGCATGACAATTTTTGCTATGTACATTTCTAATTAGTAGCTTAGAAAATTCACATCCTCTGGTTCAATTCAATTTTTCTGGTAAGAGTATAGGGTACAAGAAGGCTTTATCATCATCTCGGTGAAGTATTCTCGTTTTTATTCTCATAATACCTGTATCGTCAATGACCGTCTCAATAAAACTTGAAGATATAATAGACAAATAATAGCTTTGAACTAGACGAATTAAATTTTTCTCAGAATTTTCAATTTCAAACGGCAAAAGTTCAGAGAACTTAATTGTTACACCTTTACGGTTTTTTATAAATCTAAATACCCATGCCATTACTCTTATCATTTTATCATAACTGGAAAAAATATTTCGATGCCAAGGGGGGTGGGTCTTTCGAAAGATCAATATTTATTATTTTCGTTTTTTTTCCTTTCTAACTTTATTTCTGCAGATGAACAAACAGAGTTGTATCCAATGGGCCAGTTCTCAGGTCTTTCCCTTAACCACAAAGGGCCCTCCCACCAACGAGAACGAAGCATTTGCTTCTCGGAACACCCACGCGATAACAAATCGGCAATATTCATTTTTCCCGGAACCTGTTTCCATAACTGACCCTACGTCAACTCTCGAATTTCTTTAATTCTATTTTCTACAAAAACACACCAATTTCCCTGTTCTTTTATCCACCAAAGAGCAGTAGTGTAATCCGTCCAAAATGTAACTTTTAAGCCGGGCAAATTGAGAGCCTTAGTAATAGATTTCGCAAGTCTAGAACCGATACAACAAGCCATTAATTCTAAGCGAGGAATGCTTAGAGGTTTCATGGGTGCTACTCTAGACTTCGCTCGAACTAAATTTATTTTAACTTCTGAATTCAATACCGATCTTACAAAGACGCACGCTGCATAGGCCCCCTTGGAAGCATCCACAAATACATGTAGTTCTGACGTATCATTCATTAACATATATCGAGACAATACTACATCTTTTAAAATATATAATTCTTTAAACCATTTTGAAAATGTATTTACATCATTTGTAGATAATTCATCGTCCCAACCAATTTTTAACTTTCACAATTCTTGTAATAAGAGTTTCGGAACAGCTGGCGTTAACAAACCAATGGGACCAAAAAATGTCTGTACAATGACCAAAATTAATCTTTTAGTAATTTTCGTATCGCATGTTAATGCGTCAATATTCATACAACATCTTAGCGTGTCATTATCCAAATTATCCCCAAAACGGAAGTATCCCCAGAATGTTTATCAACATTTTTACCAGCCACATTACTTTCAAAACTACGCAAGTTAAACCATCCATTTGACATAATAAGTTTAGCATGTTCAATAAACAAATCTTGTTCATCTTTATGAAAAACACCAGAAACACAGTTATCTACATAGAATGAACTTTTCAGTTTTTGGGCTACATCACTATACTGAGGAGAAGAATTCTACAAAAGATGCATTATAGAAGCATTTAGTAAAGAAGGGCTGGCAGAAATCCCAAACACACCCTACAGTGTCTATAAATCTGTGGACCATCATTAGACGGGAAGAAAAACCTAAGAAAGTCTTTGTCCTTAGGTGCAATTGATAACATTAAAAATACCTTTTCTATATGACCACTTATTCCTATTGGATACATTCTGAATCTATCAATAATATCAGGTATTAATTCAATGAGATTAATTTCCTTTAATAAGCATTCATTTAAAGAAGGTTTCCCTTTCTCAGCAGCAGAAGCATCGAACAAGGGACGATTTTCGGTAGTAAGACTCTCTAGTTTAATTACTGGTCCATGGTATAAATAGTGACATTCTTTTCTCAATTCCAAAATCGGGCACGCGTTCGATAACGTTCAAATTTTCCCACTCCTTAAACACCTTCTGATAATCAGTAAAAAATTCCCCGCAACTCAATCTATTAATCATTCTTTCATGTCTCTTCCAAACTAATTCCTTATTAGTGGGTAAATTCGCCAAGTTATATTTCCAAGGTAATTCGACTTCATGCCTCAAATAGGGGAGAATTTTCAAGTTTTTATTAAAATCATTTAAATCGAGCTCAGTTTCCTTCTTCTCAGTTTGTTTTGGTAAAAAGTTTCCCGAAGTTTCCTAAAGTTTCAATCTCCCAAATTTATTTACAGGTACTTTTATAGAATGCATTGACAATGTCTTAAAATATTACATTCGCCCGAGTTTCGTTTCCCAAAAACCGTCAAATCCCGACTGTAATTCCACTGAATTTCCGGTTAGTAATTTTCCTATAACATCTGTTCCGATTAAAGGATCAATCTTTGATTCTTTTATGAAAGAATCGGAAAAAATCAATTTACCTTTCTGTTAATTCTTTCAATATCTCTCTATACTCGATTTTAGGAATAAAATCGCAAATAATTTCCTTCGAAAGAACTTCAAAACAGCAAACATAAGTCCGCATCAGATTACCCACTACTATTGAAAATACAGTACAGAACCCGTTATCCGGAAATCAGAAAACCGGAAAACCAAAAAACCGGAATGAAATTCAATAAACTTTCCCGCCATTTTTTAAAAAAAATTTTTTTTTTTCCTCATAAGATTTTAGGATTTTCTTTCTTTTTTGAAAGATGTTTACCTTACCCATCATTTTGGAAATAATCATTAGTGTATTACTTCATTGTTTTTTCTTCTTTTTAAGATTATTTCCAAATATTTTTTTTTTTAGTTGGGCATAACAATAAAAAAAAAGGTTTTTTGTAGCGATTCATGAAACCGGAAAAATCAGTTATCCGGAATAGCGATGGTCCCGATCGTTCCGGATAATCGGTTCTCTACTGCACTTCGAGTTGTTTTGGTTTCGTTTCATTCCCCCCCGAACAATGCATGGACATGGATCACTTTCTCCTTTCTAAGAGGCCACGCCTTAAGCAGACGCATAATATTTTTGCTGATGTAACTGCTTTGGCATCCAGTGTCAATTGCACATCGAATAATTTTCTCACGTCCTTGATTTCGAATTAAAACGCAACGAGTTTGCAAATATAAGGTGACCTGGGATAATTCCTGATCAAGAAATGCAAACATCTATTTTGTGAAAAAACTATTCAAGATAGAATTTTAATATTTACTGGAAGTTTGAGGCTATATGAGATGAATCCTATGCTGACTTCTTTTGTTTGAAAGTCTAATTAGAATTTAAAAGATTTTAAATTTTTAGTGATCAGGAATTACCCCTTCTTTTGATCATTTCTGGGGTAATTACTGATCGCCAGTTTTTATAGTAAATGGGCCGTTTAAAAATAATTATACAATGGTAATTAACAAATGAGACATTAAGATCAAGCAAATAAACCAAAAAGATGTTTTTAAGCAGCTATTAAAACGTTTGATTTAAAAGCAGGAATAAAGATTAATACTTCAGCTCTGGCAGCAGCTCTCACACTTAAATTTTCAATCATTAAAAGAAATTTGCTATTTTTGCTTTCTAGAAGTTTAGTATCCTTTTTAGGCTTATAATTTCTCACCATATTTATATTAGGTTAATTTATCAACTTAAAAATTATTCTAACAATGTACACACATAAAATTACGATAGAAGAAAGGTAAGACAAGCTAGAAATGGTGCATATCAGAACACATTTGTCTTGTATACAGTTAAAAACAAATTTTGTGATTATAGTTAAAATATATTTTATAGTTGTTCCACTTAATAAATATGAACTGTTATTTAAGAACAGACACTTAACTATTTATTAGCTATTTTTTATACTATTTATAAGAAGAAATGAAAATGATCAGGAATTACCCCAATAATCAATAATTACCCCATCTGTAGGGGGCAACATTTGATATAGTTTCCTATTATCAATTGTAATGTTTACAGTAGATGTGAAACAATTAAACAAAAGCCTTTTATATCAAAGAAAAAGAAAGTAACTCAAAATATCTATTATTAAGAGAAGGAGGGGATCTTCGCAGAAATGTGCACATTTTGAAACCCATCTTTGAAATGGAAAATGCAGAAAGCATTTTAAAAGATACTTATTTTGTTAGATTAAACAAAAAACTATTATTAAGTAAATGTAATTATACTTTAGTAAAGTGTAGAAGCATTCTTGTCCACGTCTCAAATTTAAAAATAATAATTTTTTTTAAAATAAAACTTAGGTGATCATCATTCACCCCAGAAACAGAGTGATCGTGAATTACCCCGGGTCACCTCACTGTTTCGTTTTTGCTGCTATTAGAAATAGAACTTTCTTTAGAAATACTTTTTCGGTCAGTTTTAAATTTAGTGCACATTATATCAAAATGGTTGTTTTTACAGTTAGAACAATTTAAATGAGTTTTTACATCACAAAATTGACTTAGTATTTGGTTTGCCTTTTTCAAGCATGAGAAACAAGCAACTTCTTTTAGTAATATTTGTCAATTCTCTGGGAATGACATTTTCTACGCGGAAAAACTTTTTTTGGGATTTCTCACAGAAAATACAATTTCGCTTACCTGCATTACTAGGGATGCTGGGTCGTCGGGCTACCGAAGCAGGGGTGCCATCCCCTCCGCAGAGGATCAAAATTGTGATGACATGTCTTCGGATCATCCTCCGGAATGTTTCCCAGACCGTCGCCAATAGCCCATTGTGCAGCTCTAGTGCGACTTAAATTAACAACAACAACAACTAGGGATGCTGTTGTTCACTAGGGATGCCGCGGTTGCCGAATCGGCTAATCTCACCTTCACTACACGAAGGTTTTTATTATGGTGACTCGGGTGGGGGACAAAACCAGCTCTTGCTAGCAAAACCATTTCTTCTCCTTTCACTTCTTGCCGAAGGAAATTCATCAACTGTTCCAAAGAACGGTCTCCTTTTTCAGTGGAGTCGTGGTTACGACTCCTCTCCCACGCCACCAATACTTCTTCTGGTAGGCAACTTTTTACTAACGGGGTCAAAAAATACCCATAATTTTCTTGGGTTCTTCCCAAGCTTTCTAAAGATCTCAGCTTGCCTTCCAGTTCTTCATAGAGGGAGGGTAAATCTGTTTTTGCTCTTCCGGTTGCTGCGTTCTTCAATGACTAAATTTAACAAGTCGCGTACACATATTTGTACCAGCAAATCATCTCGTCCAAAACGTTCCTTCAATTGTTCGATAGCCTTAGAATAATTAGCCGCCGTTGAACGAAAACTAAAGATCAGACGTTCTGCTTTCGATTTCGGTTCCATAGATTGTAGTAAGTATTGCATTTTATCTTCGTCTGCAATAGTTTTGTCATTTTCTGGACCTGACTGTAAAAAGTAAAGTAATCTTTAGCGTCACCTGAGAATTTTTTGAGTTCTATTTTAGGGAGTTTAAATTTCTCGTTTCCTTGTCAGTCGGCAGCACGGAGAGTTGTTCTTCCAAGTTTATTTGAGCACACCGTTCTAAGAACGTGTCTCGGTAATTCTCAGACTTTTCAAAATCTTCATTATATGCATTTTCTGTCGTTTCACTCTGCAAAAGCTGCTCTGAGATAGCGTTTTGACAAACTTCAAGTCTTTGGAACTTATCATTAAGTTGAAACTTTAAAATCGATAGAGCTTTTAAATCTCTTACTTCTTTGGGTAATTCCATTTCGATTTTCTTCACAGTGTGAGTGAAGGCGATTCGCATTCCTTTTTTTTTTTGTGTTTTCAAAGCATTTAATTCCATTTTCAATTCGAAATCAAAACTAGTTCAAATTCACAATTCGAAAGTTCACAAATCAAATTTTCAGTAACATAAGTTCAAAATTCTTTAAATCGAAATTCAAGATCATATCAAAAAATCAGTTCAAAATTCTAATAAAATTTTTATCAAATCGATATTCAAGATCATCAGTTCAAAACTCTAACCAAATTTATATCAAATCGAAAGTCAAGATCATGACAAAAAATCAGTTCTAATCAAATTTCATTTCGAAATCCATTCCAATAAGCACGCGTGTCCCGCCGAGGGTACCATTTATGTTAGAAACCGAAGGAGAATTCCAGATCGTTCTTGGGCTGCATCTACCAGATGCTGGGTGCATTGGAAATGAAATGACACATAGTCCTTCTAAACACAAAAGAACATTTATTCAACAAAAACAAACAGCTCCAAAGTCAGAGCTGCTTCTCCGACGGAATCATAACATTGAATAACAAAATCTGACGCCAAACACAGAGGCGCGCATCGCCAACTCTTTCCTCACTTCACTTCATTTTACAACACTTATCTTGAATATTCAAGGCGTCTCCTCATGCTGACACATTTTTTCTAACCTACAACTAAAATTTTGAAGCAAACAACAGTGCTTGAAGTGAAATGTAAACACAACGCCTCCCCAAGGTTTCTTTAGGGTAGTCCGATCAAACTTAGATTTTATATTAAATGGTTCACAAAGGAGCCGTTTAATATAAAATCTAGTAAAATTAAGAAAGTGGTAGCAAATATCTTTCTAACAATTTGATTATTTTATGTATATGATTGGCTTGCCTTATTTACCTGTCAACCACCACAAATTCAATTCTCAAATATATATGATAAATTTCTATCAATTGATTTTAAAAAATCGAGAACACCTATCCACCACTAAACAACTAGTGAGAATTATTGAGAATATTAACCAAGGATTCTTCAAAAAAGAAACAACAGCGCTCCTGATGTTGGATGTGGCCAAAGCTTTTGACCGAGTCTGGCATCAGGGCCTCGTATACAAGCTCATAAATTTCAATATCCCCAAAGATCTAATACTACTAATTAATAATTATCTGACAAACAGAACTTTTCATATTAAGATCAATACAGCATTTTCTTCCGCTAGAAACATTAAAGCAGGAGTTCCGCAAGGTTCAATTCTCGGCCCTGTGCTCTACCTAATTTATTCAGCAGACTTTCCAAATTTTAATAATATGAGAAACATCACCTCAGCCTTCTACGCAGATGATACAGCACTTATGAGCAGATCAATAAATCCCAAGAAGTCTGTTACTAATCTCAGTAATATCATACCTCATATCGAAGCCTGGTGCACAAAATGGAAGGTAGCCATCAACACCACTAAATCTTCACTACTAATTATTAGGAAATCAAGTAAAAAGAAAGTCATTTATCCAAATATTACTCTTTTCAATGATGAAATACCACTAGTTCGAAAGGCCACCTACCTAGGCGTCACTCTTACTAGTTCTTTAAACTGGAATACCCATATTGAAAATATTATTAGCAAAGCGCAAGGAGCCTATAGATCTCTGAAACCAATATTAAACTATAATTCAAAACTATCTCTCAAAACAAAACGAACCCTATACCTCCAATGTATTCGACCGATCATCAGCTACGCAGCCCCTGCATGGAGCACAACCACTGTTAGTCAAAAAAAGAAACTGGAGATCACTCAAAATAAATTCCTCAGATATATCACAGGAGCCCCCAGATCCATGAGAATGAAAGATCTAAGACGAGAGTTAAAAATCAACAAAATAGATGAGCACATAGCTGAACTATGTGCAAGTTTCTTCAGAGATGCACTCTCTTGTCATACGTGCAATTACTTCAAAAATTTTGATTTTGAGCTCATCAAAGACAACATAAAATATAGCCCGGCAACCGCCTTTTTCCTATCCGACGGAGTTTTGTCCCGTAAATTTTGTAAATAGCTGTAAATACTTGTAAATAATTTTGCGCATTTATTATGTATTTCCCCTTTTCCCTGGGGCTATGTGGCTACTGTGCACCTGTGAAGCTCGGGGTAATACCTCGAAGGGAGGCGAGGCAGTCTGCCACAAAACCTCTTCTCTCTCTCTCAAACTTGTTTGTTCAATCTCACTACTTCATTTTAATTTTTTCTCAGTAAAAGATACTGAACCCCAACTTTCACCTTTCAGTTGCGCTTCGGCGATTTATTATTTATTTCCACTCAGATGAATTAGTTGGAGCCCCTAGCGGGGCTGATGCTAAGATAACCAACACATATGAGTATGAGTATGATTTTAAAAAAGAATTTTGGTTCATGACCACAATTGGTTCAATAGTCTACGCAGACTAACCGTGAGGAGCCGTGTGGAGGCTTTCTGATGTAGGAGGTGATGACTCACCACAAAAACTCAATACAAACGGAACACAAATTCATGACGAATGGAATAGGGGCCGCTTTGCGTCCCAGGTGCCCACCTAAATCGCACTACTATGTCTAGTCTGCATATCAACTTACAGAAGCAAACTGAGAAAAATACTAGTAAAAGTTGCTAATTCTAACCTCGTTTAATAAAATTTTGAATTTTAGTAACTACCACTTCTTGCATTTTAAGTCACTCTGGATAAGCAAAATCTAATTCCTGTCTATTTAGCGTTAGACTATTGATATACCCTTATAATTGAGATTTTTTTTATTCTCATCATTTTTATATTGTGAAAACTGCCAATAGTAATCGTCCAAAAAAGTTATGCTATAGTATAGCTATGACCATTGGAAAAAATTCTGAAGTGGTAATAATATTTAAACAATAGATAATGAATAAACCTGATTCGAAGTAAAGGGTTCTGAATTTTAAATTCTTAAGTGAAATCAAGTGATGAAAATGTTCAGCTTCTATGTAAGAAAATTGATACCATTTTGTAATTGTTTTTCAGATGGGTACGCAACCCTTTAGTACAGTCTTTCCCAAAGTGTGGTACGTGTACCCCCAGGGGTACGGGAACAGTTTAGCGGGGGTACGCATTCCTATACGAAATATCTTGCAACAAACAAAAGTTTCAAAAATTTTTATTTAAAAACAAAGCTAGCCATGAAAATTTACAATTATGTACTTTTTATTGGCTATTTTTTGCAGAATTAACAGTTAATAATTAGTGGCGTCAACAGCCAGTTGTGATTTTTAACTTTTGTGCAATTTTTTTATAGTAAAAAATAAATTCATTTTTTTATTAGTGGTACACAGCGTTACGAAAAATTTAGAAAGGGTACACAAAAGGCATAAGTTTGGGAAACACTGGTGTAGTAAAACTATAAATAACACAAAAGAAAATTTACTGATTTTTCAAAAGGGTGATTTTTTTTTAACGTATAGGCACTATAATCGGATGATATAAAAATGGAATAAAGAAAATTAGGACTGAGAACTGAAGCAGAAATTAATATATAAAACATAACCTTAAAACGTAAACATAATCTTATTTACTTAAATGATATTAATTTCAGAAATCCTTGTCATTATTAGTAGATATTACGAATATATACGTTTATTTTTTACTTGGAAAATTGGTTTATAAAGAAAAACTTGGCAATCAAATTTTAATATTTTTTTTAAAAAGCTTATGTGTTTCAAATTTTTGTTTTCCACTTTTGCCACATTGTACAAAAAGATTGTACATTTTCCCGAGCATGGACGAAAAAAATAAAGCATAAAATATAATAATTTTGATGATTTCTTTAATTATATTTACAAGTTAACTTACTTAAAAATTTATATCACGAAAAAAATTATAAAAGCCGATCGGCTTGTATGGTTATCAGGGAGCTGACTTCAAGTCTGAAAGGTCCCCAGTTCGAATCCAGGATAATGGATGTTCTTTCTTTTTCTTCTCTATGTCATCTGACTTTGACCGGCAAATCTGCAATTCGGATACCTGATTGATGAAACTCAATATCCAGGTGGGTATTAGAAAATAAATATACAAAAAAAATTTTACATTTTTTGAAAAAAATATCTTGTCAGATTGGATCTGTAGTAGCTGTAAATTGTTTTAAATTATGTTAAATAATATTACTAATCGAAAAAAATTATACTTCTTAATCACTAAAGTTTATAAAATAAAAAAAGAATTGGAAAAAAAAACATAATAAGCGTTTTAAAAAATACTTAACAACTACCATATTTCGTGTTGTTAATGACTAAACATGAAAGTTTTGTATATTACAACATTTGTATATTTATTTCGCATATTACAGAATTTGTATATTTATTTTGCATATTACGGAATTTGTATGTTTATTTTGTATATTACGGAATTAGTATATTTATTTTGTATATTACAGATATCGTATATTTATTTCGTTTACCAACGAATTTGTATATTTATCTTGTATGTTACAAAATTTGTATATTTATTTTGTATATTACAGAATTCATATATTTACTTCGCATATAACAAAATTTGTATATTTATTTTGTATATAACAGAATTTATAAACTTATTTGGCATATTACGGAATTTTAATCTTTAAAATTTCGTTGATAAAATTTAACTACGAAAGTGGTGTGATGCCACAACAGGCATTACATATTTCGTAGCTTTTAAAATTTCTTTAATTTCTTAAACTAATTTTTTAATCATTCTTAATCGAATTTTAATTAAATTAAACAAAATATTTAATTTTCATTTCAATTTATAAAAAGCAAATATAAAATATTTTATTCTTTACTTAACAATTAATGTAACGGCTAACTTTTTATTTCAATACTAATGTAAGACTCATTGATTCACTATCGCTACAAAATCGAAAGCAAAATTCGATTTATAACCCTTTATTCCTCATTTCTTACCACAAAAATGTTTCAGTTTACATAGTATACTAATTCTCACAGTCATTTTTGGCGATTCGCTTTCACCAAATTATTTTCAAATGTAAGATTTATTATGGGGTTGGCTTTATTTTTGGCTATGTTGTCTTTCCATAAATCTCTTCCCATGCTCCTAACTGTCTGTTGGGTACCATTCAATCACTTTTTAATTTGACTTTGGATTGCCTGTCTTCATTAACGCGTTGAATGCCACACTAATTTTGCATGGTTTGCCTGTCTGGCCAAAACGGTATATAACTACAAACTACATTTGCAAATATTAGACAGATTTTACTCGTTTTTTAAAAGGTTTAGCATGACATATCTGAAAAATGTCGTCAATTACATAAGCCTACGAATTGTTTAGAAATAGTGGTGGATAAAAATCTACTAAATTGAAAACAAAGAATCACAATTAATAAACTACCACTTGAAAATATTTATTCGCTGTCCAGAGCAAGTAAAACTATTTTTGTGTGTTCTATATTGCATTAATTTTTTCAAGCCATTTTAGTAACGATAATAATATTTAAAACATTAAAAATTTACTCGAATTATGTGTTTCTAATAATCTTGGCTTCGCCGGTCACCGGTGACCCCCATGGAAACTCAACGTGTTAATATTATTATGCAAAATTTATTATATGACTTAGAAAGTCTTATAGATATAATATAATTTTATATCTTGAGCTCCACAAATAATAAATAATAGTTTTATTATAATTATGATCCAGTTTTCATCTTCAATTATTCTTATATATTATTATTATAATTATTATTATAATTATTATTTGCGTCTTAAAGCAAAGAGTTTGGTTTCACTGGTGTAAGAAATTAAGAGAATTTGCAGACTTGGTCGATTATCTCTTGAACTACTAGACCGATTATAATGAAATTTGATATGTACAGTCCGCAAAAAAAAAACGA
>NC_092212.1:60261503-60367431 GCF_043381705.1 Parasteatoda tepidariorum | reverse complement strand
TCGAATTTCTTTAATTCTATTTTCTACAAGGCTTTTTTGGTAGATAGAATTTAGAAAAAACAATATGTTTCTTCAATATCTTTCTGTCATTTTTTTCATTTTTACCTGTCGTGCCCATTCCGATATAGCAAAGGTACTCGACACAATTAAGGTAAGCTTAATTTATTGCCGGCACTTAAATTCTTTTGATTTGGGAAGTCAAAAATGGGGAATATAAAATATTTTTAAGAGTTACTTTTAACATTTTTCTGTAGTAAAATGTTCAAACAACAGCAATAAAATTCAGATAAATTTAAACAAAAAAATATATTGTATTATTTAATAGATTTTATTTTGATTGATTTTATTTAATTTAATTGGATTAATCGATATTTTAGCGAACTTAGCAAACATTAGCCACTATTTTTTTTTTTGCTCTTAAAGTATAAGTCAAAGACATGTAAAAATTTTAAAGTTTGATTAAAAAATTTCTAACATTTTTTTCTAGATTTTATATTTTAGTACAAATATAGTTCCGTGCATCTAACAGATTTTTTTAGCAACTATTACAGAGTTGCCAACTGCTCCGGACACGCCAAAATAATTAAAAAAAACGGTAAATAACTACAAAGTAAATTTTGCATATATTTGACCATTAAGCTTGCTTTTTAAAATGTGTAACATGACCAACGTACAGGAAAGTGATGAATTATATAAGCCCACGAATTATTTAGAAATAGTGGTGGATAAAAATCTACTAAATTGAATTTATTAAACCAAGAATCACTATTGATAAACTACCACTTTAAAATATATATTTGCTGTCCGGAGCAAGTTGGCATCTCTGCTATTAGACAGTATTTTATAATTAAAAAATACTGAAATGTAATTTTGCTTGTAATTAGAAAGCCAGAAAAAAATGTATTAATGGGACACGGTTGTCCCATCTGCGTCGAAGGATTAAAGTACCCATGCCCCCCTATATTGTGTCTTAAACCATAATGTCTTAATGCTTCTTAAAGCAAAGAGTTTGGTTTCATATACACTGGTATAAGAAATTAAGAGAATTTGCAGACTTGGTCAATTATCTCTTGAACTACAGGACCGATTTTAATGAAATTTGATATGTACATAGATTGATACAATACAAAACAAATAACCATTCAACAATTATAATACACACACATATTCGTGCGCAACACGAGTTGGAGTCGGAAGGTATGAAATTGACGTAGAACAATTCAATCCAATTGGCACAGGAAATGGTAAACTGCCTTATTTCAAGTATGAAATCCCGCTGCAAGGTCTGTATATCTGTAAGAGGGGACCACGCCCCCTATCAACCCATTTTTTTTTTTGTTTGTTTATTCTGCAACAGCTGTTTCATACCTTCCGATTCCAACGAGTGTTATGCACGATCATGAGTGTGTATTACAATTGTTGAATGGTTATTTGTTTTGTATTGTATCAATGTATGTACATCTCAAATTTCATTAAAATCGGTCCTGTAGTTCAAGAGATAATCGACCAAGTCTGCAAATTCTCTTAATTTCTTATACCAGTGTATTATTTTGATTAAGTGTTGCAGTAAAACTGTTTTTCCCGGAAACTGTATCTTTAAGAGATGGTCGGTTTTGCAATTGAACGTCACATTTCCAGTTATTCTCAATCCACTTCTAGGCCTAACTAATAAAGTTTTAATTCCTTACTTTGAAATTGTGAGGAGAAAATATTTCTATGAAGTGTAACACATTTTATAGCCTAATAATTTCAAGCAAAATCATTTAAGAAAAAAATAATTATAAATTAGCATAAAAATTTTGCTTACCTATCTTACTAATATCGCATATTCCACCATACGATTTTTGTAGCAGTAACTGCAACTGAATAAAGGTTCTTTTCTCTTAATGAAAGAGTTTAAAAAATAACGTTTTTCTAAAACTTAAAACTAAGCTTTAAAGCGTTCTGTACACCGTGACGAGGAAGAGAAGATTTTAGTGCTGTCAGGAAAGATTTTACCCCTACGAATGAAAAAGAGAAAACATTTTCAAAGTGAAAAGATGTAATTATCTACTTTATAACTTTGTGTACCCGTTGAAAAAATCAAATGCCATATTTCGCAACGCTTTGTGTTCAATGATAGAATAAAACTGCTTTGTGATTTATAGAGTCGTTTAGCTTTTCTTTTAGAAACAACAAACACTTTGCTGGAACCTGTTTCGGAGACTTCCATCAAATATTGAAATAACCGTGATTAACTTGTCAAATATTTAACCTCACTTAATTGTGGGTGAGTGTGTTTTATTAAGAGACTCTTAAAAAATTCCTACTTCGTCTATATTTTAACCTACGAAAAATTATATAACACAATTTCTCCTTTATTTTCCGTATTTTTATTCTGTTATTTATTGAATAATTAAGTAATATTAATGAACTGTTTCAATGACATTTCATTCATTAAAATGTGTTTGAAAGACTTGAATTACCAAATTATAAATTAAGACCATGCAAGTTTTTTTACTTTGCAAATTAACTTAGAAAAAGTTTTAACCTCTTCGAGACGTCCGAGTCATATATGCATTCTCAGGATGTCGATAATCAGGGGAAAAAAAGATAAAACTGATAACCAAACTATTTTTATAGTTGTTTATTTGTGGGCGGTGAAATAATAGTTTGCTTTATTTAATTCACCACTACTTAGTTCGAATTAAAAATTGTATGGTTACACTTTTAACACTCTACGTTTGGATACTCATCATCACCGATTTATTACTACAGACGAAACGGTTAATGCAGAGATGCCAACTGCTCCGGACACGCCAAAGTAATTAAAAAAACGGTAAATAACTACAAAGAAAATTTTGCAAATATTTGACTATTAATGCTTGCTTTTTAAAAGGTATAGCCTATAAAGTGGTGAATCATATAAGCCAACGAATTATTTAAAAATAATGTTGGATAAAAATCTACTAAATTGAATTTATTAAACCAAGAAACACAATTGATAAACTACCACTTTAAAATATATATTTGCTGTCCGGAGCAAGTTGGCATCTCTGTTAATGCTGATTTGCTACAGCGCATCGAGATTTATGTGATTTCTACCATTCTACTAGGATTGAATGTGTTAGATTTAAACTAAAAGCAAAAATAAGTTTGTCAAATTAGCCATCCCCTAACTTAAGCTACCGCTTCTTATTTTTTACTATCCTAATTCTGATTCCGTACGAATACTTCAGCGACTTCAGAGATGCCAACTTTCCGGATTCAATATAAATATTTTAAAAACGGTAACGAACTACAAACTAAAGCTTGCATATTTTCAATTTATTTGTTTATTGGAATTACGTACATTTGCAGTCTTGCGTTTTCAATTCAGGCTTATAAACCATTGTCAAATAGAAGGACAGATAGCACAATACAGAGAAGGACAGCACGAAGATGCATCCAGGGTAATATCGGTATTCGAACCTGCTACCTCCACCCTTTGCACAGCGTTTGTATATTTTCGGTTAATTTTACTAAAATTTTTAAACGGCTCAACACGGCATAACTGTGGCAAAGTTATGCCGTGTAGACTTATGTGATCCCAGGTATCACATAAGTCTTGGAATTACTTAAAAGTGGTGAATAAAAACCACAAAAATTGAATTTAGTAAGCCAAGGATCATACATTAAGAGACTACCATTCGAAAAGTATTTTATCCGCCGTTCGTAGCATTTTTTCCGTTTTCTTCGCAATTTTCCCTTTAAAAACTGGTAACTCTTTCCGGAATAGCAAATTTCTATTGAAAATTTTAGTCGAATTCAATAATTTAGAGCTGTTTTCCAAAGCTCTGTCACCAAGGAAAATAAAAAAGCCATAGTTTAGATGCCTTACACTTACAAACAATGAGATGATTTTAATATATATATATAATCTTGCCGTGAATTATCTCCGTTTTAGAACAAACAAATAATTTAAAAATTATTAAACTTTTTTTTAAAAAAAATCGCCAATTTGGCGAGATTTTCCCACCTAGATGAAAATGATTAAAATCACTGCCTTAAGTCTCAGTTTTTGCAAATTTTTATGAGCCCGGGTAATACAGCATTGGAATAAGTTTTTAAATATTAAAAAAATTAGACCACAAACATTTTTCATTTTCACAAAACTGTGGCTTTTCTCCATATTGACATTTTGCGCCATTTTCAAAATAAGCGAAGACAGCGCTGGCTTTAGGTAGGCCAAACTTGGCCTAACTGTCATGAGTAACAGTTGCAAACTCACAGCTGTTATATAAATAGCATATTATTCACAAAAAAGCATCATTTCATATTACGACGGAGGCTTCGAAAAGACAGCCTTAAAGGTATGATTACAGAAGTATGTCAGAGTAAAAATATTTGCTGACAAATAATTGGCCAAAATAATAATTATTAGTTTAATGTTTTTTTAAAGGAAGGGGGCGTTGCAATCATTCTTATTACTGATTTGCAAAGTTGGGAACCCAAGGGTTAAATAAAACGATAAAATATTCAAAATTATTAAAAAGCTACTTACTAAATAAGGAAATTATGCTCAATTAATTCTACGCAAGTAAGAAAAAGTGGAAAACACTTTTTCTTTTTTTCAATATTATTGACTCACCCATGTTTTTTNCATCTTTTTTTTTTTTTTTTTTTGTCACAAACTGTCACACCTATCTCCTTTTCACAAGTCACGCTCCATTCAGGTTTTTACAGTGGGATATACCTTCTATTTACACTTCAATGTCATACTTTGTAATCTGACAACTTTGTGACGAGTATATTTTTAAATCAATTTTGCAAGATAGTCGCAAGTTCGTGACATTCGCTTTCCCTCCTCACTTTATACGTTTCTATTTTTGTCATAATTTGTATTTTTGTGATTTTCTTGATAAAATTTTTATTTATGAATCAGTTCTTTTTTCCTTCTGTGCTTTTTACACTATTTTATTGATGTATTTTGCTATAGTTATATTAATACAAAGAACTACTTTTGCGAATATTGTGCAAGCTGACGTCGAGATAATATCTTGACACAATTATTTTTCTAATTTAAATTAATTTTTAAATTTCTTTTTTTAATTTGTAATACTTCTTTTTAATAGCTTTAATATTTATTTTTCTCCTTCTCTTTGAAATATTTTTCCTTTTTTATTACTTTCCTTATTTTTGTTTAAATTTTTCTTCCATTATCGGTTATTTATACTTGTAACTTATACACAGTTAGTAAAACTTTATCTTAATTCTTAATTTTTCTTTAGCATTTTCGCTTTTATTTCATTCTTAATTAATTGTCTTAATGTGTGGCGTTACATTTTTTGATACCACTTGTCACAAAATATCATAGTTTCACGAGCCCCAACCCTTTCTTTCAAACATAATAATTTTTAAGTGGACGCTCCCTTTTCGACAAAAGGGGACCTTAAAAAATAATTTGTTTTAATATTTTTAAAAATTAATAGCTCACTTAAGTAAACATTATTTACTAGTTTTCATACAGATAAAATATTTTTTTTTCCTTTTACTATATTACTTTTGATTTATTTCAAGAAAAACTTGATAATTACACTGGCTACGCTTACTTATTTCTCAGCACTTGAAAATTTCATCACGTGATTATCAGGTCTGATATATTTATTTTAAAAGTTTATACAACGTAGTGGTGAAAGTTATTGTAAATCAAATTTATTAAAATCAAACGGTAAATATTGCAACGGCCTTAAATAGTTAACGCAAAATCTTCTGTTAAAAAGAGAAAAGTCAGCATTTGTATTTATTAAGTTTAAACATTAATTAAAATAAACATTGTTATGATTACACTGGGGAATATTTTTTGTGGTATTTATTTAGTACTTGATCTTACCTAATTCGGAAAATATTATTTGAAATTTGAAATTAGTTTTGTTCAGAAAACTGCAGATTTTTTTTTTATAATAGTATTTTTTGATTTAGTTTACTCCTTGTTTGAAAGTACAAGTTTAAAAAGAACGTATAGGTTTATACTGCATTCGTATTTGCACTTGTCTGTTCGTTTGAAAATAACGCTCAAGACATGTGACCTTCACCTCTCAGACCTGATATATTTACCTTTAGACTAAGCACGGCCTGAAAACCCTTTTAAAGAGGTAGCTAAATTTTTAGAAATATATACGTGCTTTAAACTATACTAGGCTTTGAAGTATAATTTTAGGAGATAAATAAAATCTGAGCCGCAATGGCTCAGGGGATAGAGAGCTCGCCTTTCAATGAGGTGAACCCTGTTCGAATTCTAGCGATGAATGGTCGATACGAATCCGCATACGACTTGCACCGACCACAATGCTGACGTGAAATATTCTCAGTGGTAAACGGTTCATGGGTTGGAGTCCCTTTGCCATCAGGTTAATCATGGAAGGTACTCGCAGTCTTCCTCTTCATGTGACGCAAATGCGGGTTAGTTCCATCAAAACGTAATCCAAGAAGACAAATTTCTCCTAATACTTGATCCAGGAGTTCCCTTGTCTTCTGCACTGGTTTCAAAATTATAAGGCTACGGAGTTGAGCATTAGTAGTGATAAACCCAAAAATTGGGTCGGCTGTTCAACAATGGTTGTAAATAAAATAAAATCGGTTAAAATTATGTAATTTTTTTTCATCGAGGAGTGAAAATTTGATTTTAAAAATCAAGTTTATTTACTGAAATTTTAAACAGTCTTGAAAAAAGTTCATTACCACCTTTTAAATTTTTCCATGTTGTAGGTACCATTGGTGAGGTGCACTAATACATTCCTTGGGTTTGACGAGATTATCATATCACATCATAAACGGAAATGTATTATTGTACTGTAAATATTACTCCCTACGCAACGGAGAAGTGGGGACACTTAGTGGTAACTTTTAGAAATCCTGGTTAGAAATGCATTATTAAGTTGCATAACAACTGTAGCTTGTGCAGAGAAACCAAAAAGCAGATTTGAAATCACAGCGACGTGAAGATTTCTAAGATCNCGAGCACAGGATTGCGAAGCAATCCGAAATGAACTGCGAAAGCAGTTCCAGGGGTTGGCAAGCGCCAGCGAGCAGGAGGCGAAGCCTCCTAGTTTATTTTAAAAGTTTATGCACCGTCGTGGTAAGTAATTGTAAATCAAATTTATTGAAATCAAACGGTAAATATTGCAACGACCTTAAATAGTTAACGCAAAATCTTCTGTTAAAAAGAGAAAAATCAGCATTTGTATTTATTAGGTTTAAACATTAATTAAAATAAACATTGTTATGATTACACTGGGGAATATTTTTTTGTTGTATTTATTTAGTGCTTGATCTTACCTAATTCGTAAGATATTATTTAAAATTTAAAATTAGTTTTGTTCAGAAAACTGCAGATTTTTTTCCAAAATAGTATTTTTAGTTTAGTTTACTTTTTGTTTGAAAGTACAAGTTTAAAAGTAACATATAGGCTTATACTACATTCATATATGCGCTTGTCTGCTCGTTTGAAAATAACTCTCAAGACATGTGACCTTCACCTCTCAGACCTGATATATTTAGCAGGGGTGTCAAACTCAAAAGCTAACTTGGGCCAAATAAACAATGCTTAACTTTNAAAAAAAAAAAAAAAAAAAAAAAAAAAAAAAAAAAAAAAAAAAATCAATGTTCATAGAAACAAATATTTTTATTTTGAATAGCACATTGTAAATAAAGTTAACTTATTAGTCGATACTTGTCATTTCTTCTCTGCTACTATCTTTCCTATTTCGGGAGAAATTTCATTGGCCGAGACTACTTTCGAAATTGATCCAACGCGTGCGTTATTAATACGGTTTCGGACAGGAGATTTATTTCCTTTCATAACAGAAAATAATTGCTTGCACTGATGAGTACTTCCAAACATGGAAATAATTTCATATGCGAATTTTCGAGTATTTTCAAACCTTGCCGGTAAATATTTGTAAAATTCAGGCATACCCACTTCAATGAATTTTGCCTTCAAATTTGAGTCGCACTGAATCTCAATCACTTCCATTTGCATACTACTGGGTACTGAGTCTATATTTATTGAGAAAATCGACGAAAACAAACAAAAAAAATTTTCCGAAGAATTAAAATATTTAAACCTTGTTTCAAATTCTGTTCTAAGATTTGAAATTTTTTCATTTTTTCTGCGTATTTTTGATACGATGCAGTATCTCTGGAATGGCAGGTGCCGCAAGACAATTAGAATTTTACATTTTCGCGCGTACAATTTAAAATAATCCATATAGTTTATAAATGAAGAATATTATAATTTCATATGCTAGTTTCCTTTCTAATTCACATTTCTATTTTATTTTTAATTTGCGTCGGATATATTGATTGGGCCGCAAAAATGTTCATCTCGAGCCGCATGCGGCCCGCTGGCCCCGAGTTTGACACTCCTGATTTAGACTAAGCACGGCCTGAAAACCCTTTTAAAGAGGAAGCTAAATTTTTAAAAATATATACGTGCTTTAAACTATAGGCTTTGAAGTGTATAATTTTAGGAGATAAATAAAATCTGAGCTGCAATGGCTCAGGGGAAAGAGTGGTCGCCTTCCAATGAGGTGAACCCTGTTCGAATTCCAACGATGGATGGTCGATACGAATCCGCATCCGGCTTGCACCGACCACAGTGCTGACGTGAAATATCCTCAGTGGTAAACGGTTCATGGGTTAGAGTCCCTTTGACATCAGGTTAAGCGTGGGAGGTTCTCGTTGTCTTCCTTTTCATGTGACGCAAATGCGGGTTAGTTCCATCAAAAAGTAATCCACGAAGAAAATTTTCTTTTAATACTTCATCCGGGAGTTCCCTTGTCTTCTGGACTGGTTTCAAAATTACAAGGCTACGGAGTTGAGCATTGATAAACTCCAAAACTGGGTCGGCTGTTCAACGATGGTTATAAATAAAATAAAATCGGCTAAAATTATATGCATTTTTTCTTTTTATCGCGGTGTGAAAACTTGATTTTATAAATCAAATTTGAAGTTTATTTAACGAAATTTTAAGCAGTCTTGAAAAAAAGTTCATTGTCACCTTCTAAATTTTTCCATATTGTAGGTACCATTGGTGAGGTGCGCTAATACATTCCTTGGGTTTGACGAGATTACCGCATCACATCATAAACGGAAATGTATTATTGTACTGTTACTACTATTCCCTACGCAACGGAGAAGTGAGGACGCTTAATCGAGTGAACTTTTAGAAATCCTGGTTAGAAATACATTATTAAGTTACATAAAAACTGTAGCTTGTGCAGCGAAACCAAAAAGCAGATTTGAAATCACAGCGACGTGAAGATTTCTACGATCCGTTCAATAATTCTACGCATCTGAAAAGAACAAAAAAATTGCTCCGCATTGTTATCTGATAAACAATTATATTTATTTTAATTTATTCTTTTCATTTCTTTCTCCCGTTATATTTCACATATTAAAATTAATTTTTGCTAGCTTCAATTTTTTAAAATTTTTAATTGTGTAAGAATAATTTTTAATTGCAGCATACAATGTGATATTTATAAGAAACTACAAAATCGAGTTTCAATACTTTTTTTTTAATTTCGTTTGTATATATATTTTTTTAAACATGTTTTTAATCGTTAACTTTTTATTTAAGTTTGATCATTTTTTGAGACATTACAGAATTGATTTTAAAAAAAAACTTTTTGTGTTTTATTCCCTGTTTAACGGTACACAATTTTAAACTTCTTTTTCTTCAAAAATATGCTTTCAATATTTGTCTTTTTATGCCAATTTCTAGAAAAAAAAGTCTTAAAAACATTACATTTAAATATCTTTTTCAAAAGTTGATTTTTCTTAATTTTCAACAAATTTTGTGATTTTTTCTAGAATATAGAACTCAAATAAAAAGAGTTTTCGAAAATAAAATTTATTTAGTAGTTTCTTAGAAAAACTGCTTAACGCAAAAAAAAGAAGAAAAAATTCTATAACTGAAGAGTTTTGAAAGACATTCTAAACAAAGAATTAAAAACAAAACAAGAAAATTTCAAAACTAATTGATTAGTTTCTCACAAAAATTACATTAAACGCAACTATAAAATTCAAAAATCCGATTAAAAAGATTTGAAACATTTCATATTTTAAATTGATTTAATAGCATATGAAAAAAAGACACTACATGGAATCTGACTCCTTTTAAATGATAGTAAGCACTTCAATGCGTACAAAACACATGTAAAGAAACAAATCGGAAACGAACAAAAAACTTTTTAATAAGCTTTCTTGAAGAAAAATATACTGTTTACTTAATTTATTTAATTACAGGCACATCGTCATTTTCACTAAGCTAATTTTTCGAAAAACAGATTTTTTAAATTGATATGCACCATAACATGCATGCAAAAATGTCTATCTACTTTGCTTTCTTGGAAAGTATTTTTTTTCTTGTGGTAGCGAAAGTTTTATTTTGATGTATGATTCTATTTTAGTAAATTCCACTCGAAGTTATTTTTCCCACTACACAATAAAAATATTTCAAAGATTTACAGCACTATATTTATATACAGAGCTTTACTACATATATAGCAGCATTTTTTCCAATTTTCTCGGATTGATTCGTTTAAAATGTTGAAAAAATTCTATTGGTTTTAGATTTTAATTGTCAACAACTTTAAAGAATACACGTGCACCGTGCAACCTAAACTAATTTTTTTATTCAGACATTTATCTTTATTAATCTGCTATTGAGAAAGTTATGATGCAGAATTATCAACCATCCGGCATTCTTTAGAGAAAACATCGAACTTGTAGCCATCGCAGCACATTTCTCCTGGTCTTGGAGAACAATCACATCCAAATAAGTTACATATCAGCATAGGTCGACCTGGTAGAGCTATTCGCATTGCAGGTACGGAGAGAATACTTAAAGCACAGACTGCCACGGTTAGATACAGTTTAGACTCCATTCTCTTAGTTTCCTGGAGATACAAAAAAAAAAGTTGAAACATACGTATGAATTTAGCTAATACCAATACCATATACTTGTACCTAATATACCATATATAACCAACTATATACCCTACTATATTACCCTATATTACTACTATATTACCCTACCATAGGAAATTATTATAGGCCAATTAGGAGGCCCACAATGTGGCTCTATATTTAACTATGTAATTATTTAATAGTGGCAGTCGTTCGTGCCGGACAAACAGGCACAGGATTTTAAAAAGAGCAAATTCATTTTATTTAATCATCATTATGAGAGAAACAGGCACATATTGAATGACACTCCTCAATAAACGTTAGGGAAAATCTTTCAAATAAATCCGTAATATCTCTCGTTTTAGGGAATAAGGGAAATCTTAGTGTAATTGCAATTGGTCTATTAAATAGGGCTAGGGAAATAGAGTCTTTCGCGTGAGTTAGTTAAAGGGAAAAATGTCTAACTGTTAATAAATGCATACTTGAACTAAAAATAGATTAAAAGACAGGATGTGAATTTTAAAGTGTGAGAGAAAGAGCGTTTCGATTTGAATAATACATTAAGACAAAGATTTACAGAAAAGGAATAACATAAAAAGAAAAAGATTAGTTGAAGCTTTTTATGTTACATATATATATATATATATATACATTCTCGCTCTTGGGAAGTCATATGGAGGTAAAAGCTCCAAAATTTTGTAACGAACGACATGATTATGGCAGTGTGGTCAGCACTTAGCATTGCAATTTGGCCTCCTTTATCTTTAAAAAATATTGGTAGTTACACTAGGTATATTAAACTTATTTTGTCATTTCAGCTATATTTTATTACATTTTTTGCCCACTCTTCACAAGTGACTTTCACGGATTATTTAATTCATGCAGGAAATTCTTTTAATAGTGGTCTAGCCAGATTATAACTACAGTTGTTCAAGTTATAGGTCCATTACTATTCTGATAAAGCTCCAATCGATGTTATTGAGACCTTGCTCTCTAAATATTGTGCTAAATATTTTCAAGCCAAACGTTAGAAGAATTTTGTATCAAAACTATTAAATGCTACCTAAATGAAAGTTTTCGACTTAGAAAGTAATTGTAGTAACCACAATCCATTATTTCTATTGCCCTTATTTTCTTTTTGCAAGTAGAATTCACAACAGCGTTTTTAGCTTTTGTCAATAATTTTACGCTTGATGCATTTTTACATGGTGTCCTATTACATTTATATGAAAAACTAAATGACATATAATCACTTTTATTTCATGGATACGAGCACTAAGTAAATTAAAAAAGAAACGAGGCTACAAACCTATGTAATAAACTATTTATAGTAACAGTAAACTTTATTGATACAAAAACAGTTCAAACTACAAAATCAGTGCAGATATGAAACCCAGGCATGCGTACAAAATGTAACCTAAAGATATCAATGCAGTAACCTGAATAAAGCGTGTCATGTAAGTTTGNAAAGGTATATATATATATATATATATATATATATATAATTATTAGGAATATACCATACACCTAATACACAACTGACAATTATTAAGCATTTATCGAAAGATTTTCTCTGGTATTAATAACACTACAAATAAATCTGCGGAATTTCGCCTATGCTTTAAAATTGTTATAGAGAAAACATAAAATTGTTTACTTATTGTGAGTTTAATGATTAGTAATGTATGTAATTTGAATTTCAAATTGAAAAGTGTTTGATAATGATTTTAAGTTTTTACAAACATAGTTATATTGATTTTTAAAAAGTACAAGTGTAACTGAAAATTCTAGTAAAATACATAAAATTAAGTTTCAATACAAAGATATAATTTAAAATCTAAAAACTCTCTGTATAAATAAGGGAAATACGAGATAAAAAGAAGTGGATTAATTGTATTTTTGCGCATTAAAATGTCAGGTTTGTATGGAAATAGTAAATTAGTTTCGTTGTAATCCAGCTTCCTCTATTTTCAGCATTGGGGTAAAATTCCTCCAATTTCTCTTTTAGTTAATTATTATTATTATTAAAATAGAATTTTTTGATGTGATGTAAATGTACGAACCTTGTTGCTAGAAAATATCTTTATCATTAAGTAAACAGGTTTCATGAATAAAGAAAAAGTAGTTCGTCATGAGATTTTTATGTACAAATGCATTTTGATTTAAATTTGTCAACGCTTTTAACAGTGCTATTTAGACAAGTGAGGTAGTCAAGAGTATTCTACCTTAGATCGATGGTATCTCAAACTAGAATAATATTTGCAACTCAAAAGTTAAACTTTCACCCACTAAACTTGATTTGCTTATACAAAAATTGACTAAAGATAGTAAAATAAGTGATATTTTTTTCCCAATGCCCACCTGTGTTAACATCCGTCAATTCAGGCATTTACAGGGCGATTTCGTGGGCCTTTCTTTCAGAGGAACCATATTAGGTGGACCAACGTCGCTCCCACAGTGAGATCAGATATTACAGAGAAGGAAAGAACATCCATGCCTTGCCCGGGATTCGAACCCAGAACCTTTCTGATGCAAGGACAGTTCCCTGCCCCCTACTCAGGCCGGGCAGCAAATAAGATATAAGATGAGTGTTAAAGATAGTATAATAAATTAAAAAGTTGGGACTATTGAATTAAATCTACAATTAATAAGTATACTTGAAAATTTATTATTTATAATAGTGAATAGAAAAACATAAAATTACTTATAATAAATAAAGAAGTTCAATTTTACCTTTCTTTCATTCATTAGCTGAATAAGTTGAATTGAAAATAATTTTGTAGCATCTTTTTAAACTTATGTACTTGCTTTTATCTTTTTACTATACGACGGAATCTTGTCACTAAAATATCAAATCAAATGCCAATTATGACAAAGCTGTTTTACTCATTGAAACACATTTCCGTTTTTGATGATTCATACTAAAACATTTCCTAAGCTCTGAAATATGTGATATTATAAATGATATGAGGATGCGTTTCAATGCTCAAAAGCCAAACTAACACCACACAACGTAAAAGTGTTAACGTTAAAATAATTTCAATTCGTTTAATTTTGATAACGCATAAAAACTTCCCAACCCGATTCGCAGGCCTTATAAATTTATTTAAATTGATTACGTGGAGCCATGATCAAAATTATTATCAAGATAAAATTGTAAATCATAAAATTTTCTACCACTTTAAATAATTAAAAAAAAAATATTCCCGTTCGAATGAGAGAAGTTGGCATAGATAAGTCCATTTTTTGAGAAGGATTAGTAGTTCATTTATTACATTATTTTCAGTGTCTTTATAAAAAATATTTGCATTTTGTTTCGAATTTGATTTGTGATTGTCACCAAATGTAAAGTGCACTAAAAATTAACGGACCACCCGGAATAACTTTTGATCTGATCATCCCGTTCAAGGACTCAGTCTCAATAATTGGAGAGGGTGATTTCAAATATGCTAATTAATTAGTAATTGCGAAAGATTTAACTTTCATATTTTGAGTAATAGTAAAACCTTTGCTATCTCTAGATTTATAAATCTAGTTGAGAATAATTTTATTTAATAATGCAAATCTATAAATTAAACACCAGGGCTAGTAATGAGTAACCAGAACAATTTCAAGTCTGGATGACTTACAGATTTATTTGTCTGTAATTGATTTTTTAATTTATGTTTTACTATCACTTCAGGAAACCATTTTAAAGAAGAGCAAAGCTTGGCAGGTATGAATTATTGTTATCCTTTTTGCTTAACCGGTTTTCTTATCCTTTTTGCTTAACAGGTGAGTTTTGCTTTACCGGTTTATTTGTCTGTAATTTTTTTTACCCGGTTTTAATAAGCGAAGTAATATTGACTTCATATTTAACCATAATTTTGCGTGCCAAAAAATAATACTCCCTCTGTCTCAAATTAGTTGCAACATACATATAGGTCAAAAATTTTGTCTAAAATTAGTTGCTATATTTTAAGTTGATTTAATCATAAATAACTTACGATGCAGTTCGACACCAGTAAAATTATGCTACTATTACAATCACAATTCGTAAGTAAATGTTGTTGATTTATAGAATAGCATACCTGTTGACAGAGATGCCAACTTGCTCCGGACAGCAAATATATATTTTAAAGAGGTAGTTTATCAATTGTGATTCTTGGTTTAATAAATTCGATTTAGTAGATTTTTATCAGCCACTAGTTCTAAATAATTCGTAGGCTTATATGTATCATTCACCACTTGATAGTACCTCTATCATGCTATACTTTTGAAAAAGCAAGCAAAACTAGTAAAATATTTGCAAAATTCACTTTGTAGTTATTTATCGTTTTTTTTAATTATTTTGGCGTGTCCGGAGCAGTTGGCATCTCTGTGTTGATACCCTGTATTAAATGGTGGAATATATGATAATTTGGTGCTGCTGTGTGTGTAAAAAAAGAATTAAAGTTTATGGTGATGAGATAGAAAATCATTAATGAACGAAAAGAAAATCATTAAATAAAACTTAATCAAATTAGCCGTATAATAGAATTAGAAAAAATATTGGATACAATCATCCTAATTAACCTAGCCATTAACTGATTAAATTTGCTGCCACACGTGGTGGATAACCTAACAATTTAGTGGTAGTATAAAGCTAAAAGGAGTCTCTGGAAAATAAATAATAAATTTAGATATAAGTAGATTAAGCTGAAATAAAAAAGAAGAAACATAATTCTAAGAAAACGACAAAAATTACTTACACAGATTTATTTCCATCACATTAAACGAGGACACACTAAATTCAAAAAATGCATATTTCAAATTTTTTTAACACTCAAGTAGAAATCAAAAATTAATTTTGATCGTTGTTTTCCACTACAAACATTACAGATCAACATGGATCCTGAAAGATTATCACAATTTCATTATTGAGAATCATACTCTGCTCTCCATTCTTGTAGAGAACAACGGCAGGCCGAAGCCTCCGCGCCTCACCAACTCTTATCATAGACTGAGGTATCAAATTACCTCCAAAGGGACGCTTCATTATTGTTGCCACCATTCCAATACTTCCTTCCCAACATCTGGATGTAGGTGTCTCTGCCCTCGAGTTGGAATTTGGCTCTATCTGCTCCTAGAATCCTGAACCATAGTCATAGGAAATTTGGAGACTTGTCAAAAAAATATTATTAGAATAAACCGTCGAGTGTGAAAAGTTCCGTGGAGTGTGAAAAGTTCTCATCAATGAAGAGTGTGAAGAATTCAAAGTAGAATAACCTTGGAGTGTGAAAAGTTCTTATCAATAAAGAGTGTGAAGAATTCAAAGTAGAATAAACCTTGGAGTGTGAAAAGTTCTTATCAATAAAGAGTGTGAAGCATTCAAAGTCTATTTAGTGCCTCAAAAATTATTGTTACAATGTGTAACACCCTGGAATCACTGAAAAACTTTAGAATAAAGTCATAAAACCATCAGTATCATTAATCAGTACAAAAGTATTCAAATGTAGCAACTAATTTAAGACAGAGAGAGAGAGAGTATTAGGACAGAAATACTATTATTTATCAGATCATATGTATTAAATCACCTGTTGCTATAAAAGAGAACTTCCAATCTCTCTACAGCTCTTGGATCGAACATCGAACTTGTAACCATCACAGCATTTGGCACCAGGACTTGGCAGGCAATCACATCCGAACAAATTACAATACCTATGAGGAATACCTGATGTACTGTGCTCCCTTCTTTTTATTCGTTGGAACATAATATCATGAAATTCATCTGAGTTAGCAACACTCGCAGCAGATATAGACAGGAGACATATTAGAAAAATAACCAAGGTCAGACACGATTTCATTCTGAAAATGTCAGAGAAAAAAATCATAAGCGAAATTAGGTACAAAGAAAATTCGGTAAAAGCTTCTCACATGACTGAGAAAAAAAATTATATTTTCCGTCGATGAAATGTGTGCAAATGTATATAAAAAAAATAATGAGATACTTTCAAGAGGACCCGGAGGATTTAAGATGTTTGAAGACGTCTATTAAAATTCTGTCATCAACGAGTTTGAAAGTTCTTAAAGACAACTATTGAAATTTGAGAACTGCCCTCAAGATTTCAATATACCTGGTCACCTTAGCATAGCTTATCTATGCTTCGCTGGGAAGTAATGTCCTAGGATGCGCAACGCTGTTATGTCATCCTCAAATGCTCTTGCATTACACTCTTGGCCGACAAACGGCTGTTGTTCGAATGCTTTACTTTTTCATGGTCTCCGTGAGCCTCACATATCCATTGATGACCTAAAGTAATTTTATTTTTCATTTATTTATTTATATATGGCTCAGGGGATAGAGCGTTCACCTTGCAATGAGGTGAACCGGGTTCGAATTCCCAGTGATGGCTGGTCGAAACGAATCCGCATTCGGCTTGCACCGACCACAGTGCTGAAGTGAAATATCTTCAGTGGTCGACGGATCATTGGCTAGAGTCCCTTTGACGTCAGGCTAACCGTTCGAAGTTCTCGTGGTCTTCTTCTCCATGTAACGCAAATGCGGGTTAGTTCCATCAAAAAGTCCGCCAAGAAAGCAAATTTCTACCAATACTTGATCCAGGAGTTCCCTTGTCTTCTGAATTGGGTTCGAAATTACAAGGCTACGGAGTTGATCATTAGTAGTCGTAAACTGAAAATTCGGTCGGTTGTTCAACGACGGTTATAAAACAAAATAAATTATAAAACAAAATAAAATAAATAAGATAAATAAAACAAAATAAATAAACGGAGTCAGAACGGCTCGATAATAGAGCAGTTCTGACTCAGGGGATTTGAGGGCTCACCTCCCAATGAAATGAACTAGGTTCGAATTCCAGCGATGGCTAGTCGATACCACCCGGCTCCCACCGACCATAATGCTGACGCACTGGATTCAGTATTAGGCGGATCATGAGTTAAAGTTCTCCTACCGTCAGGCTAACGCGTGAGAGGTTTTCGGGGTTTTTTTTTTCGTCTCCATGCAACGCAAATGCCGGTTAGTTCCATCAAAAAGTAATGCATGAAAGCAATTTTCCAACAATACTTGCTCCAGGAGTTCCCTTGTCTTCTAGAGTGGGTTCAAAATTACAAGGCTACATAGTTGAATATTATTAGTCGTAAATTCAAAAATTGAGTCGACTGATCAACGAGGGTAATAAAATAACATAAAATAAAATGACAAGTAAGACGTACTAGCAATTCAGTTTATCAATATACTGCAAAACCTTTAATAGTTTTGTATAAACAGTGCCAAAGCACAAAAAAATAATAAAATAAACAAATTAAAAACAAGTAAATAAGTCTTCTAGTACATAATTAAGAAAAATAATGCCCAATCTGAAACAAAAAACAGGTGATGATTAAAATTCCTTACGAAGTTATATCTGCCAACTTTTAAGTTTACCAACGAAGAATTTTCCTAGTGCTTATGAAATTCTACTTGAAGTGGCATTGCAGACAGAATAAGAAATAAGAAAACTAACAGGCAAGCTAAAAATATGCTTATTCTATTTAAGTGCTATTACAGTTAAATCAATTTTGGTTAAATTAGTCAAAAAATATAGAATCAAGTGTAAATGGAGTAATATTGCTACCACTTCAACTCCTTAACGATCGGTTAATTTTCAAAAAACTGTCATAAAAGTGCCTATTTTTTTGCCTTTTATATTTGTATTACGTATTTGATAAGTGCTAACATCTAGTTTAAAATAAACTAACTATCAACAATTACCTTAAAAATATCCTGGCACTGCCGTCTGGTGTGTAAAATATGGGAAAAAAATTTCCAGGCAAAAGAAATAAATTAGTTTTATTCTTATTGGCGCGTTACTACTTGAACACTCCAGCCTGTCAATATCACGGGAGCGAGAAATAGAGGGCGAAACCACACCCCGTCATTTTCACGGGAGCGAAAAGGAAGGGGTTAAATATAAAAATAAAAGTTTTTGAAATTTCAAAAAATAAATCTATCTGTTAAGCTCTGTCACCCCAACATATTAAATTATGATTTTAAAATATCAAGAAATAATTTCGCAGCTAACATCATTTATGAAACAATAGCATCTTTTTCTGATAGTAGATTCTAAACTGCAGTTGATATTTCAACTCTGTAACTACTCAAAAGAGATTGAAATTGTCATTGATGATAAATTCTGTACTACGATAAAATAGAGTCGAAAATTGTCTGAAGAAAAGGATTAACTATATTATGATCGAGCACAGATCTCCACATCAACACTCTAACTAGGCGAAATTTGTATTAATGATGAATTTCTTTTAGCAATAAAATGGTGATATCATCTGCTAACAGGGTGTCGCAGGAAACTACCCTGTTAGCAGAGTATATGACCTAAAACTGTAAAAAGTGGTAAAATCTCAATTCATTTTTATTATTTACTTAATTATTCAATTGTAACTACCACTATGACTTAAATTTCAAATTATTCAAATTTAAATCAAAAACACTATACAATGGACATCAATATTAGCAGGGCTAATTTTAAACACGAGTAAGAGCTTACGCTCATGCTCGATCGTTGATAAGGCATCCTTAAAGGACATCAAATGACTTTTCCAATAGACCTTATCATTCTTACCTATTCAACTATCACAAATAGAAAATTTAGAATTTTAATCAATAGCTCTCTATCGGACAACAAAAACATTCAAGCAGGTGAGCCCTTTGGAAGTATTCTTTTTACAGCCGACTTCCCCTTTAACAATAATTAATTCACAGCCTTTTCACAAATGCAGAAGAAAATCTACGAAATAGAAACTTGGTGCTCCAAATGGAAAACGAAACTCCACCCGACAAATATCAGGTGTTCATTTTTAACAGCAAGAAAAAAGGAAGAAATATTCCAGACATCTTACTCTATATTCAAATTATAAAGCCTACAAAAAGCGCAAAATATCTAGGAATTACAATTACCTCAAACTTAAATTGAAAAAGACACATTGACAACATTATCTAAAGAAGCAAAAAGTTATCAAATAATGTGTATTTAATCTGTTTCACCTATCGTAATAGAAATGTATTTCTATAAATAAAAAGACTATAATTCAGTATTTATAAAAGAAAAAACAGAGCAAACGCATGCAAAGTAATATATAGTTACATAACACAATTCATTTTTACCTCTTCGTATGATGAGCTTGGCAGCTAAAATATTTAACTTAGTACAAAGTCAGGCACTGATGTTTATGTTGCGACTAAAAAAACCTAAACATATTTTACATGCCTTTGTTTCCTTTGACATTTGCCCTTGACATTGTAGACAAAGAGTTTTCATAAAAACGTCATCATTCTATTCTAAGAAACAATTATGACAATCGGCTGTCTTTCTTTTCATAGGGGGGAAATCCCCCATTCATTGTTGTTAATTCACGCGACAATATTCCAGGGAAGAGAAACACATTTCAGTGTAAAATATGGAAGTAAATGTAGAAAATGGAAAGGTGACGTCACAAAAAGAAATATGTGTGCCTTAAAATACGGTGTCTGGGTTTATTTCATCAGAAAAAAAATTTCATAAAACCCTGAGTAAAGATATTAACTATTAACACTCAAATCTTGCTATTATGATGATGCTCCTACTTTTAAAATAATACCCAGGGTTCGTATGGCTCTTTAAAGTTTTTAAAAGTTGCAATAAAAGGAGATGCATTTTCATAAATAAATTCGTATTCACCATTTCGCCTAACATTTATAAAAAAAATACATCTAGCAGACAAATGATCTAGAACGTATTTTCAAAGTGAAAGCTAATAAAAAGAACTTTGTAACTTTTAAATTACAATATTGGCATCACTCTTTTTTAAGGACCTTAGGAACCTTGGGTACTACAAAACTTTCCAACAACTACGGAATTTCTGCAGATTCGGAATATATTTTCTTTGTGGTATCAAAAGAAAAGTAAAGTTATTTTAATAAATCAGAAAAAAAATTTTTTTGTCGGAAACTACTTGTAAGTAATTTAAGTACATTGATAAAAAGTCATCTATCCTCGATTGATATTAAATTTTCTGCGTCGCGGTCAGGGATGGGCTAGCCCACGAGGATACCGGGAGCTATTCCAGTGCACCCTCTGTCTTGGTTACTTTCTCTTAAAATAAATTTAAAACGAAATTTACATCAATTTTGAATTGAATCCCCGTTTTTTATTGGTAAAATTATAAATAAGTGATTTGTAATAAAATTTTATTTTATCGTTCACCCATTTCACATTATTTACTCTTAAAAGGCTTTTTTTTCCTCCCTTTTTGTTCCATCTGACCAGGGATTAAAGAGGACGAAGGTCACGGTATAACCATCTGTAAAAGTTCCTTGAAGCTAACAACCACCCCACCTACTTCATCAATTTTGTTGCTTTCTGGAATTTCAAAAGATTTTAAATACATTAGAATTTCCAATTTTAATCAAATTCTACACATTTCAATTTTAAAAAAAACTTCTATCTATGTAGTTAGACAACAAAAGTATGCTTTTTCTAATAGTTGACTCAGTGCAATGACATATTGAAAAATTACCGCCAGTTATTCCGAGAGTGTAAGGCTAAAGGAAGACATGATTTGAAATTTCTAAAGTAAAAGATATAAAGTTTTTCACTGAGTTTTAATGAATCAGCAAAGTCATTAAGAAAAGAAAATCATAAGAAATGTGCATCAAAAATAATAATAAACTAACTACATTTTATAAAAAAGTCTCGCTGTTTCTCACCAACTCCCAAAAGTTTTTATGCAGTTGATTTCAGATTGTTTCGAGCTCTGGTTGGGGGCGTTTTGCATACAGAATAGTAAAAATTCAAGACGTTAGAGAGGTATTCGTTCGTAAAAAAACGCAACTTTACAATTTAATTGTTTGATAAGTAATTAGAAATTTAAGCAAATGAAGACATATTGTTAATTTTAAGTTAATATACGAAAGACACAATTCTACTGCTAGTAATTTTCGCCTAACTAAATAAAGGTAGATAGGTACTTTATTTACGTCGCACTAGAGCTGCACAATGGGCTATTGGTGACTGTCTGGGAAACATCCCTGAGGATGATCCAAAGACACGCCATCGCAATTTTGATTCTGAAGAGGGGATGGCTCCCCTGCTTTGGAAGCCCGATGGCATGCTCGCGAAGTCGAGCACTTTACGGTAGAACAGTTTAACGAGAACCGATAAAGCCCACCCTTCGGTCCCTACGCAGGCTGATCAAAGTGGTCACCCATCCCCTTACTGACTGCAGCCAGTGATGCTTGACTTCGGTGTTCTACTGGGAACCATGTCTTTACGATCACTCCACTTGAGGACAACTAAATAAAGGAATCTTCCCCTGTTTGTTATCTCTCTCCAACCCTTTCCTATTTAAATATAACAGGAAAATCTCCCACGAAAATCGGGAGATTCAGCAGCTATGCAAGATAATTGTTCCAATAGTTATTAGAAATTTAAGCCAAGTTATATGTATTTGTCACTTTCAGTTTATGGGCAAAATATACACCTGAACTAACTGCTCATACAGTTTGCTGTTTAATTCAGATCAGTTTCGCTCGCTTAATTATTGTTTAGTTCCTCAGTTTTTATACTCGAATATCTTTTATACTTCATATTAATATATTACAATAATAACAAAAGTAGATGAAATGCTCCGGCTCACGGTTGCTAGTTAGCTTCCGAAATTCGTCTAAAAATACTACAATACTCTTCACACATTTATAGAAAAATGTTAAATAAAATTCTAGTAACAAAATGTTGATGTATTCATTAGTTGTGTTATTTAGTTTAGCAAAAACTGTTAGATGGAGAATTATTATTTTGAAGCACTGTTATAGTTTCTAAAAATGAATAATTTGTGTACCGAGCAGTTCAAGATTAACAGTTAAAGATGTCCAAGATAAAAACAAGAGAAAGTTTTTTTTTTCCAAAAAAAAATTAAACAACAACCATTTTTTCCAATGGGTAACCTATGATCGCCGCAAGGCTATCACAGGTTACCCATCAATTTTCTTCATTTTGTAGTGAATCGTATTTATTATAACATTGTTTTAGAACTGGGCGAGACTGCCGTTTGTTTGAAGGAGATTAAAAATTGCTTTTGGATAAACTTAATTTGGTTTAATGAATGAATATATCTTTTCAATTGTCGCTCGACTTCCAATAGAACAAAATCAAATTTTTACTCAAATTATTGGCAATTCAGCTAGTCTATAGACGCTGACCTCCAGGTAATTTCCTGAGTTTTTGTGTTTCATGAATTGGAGTCAGGGCTGGATTACCCATTTAAGGGGCCCCCCAATGATTAGGGGCCCCCTTAAAAGGGATTTTTGGAAAAATTTATTTTAAAAAAAATTAAGAAAAACAATGATTTTTCAAAATGTTATGATTATTTTTTTAGATCTAATTTAATAAAATAAAGTAAAATTTAATTTATTATTATTTATTTTAATTTTAAATATGCTTTCTTAAATGAAAAGATATATAAATACTTTTATAATTGAATAAATAAAAAATATACCAGAAAAAAATTTAATCTAAGGGCCCCAAAAATTTTAATGGCCTGGGGCCCCACGTACGCTTAATTCGGCCCTGATTGGAGTGGAAACCGATATTAATGGTTTTCTGAAAGTGAAACTTAGGAATAAACTATGTTGTTTTGATTGAAAGAGCGGAAATGTGGTCTAGTAACCTTGGCGCTGGAATTGGAATTAGAAGAAACTGAAACGATAACTGCATCCAGAAAACGTGATTTAATTGCAAATGATAAAGCTTATGAAGAGAAAGAAACTAAGTTACTGGTAGAAGGTGAAAGAGAGATTAGAGAAAGAAGTGAAAGAAATCGAAAACAATCAACGCTTAGAGTTGCAGGCAAATTTGGAATTAGAAAAGTTAAGAATTGAATTTACAATTTGAGGAACAGTGCTCTTGAACAGAAAGAGAATGAATAAAAACGTCGCATAGTTGCGCATCTTACTTATTATAATTAGTAAGCTTAGTGTTTGCGATTTGAATTTTTTAACTTTTTAACATTCATATGTGTGTGTGTTATTTAAAATTTTTCTTTAGGTTGAATTCGATAACTTAAACAAATTTATTAGTACTTGGTAAAAATTTAATAAATCACTTAAACTTTCAAAAATTTCAGATTTGAGTTTCAATTAAGATTTTGGATTTGAATTTTTGTTCTTTATTCTGAACTTATGCAGTTTTTAATTTCATTTTTCATAGGTTGTATTTTAAAATTCAAACTAAGAATAACAGAAATAAATGAAATATTAATTAGAAATTCCTACTATTAGTTCTCACTCGATCTCCCTATATATATTTATATATCTTGTTCAAATTTTCAATTGTTAATAAAATACTTTTTATCTATTCACTCAAGTTCAAATAAATTCTTTTTAAACTTGTAGTGGATGACACTTAATGTTAATACAGTTTTTTCAAATATTAATTTATTTATTAAATTTAATTAATTAATTTTGCTTTTAAATGGGAGAAAAAAATTTCTCCTCTATAAGATATTCAGCAGGATATAAATTTAGGAATAAATACCATCAGTGGTGAAGCGTGTAGATCGTTGGAAAAAAATTTCTTTTTCAGATTCTTTTTTCATTCTGGGTTCTAGTCTGAGTCAAGGAGGTAACAAAATGGAAAACGTAACATGGCCAGCAGCAGGTGAAGCATAGGTCAAGCAAGAATTCGACTTCTACCACACTGATACGTCACACCCATTCATACATCCATTAATCATCCACAGATCGTAATTTTAACCTGAACCAGAGAACGATCAATTTCCAATTCAGTACCCCAGAAGTATAATTTGTTATGGGGACATAAAGGAATTTGCGACAGATTTAGTGTGCACCAGTCACTATTTACAACACTGGGAGTCTTCGGCTAGCTGGATTCGAACTCCCATTCTCCCGAAAGTGAGTCCGGTATTCTAGTGTTAGTTAAATTTATATTTTAATGTATGATTCTTTGCTTTGTTGTAAAGTTGATTTAAAGTTATTTTCCACATCACTACATGTAAATGTACGACCACAGTTGCAGATCGCAAATTTCAGCATTGCTTTACAACTTTTTTTTCATAAAAACTTAGCGTAAACTCGACCTGGTGTAATAAATTATTATTCATTAATCGCATTTTTCATCTTTAACCTTACCTGCTTTAGAGCAAGGTGATCAAAATTTTTATTGATTACCAGAATAACTAATACAGAAATCTAAAAATTTCTGATTTATTTGGTATCCACTGGAAAATATCTTTTATAAAAAGGTAAAACAATAAAAAATAGGAAATCGTAAATTTTTTATTTGCGTTTTTGCTAAAACGTGATCATTCAAATTACATTTGAAAAATAAATAAGAAAATATCACATCAAACATTAATATATCACTTGTTTAAATCAGCACTGTTGGAATTCGTTGAAATATAATACCGTTCAAATTTGGTACACCCTTAAGAGGACGCCTTACAGCGGCGGAAGTTTTCGTTGCAGCAAATTCTCTTTCTCCTTCATCACTAATTTAAAATTTAAAAGGAAGAAAAAGTAAGTTTAAGGCAAACCTAGAGTAAGTTATGAAGTTTCAGTTGCTGAAAAAAATACTTTACAATATTAAAATGCAAATAAATCATTAGAAGAGAACTTGACCGTCGCGTAATCCTAAGTTATCATATCATAATTTATTTTCATTTGCATATTTTAAAATTTTCTTCTCAGTATTTGAAACTTCATGGCATACTCTAGGTTTGTCTGAACTCTTTCTAATCTTCAAATTTTATATTAGTAATGAAGGAAAAATAGCATTTTCGAGGAAAATTTCCTTCAGTGTTTCCTTCTTTAATAATAAACTCTTAATTTGAATAAAATTTTAATAACTTCTCAAAATTTTCTTGGTTTGATTTAACAACTAAAATAAAGTTGCACAAATTTTGCATTGTATTGTGATCAAAGATACGGATATTATGATTCAGCGTTGATTTTTGAGACAACTTATTTTTCCAAGAATGTCCTGATCCAGATTCTTCAACATTTCCCAAGTGTTTCTTAATCTTAGGAATAAGCAATTCTTTTATTTTCCATTTTGAACGGGTCTACATATAAGATTCAGCGTTGATTTTTGAGACAACTTATTTTTCCAAGAATGTCCTGATTCAGATTCTTCAACATTTCCCAAGTGTTTCTTAATCTTAGGAATTCTCTTCATTTTGAACTGGTCTACAGATAAGATTCAGCGTTGATTTTTGAGACAACTTATTTTTCCAAGAATGTCCTGATCCAGGTTCTTCAACATTTTCCAAATGTTTCTTAAATTTTGGAATAAACTATTTTGTTTATTTTCCATTTTGAACTGGTCTACAGATATGATTCAGCGTTGATTTCTGAGACAACTTATTTTTCCAAGAATGTCCTGATCCAGGTTCTTCAACATTTTCCAAGTGTTTCTTAAATTTTGGAATAAACTATTCTTTTATTTTTCATTTTGAACTGGTCTACAGATATGATTCAGCGTTGATTTCTGAGACAACTTATTTTTCCAAGAATGTCCTGATCCAGGTTCTTCAACATTTTCCAAGTGTTTCTTAAATTTAGGAATAAGCAATTCTTTTATTTGCCATTTTGAACGGGTCTACAGATATAAGTCAGCGTTGATTTTTGAGACAACTGTTATTTTTCCAAGAATGTCCTGGTCCAGATTCTTCAACATTTTCCAATAATTTCTTAAATTTAGGAATAAGCAATTCTTTTATTTGCCATTTTGAACTGGTCTACAACTCCGAGCAAAATAATCATATTTATAGCCTTGAGCACAATTTTGTGTGAATGTTGCAGAATATGGAGAACAAGCCTTACTTCCGAACAATCCACAGAAGGGCCTGGACAATCCTTGGATTAAGAATTTTGGACCAGGCGATCTTCTATTTCTTCTGATGTCTGGTTGTAGCAACTGGAAAGGTAAAGCAGGTTCTTTATCAGTTACATACTCCTTAAACGGAACATCATTGAGGATGCTATGAAATTCCTTTTGAAACCTTCTGAAAACATCACTTTCAATCATGTCTGGTAAAGGTATAGAGATGCTTTGTCCTGTATGCATCAGAGATTGAAGCAATAGCAGTAGCATTATCACATGTTTCAAAACAATCTTCATCCTGTAACCAAAAAAGTAATTAATTATCTTTTTTTATTTAATATGCTTCTATATTACACTGAACAATTATTTTGTTAGAATGATAAATGTAGCTGTTTCATGTTTACTTACCAAACAATACCTCAAGAGTTTTCCCCATGCTTACTTTTTTTTGCTTGTATTAAAAGAATAAAAATGTAATTGTTTGTTTCTTTATTGCGAAAACCATCCGAATTTATTAACAATTTTGCTGTTGAGTACGATTACATAATAAAGGTACTCTTTAGAAAAGTTGTTGATTGCTAGCCAAATGGCTAAACTATCCAGTGAAAACATAATTAATGGAATGAATTTGGGAAAAATAACTCAATTTTTTTATTTTTAGTTGACGGCCGCAATGCCAGCGTTATTGTTGTTGGATTTCGAAGCCCCCATAGCCAGGATTGTAAAATTATTCTAAAGAGTATGGAAGGTTTCCGGAAAGAAAAAGTGGATCACGTTGGAATTTATCATGGTTTGATAGGGGAGATCATTTATGAGGAAAGAACAAGTTGGGAAAGGCTAAGAGAAAAACCGGTGTATGAAAGAATATTTTGTATTTACTGACACTGTTTCAACTAAAAATATCCTGGAACTGAAGTATTAAAGGATATTACTTTTTAAAGCGAGTAAAATTATGTTTGAACTAAAGAAACGCGGTTTTGTGCTGCCAAAAGAAATCTGTGAGAGACAGAAACAGTGCCAACTTCTTAAACAGAGATAGGGATTTGAGTCCATCTGCAGGAAGGACTCTCTGCTGCACGAAGACTTGAGATATAAATTATTTAGATAATGCGGATTGGGTCTGCTATATTCCAGCACATTTTTGATTGTAGCTTTAACAATCCGGATAAGATGAAAAGTTCGAGATCTCTATTACATGCTAGACCATGAAGCGCGTTAGTTTATTGAAACTTATATTTTGAGGTAGGACACGTACAATTTGTAGTAAATTCTTAGAATTTTAATGGAGTTTAATCGATGAATTTATTCTTTAAAATGGTAAACTGGGTCGGTTGGAAAGGAGCATTCAATGGAAATATTAGTAGTAGCGTGTTTTGAAGGTGTGGTAGCTATTTTCCAGTCATTACACTAATTTCAGTTTACGAGAAGAACACTTTGAAAGTTTAGAAGTTTACATTAGAAGTTATAGAGGTCAGCTTTAGAAGTTTTACCTTAGAAGTTAGTTTTAGAAGTTTTAAATTTCTACTGGTTTGTAACATCTTTGAATTAAGTGTTGGCATACTGGCAATAATACACCGGAAAGGATTAAGAAATATGGAAATTTAATGGTTTATTATATACTAGTTTTTTATCTTTTGCAAGGTTCAATTAACATCCCTGCCTTTAGATAAAAAATATAGGAGTCTACCAGGCTGAACGGTGCGCAAACGCTGTGCAAAACGTGGAGGTAGCGGGTTGGAATCCTATTGTTACCTGTATCTTCGTGCTTTCCTTATCTGTATTGTGCTATTTTTCCTTCTATTTGCCAAAGGTTTATAAGCATATATTGAGCACACAAGCCTGCAAATGTATGAGAAATCCAATAGGAGCAGGTCGTTGTTATGTGCTAGAAGACTGTGGATTTGTTGCCTGTTATATTCGATCGGGCCTACTTCGCAAAATTAAGATTATGATTTGAGATACTCTAAACATACGTTCGAGGCAGAATTTGCATGACGTTTGTGACGCAACCATCCATGTATACAAACGGTTCACGTTTTGCTTTTTTATGTTTTATTTCGTAGATAACCATGATGCTGGGGTTTTAAAAAAATTTTGCTTGCATATATGCAGCCACGTTATGCTATTTTCTAGAAGTTGCTCGAAAATATGGGGAATACAAAATCTTCTTCCTTCGATACTTCATACCCGGAGTCTTTTTCTGTGTCTTATTGGACAGTTTGTTTTTACTTTCGCCGGAAACAAATGAGCGTCTGACACTTCTGGTTCATCATCAAACTCAGACAAATCTTGTTTGTTGTCAATCTTGTCAATTGCAACCACACCAACTCAACCCACCTTATAGCAGAAATAGACTCTGTCCCCTTCCAGTTCCAAATGAAAGAATATAAAATAGATTCCGAAGGAATAGAGGGCTGCTAATACAACAACAAAGGCCACGGATCCAACGACGGCAAAATATAATCTCTGCTATAAAAATTATCTTATAAATACCGATATCAGTGAAATGTCTATCCAATTGCTTTTCAACAAAACTATCATTCTTAGAAACTTGCCCTGCCGAGACTCTGAGGACGACATTAGCTCCAAATTTCATGAGGTAAACCCAATTTATGCTATAAAAATCTGTCGTTTCTTGAGAAACGGAAAACCGACTAGCACAATCATGTTAACTGTCCTATAAGTACGTAACTTTCTTAAAAAGTCATGCTTTAGTATCAATATCAAGATACCAAAGTTTCTCACGATAGTAAACCCAATGCAAAACTTGCTATGGATTATAACTGCAAAATCACGATAGTAAACCCAATGCAAAACTTGATAGGGATTATAACAGCAAAATCACGATAGTAAACCCAATAATGCAAAACTTGCTATGGATTATAACTGCAAAATCACGATAGTAAACCCAATGCAAAACTTGCTAGGGATTAAAACTGCAAAATCACGATAGAAAATACAATGCAAACTTGATAGGGATTATAGCTGTAAAATTACGTGGTAAACCCAATACAAGACTTGATAGAGATTAAAACTGCAAAATCACGATAGTAAACCCAATGTAAATTGCTAGGGATTATAACAGCAAAATCATGATAGTAAACCCAATACAAAACTTGCTAAGTATTATAACAGCAAATTAACGATAATATGTTAAACTTGTTAGGGATTACAACAACAAAATCACGATAGTAAACCCAATGCAAAACTTTCTAGGAATTATAACTGCAAAATCACGATAGTAAACCCAATGCAAAACTTGCTAAGGATTACAACTGCAAAATCAATTATGGTAAACCCAATGCAAATTGCTAGGGATTATAACTGCAATTAACCCAATGCTAAACTTGCTAAGGATTAAAGCAGCAAAAACTGTAACGAACCTATATTTAAAATTGTTTCAATATTGTGGTACTTACGAACATGACATAAATATGGAGAAAGAATATACCAAATAAAAAGTTAGTTTCTAAGAAAAGTAGAACTTACCTAAACATTGAAATTCCTACAATGAGAGTTTCGATCAGACACAAAAAATCCGAGCTTATCTTTAATTAATTAAAATTACTATTTTATCTGATTCCTTCATTAAAATCAACTATGCATATCTCAAAAAGGAAACAGTCAGTAACAGGTAAACATTTTCATTCATGAGTTTACTCTAAATAGTCTCAAGCATTTACGTCAACAAAAAAAACAGTTTACGTCATTTTCTCAGAGGAGATGATAAATTATTATAGACTCTTGAGAGTAAAAACAATGGGCTATAACAATCTCAATTTTTCTTCTCATCCATAAATTACTGTTACAATTCCTCTGGTCAAAACGTTTAGTACTTTACTTGCATTTAATGGTAAATTATTTGTTGCAAGTCTATAGAATTTTATTTACAACCCTAATGGACATTCGCAAAATAAATAATATTTTTTAACAAATTAACTTTGTTTATGCTGTGAGTTTTTGCGAAAATAATAAAAGTTGTGGGAAAATTTCAAAAGTTTCTTTTTTTTTCACCTCGTTGTGCTTACTGCACCCTGTACTGTATGTGTTAAAATTAACATTTAAAAAAAACAGCCTAAGTTTATTTTATTTGTGCGAATTTCAATGAAACTTTCAGTTAAAAAGAAAATAAACAATTTTTACTTATAGAAATTTTCACGCAGTTGTTCAAATAAGAGCAAAATTTTCTTCAAATTTAAAAATATACCATCTGAAGGTCGGCAATGATTTTTTAATTAATCATGCGTGAATTGCATTTGGTCTCCTTTCTATTGAAATCATTTTCAAACTGCTGCGTTTTTACCTTCAGCGCACAATGACCAAACCGGTGACCAAATGATATCGGTTTGTTTTAGTAACCGCATACAATGTGTTAAAATGACTAAAATTGATTTCCTTTAAATTTAAAAACACGCCCTATGACGGGGACAATCTTATTTTAATTCATTAAGTGTAAATTGCATTTGATATACTACCTATTAAAATTATTTTCTAACTTTTGCGTTTTAAACCGCAATGCACCACTTTTAAACCGGCTGACCAACGGATTGATTTGTACGTACCATCTGTAAAATGATATAAAATTTAACAGAACTTCCTGGTTGGTTGGTTCTAATGCCACTTGCCATACTAGCAAGCCTGCTTGGTGAAACCGAGCAAATTTAAGGTAGAGGGTGCGCTTCTTGTTTTTCAGTGGCGCCATCTATGGCTAAGAATTCGACTTCTGCCACATCATACGTCACACCTGTTTTTATAAGGCGGACCCATTCATTCATCCACAGATCGTAACTTTGACCTGAATCAGAGAACGATAGATCTCCAATCCAGTACCCCCAGAAGTATTGATTTGTTATGGGAACATGGAGGACTTTGCGACTCGACAGAATTTTTACGTGCATCAGTCACCAACTACACGGGGAGTCTTCGGCAGGCGGGGTTCGAACTCTCGGACATGGGCCCAGCGGCCTACCGACCAGGCTATCCCGACCTCAGAATTTCCTATAAATTTAAAGATATGCCATCTGCCACGTGGCAATAATTTCTTTATTACAATGTGTTGAAATGACTGAGATTTTAACAGAACTACTTTTAAATTTAAAAATATAATGTCGGACGAGTGGCAATAATTTCTTTGTTACAATGTGTTAAAATGACTAAAATTTTAACAGAATTACTTTTAAATTTAAATATATAATGTCGGACGAGTGGCAATAATTTCTTTGTTGCAATGTGTTAAAATGACTGAAATTTTAACAGAATTACTCTTAAATTTAAAAATATACCGTTCGACAAGTGCCAATCATTTCTTTATAACACTGTGTTAAAATTTTATTAGAATTACTTTTAAATTTAAAAATATACTGTAGAAGAAAGTGATTGTTTTTTTTTTTTATTAATTGTATGTGAATAGCTGTCGGTCTGCAGCCTATTAAAATCATTTACTAACTTCTGTGTTTCTGCTTTGACCGCACCACAATTAAATGATCCACAAACCACGATTGCTTTTAGATGCAGCTTATAGAAACAAAGCACAAAACCTAGTATACCGACTTAATTCTTTATTACAATTACCGAGAGAAATAATTAAGTTACATGTTTCGGCAAGATTGTATATTTCATCATTGCTTGCGAATAAATTTGGTAACCATAATTTACACATAGATACAATACAATCAATTATTTCTTATTCCATGACAATAAGTTAAAATATTTATCGTATGCTTTGTTACAGTAGCATCGCATGAGGACAAATAGAATAAAATAAATTTATACGTAATGCGTTAAGTATTGTTTGTTTGTTAAGAATTTCTCCTTTTAGATTAAATAATAAAGAAGGAAATAGTAAAAAAAAATTCAAAGCTCAAGTACTACAAAAAATATTTTGAAGACAGAACACAGTATGCATATTACATCTTATATCAAATCTAACCAAGCATGTTAAGAAATTTAACTAACAATTAAAATAAACATATCCCTCGGTAAAATTAATAGTGAATGAATTACTTTTAAACCATTGCTGGAGTCAACAAAAGGCATATGTATTTATATGTAAATATTATTGTCATACATAATTTACATACTCTAAACCTTAACAAACTTATCTTTAAATATACACCTGTCGGGTAGACTATATTTGAGGGTGCTCCTTGATTTTCGCCAAGTTGTGATTGCGGTTGATCGCCTAGCTGGGCGATGTAGAAACCCAATCGTGATTCTGATTGGTTTAGATTCTAGCGTTATTTTTAAATGTTCAACGGTATATTTAATTTCAGAGGTCTGTTAATTCTACGTTGGATACCGGCTGGTAAGGTTACTTTTGCTTCTAGTCCTAAAAATGACTACAGTAAATAAGATAAATCTTAAGTTTCTGTACGGATTGAATAACAATGAAAAAAAAGCAGTGATTGACTGGTGTATGAATGAAGGCTTAATTAGTAACAGATATAAATGTCCTATTTGTGGGAGTTGTTTTTTTCCTTTTCTTTCTGCGCTTACTCCATTAATTTTTGCTTCGATTCAAAATGCATTTTATTCGGTTTATTAATTTTTCTTATATTGGGTTCATTACAATTTTATAAAGTTTTGGCCGATGTTTTGTTGAAATTTTCCAATGTTTTATTGAAATATCATTATGTTTTGGCCGCGATTCCTGTTACCACGGTGTTCCACGCAAACAGGAATGGCGCCAAACATAAGTCGCCAAGGGGCACCCTCAAGTATATTTTTACCATTGATTTTAGTGCTAAATATTTCTGTATGCATTTTAGCAATTCCAGTAGTTTTTAAAGTTTCAAAATAAGTATCAGTAGAATATGTAGGCAATCTAGACGGTAAAAATATACATATTATGATTTGTTTAAATTACTTTCATCAATGAATGGTTGTCGTTGTACAGTAGAACTATGTCTTTGAAATAAAACGTGATACTAGAGTATTTGAAAAGAATATTTTTACTTTGATTATCTTAACTACCGATTTTCCATTAAAATTTGCATAATTTTAGATTTTTCTTCATAATAAATACATACTTAAAGTTTTTATTTTGTGACAGTCAAAGGTATATGAATTTTCTCTATCATCAAACAACTTTGTACTTTTTAATTTAAAAAAAGCAATATGCCTTAAAAATTTGGACAACAGTTGCGAGGCTATTAGAAAGTTTAATATTTAATAAGTTCTCTACAGTAGAACTATTAAACAGTAGAACACGTGATTTTTAACTCATCTGAAATAAATATTCTGACACCAATATCATTGAAAAACAACATTTTTATTTACATAAGTAATAACTATAAATAATTCTATTGTCATAGCAACCTTAACTCAACAGCTTTAATTAATAAAACGGGACAAATTCTAGCTTATAGCTCACACGCGATTAAATAATAAATAAATGGAATGGAATTTACCTACTTTTATTACAACTCCAATCCCTGATTACATTTAAAAAGGCGATAACAAAATATCATTTTTTTGAAATAAAAATAGTAATTCAAGCCGTTAATGGCAATAATTATGTTCTGTTTAATTTATTTCATGTAAAGCCCATATCTGATACTTTTTATCTTTCTAGTTTCTTTGTTACAATTTTAACTTTAAGATTCTTTGTTACAATTTTAACTATGCAGGAAGTTAATATTTTTAAAAGACGTGGTTAAGACTTTTGTATAAATACTTAAATTATTTATATGAAGTGGTGGTCAAAATCATTATTAATTATCTTTGTTAAGTAAAAACAAAAATATTAAGACTATGAAAGGTAAATATAAGGAAAGCAAATTAATACGCAGCACGTAGTTTTTATTATGTCTGCAAGGACGCCAATGCTACTATTTGAGGACAAACTTTCCTAGTGATTGCATATAAATTATGTCTTCATACGTGATTTTCAAATTCTTAAATTTGATCTGCAGTCAACTTGCGTGTCACTTATTCAGATAACTTGCTCAATGTTTTTATTAGTTATAAATTTTCAGTCACGGTTATCACGTTTGGAGCCTTTTACAGTTCGCACTATCCTTAGGTAAAATTTTTTAAAAGGTGTTCGTTTTATTAGCTTTCATTACAAAATTGAAAATTCGATGCATCACATTTTCGAGGCTGCCAACTTTCAATGCTTTGGGGAAAAAACTTCTTCTAGTGGCAGCTAAGTTTACGTTTAAATGCATGAACATCTGTTTTTCTCCATCACTACATATAAACGACTCAAAAGTTCATATAAAACGTTACTTTGTTTGCTGGTAAGCAGGCAATTTAGAACAGCGCTATCGTGTGAAACTTTAACATTTAAGCAAAATTATGAAAGCTTCTGTTTGTTATTACCTATGCCTCTATGAAATGTTTTGAGAAAAGCTTATTAGTATTTAATAGCATTGAGTATGCTTATATTTATTTGTAAATCTTAAGTAAAGTGGGGATTGCAAACTTATTAAATCATATTTTATATTCTAAATTGTTCTGATTCTTTTTAAATTTTCTAAGGACCGTATGGACCCTGCTTTTTGAAGTAGTGAACCCTTTTCACTATTAGGACATCAAAAATTAGCATTCTGAGAGTTAAAATTTTTATATCTTAATATTTAGTAATTATATTAAAATATTGTATGAAATAGTGATTACATCAGTTTGAATAGTATTTTAAAGTACTTTGAGTGAGATGTGTTAATTCTCAATCATTTTATAAAAGCTTGGGTAAAAAGTAAAGCACTTTTTTAAGTGTCCAAAAAAGAAGAAAGTAATTTTTGTTTCAGTTGAAACAAGAAGCGTAAAACAGATACTTTTCGGAAGACGTGGATAAAGAAGAGAACTTTTTGTGGTGATATAAGTTTATTACGATATTTACGTTTTTAATGTGAGATATGGATAATAGTATAATTATTTTCTCCTTTTTAACACCTCTTAAAAGAAGTAGTTTTTTAAAATTTTTATTTCATTTTATTATTTATAGTTTGTTTAGGTCAAAATGTGGTGGGTATTTTAATTGGCTATGAAATGAAATAATTCTTACATCGGAGTAATTCATTTTTACCAATTTTAATACAGTGTAACCAGTCTGGCAACACTAATTCAACAAATGTTACAAATCACTAGAAATGTAAAACTAATTGTTTTTAAACGTTTATCAACCACTATTCTTTAAACAACAATGAGCACAAGTATTCCGCTTCAGTTTCAATGACTAAAATTTCAAACAAACACAACTATAGAGCAAGCTGCTAATTTTATTTTTTGATTCCTTTTTAGTTATTCAAGCAAAGTGCTTGAAACATTCGTAAAAGCAACTCCACTTCCTGCTTACCTCAACGCTCAACCAAAACAGTGTTAAAATTCTAGATGAATGGGATAGGGGTCGCTTCGTGACCCAGGTGCCCAAGAAAATCAAAACGCTAGGAATGACTAAAATTTTAAGAACTAAATTTTCCACTAAAGCGACTAAAATTTTCAATAAAAATTTGACGTTCCGGAAAGGGTTAAATCGGATTTTTTTGTCTTTACTTCATTTCGGTTAGGGACCCAAACTAACCGATTGAAAAAAAAAGCGTAATTTTTTACTTTTTGAGTGTCAAGCTGAAACATAAACAATTCATTAATTGATTAGAGCAGTGTTTCTTAACCTTTTTGGTACAATGGACCTAAGATGTCTCGGACCACCCCCCTGCGAAAAAAATATTTACAAAAAACATCAATTATTAGAAAACATTTAATTTCATTATTTTAATAGTATACAAAATTTTTAAAACTAAAATTTTTAATGTGAAGGTTGTTACTACATTTCCTTTATTAATAAATTGAATTGAGGGATGGCTTTCGACAAAGCAACGCGAATATCCTGTTCAATATTCAATCGATTTTGATATTTTGTTTTTATTGTCACGAGAGTGGAAAATCCCGCTTCGTTAAGATACACTGTAGCACGGAATTATAGCTGCCATAGCTCTCTTTACAAGCAATGGGTAGGCTTCTCTCACAGAAGACCAGATCTCTTCGAGTGTTTTTGAATCGAAATCCATTTTTAGCAAGGACTTTGTTCTACGATCAATAAGCTCATCTTTGACAAGGTTCACATTATCGATACAGTCAATATCACAAAGTAAAAGGATTACGAATCCTCAACTCATCTTTTATATTTATCTCATCCAAATTAAAATTTTTTTTAAATGAAACTCGAAGTACTTCCAGGTGTTTACAGATTTCATTTTTCAAGTTATTCAGTAACAAATTATCTTGCCAAGATCCATTTTCAGAAAGCACTTCGTCCAATATTTGAAAGTTTGCATAAATCTCATTTTGAATTCTATTTTTTCAAAGCGGCACTTTTAATAAGAATGCTTGTAATCTCTGAGTTGCATCCATGATGGTGGTATCTCGCCCTTGAATTAAAAGACTGATATTGTTCATGTGGTTAAAAATATCTGCCAGGTAAGCCAATTTATATGTAAATTTTTTTTTTTTAATATTCGAAGAGCGGGTTATCTTTTTCTTCTCGATAAAGTGATACTTCTGTTTCAAAATGAAAATTCGTTTCAAAACCTGCCCTCGGGACAGCCAGCGCCCTTCTGTGTGGTACAGAAGTATCTCATGTTCTGCGTCCATTTCTTGACATAATGTTTTAAAAAGACGATGATTAAAAACTCTACTTCTAATAAAATTCACAGTTTTAATAACTATTGATAATACTTCTTTTAAGCTGATTGGAAGAGTTTTTGTAGCCTGTGCATGTCTATGCAAAAAACAATGAGTAACAAGAACATTAGGAGACTCTTTTTTTACCAACAGGGCAAAACCAGATTTATTGCCAATCATAGCAGGTGCTCCATCTGTACAAAGTGAATGAAGTTTTTCTCTCCTGTCAAAGTCGTGTTTGGTAAAGAAAACATTTAACATTGCTACAATATCAACTGCCTTTGTAATTTGCAAAAGAGACTCACTAAATAAGAATTCCACTTTGATAGTATCAATTCATCGACGATCTGTTTCAAGATATTGCAAGAAATTTCAACTATTCTTGAATGTATTACATCATTTGACAATGGAATAGCTTCAAGTTTTTTTTCTCTGTTCCAGTCCACAAACTAATTCAACCATTTTCAGCGTACATAAGGCGTTGAAATTGAAGGCTTAATTAACGTCTCTCCGATAGTCGGCGGTTACTTGCTTTTGGCAATACGATATGTAACTTTGAGAGATGCCTCAACCAGAAGTTTTTGTGGTATACCAAATCCAAGTTTGTTAATGTTCCAGATTTCAAAAACTGGGCTTTCTTCTTAGTATAAAATTCTAGATCTAGTAACCTGGACAAGGTATCAAATGTACGTAGGGGATGATAAGAAATAGCACAGCGGACGTCATCAGGGGGTTGCCCCTGATGATGCAAACTGAAAGCCGGTTAGTGGAGGATGTTAAAAATATGACAGGGATATTAGAGGGCTGTGTGCAGTCAGCACTGAATTTGGGGTATCTCGATCACCTAGTTTCAAATATGTATGTATTTTCACCTTTTAGAAAGAAAAAAAGATCAATGTTTAAATATTATTGATCCAAACGTTTTGAAAATTAGGAGTAGTTGGCGGACCCCCAAAATATGACCCATGGACCCCTAAGGGGTCCATGAACCACAGGTTAAGAAACCCTGGATTAGAGGTAAAAAAAAAAAAAAGAATGTAGCTAAAAAAAGCTTATATTTAACTTTTTGTGTATATTAAAAATGGAACATAAGCAATTCATTAATTCAGTAACGGTAATTTTAAAAAAAGAATGTAGCTAAAAAAGCGTACTTTTTACTCTTTGAGTATATTAACACGTTCACGCCAGGAAAAGTGAAAATACTGGTACTGGAAAAGAGAAAATACTGGTAGAAGAAGTATTTCAATATTAGATAATATTCGGGAGCAGTTAATCTTTTCTCAACAATAACAATTCACTGTAAGGAAATTTATCATGGCGAAGAAGCAATTCACTATAAAAATTGCATCCGTTAAAAACAATTGGTAGTTATGGATTTTTATTATTCCCGGAAAAAAACTAAAAAATGAAATTTATTGTTACCAGTTTTTACTCCGGTGNATTTTAACATTTAAGCAAAATTATGAAAGCTTCAGTTTGTTATTGCCTATGCATACCTGCCAACTCTTAATCCCTTCCATTATCATTTTTCCCAGTGGTATTAAAATGGAATTAAAACTTCAATTTTAAGCAAACAAATACGTTGCATTTGAAAAAACTTAAGTTGACAACCATGATAGTAACGCATATTTATATATGTGCTTAATTTTTGTAAGAATAGTGGTGATCAAAATCATTTAAAAATTAAGTTTATAAAAGAAAAAATAGTATATATTTACTACCACTTTAAATATGAAAACAAAATCTTCCGGAAGAGTTGGCAGGTATGCCTATGTCTCTTTGCAATGTTTTGCGAAATAGTAGCATTGAGTATACTTATAATTATTTGGAAATCTTAAGTAAAGTGGTGATTACAAACTTATTAAATCATATTATATATTCTAAATTGTTCTGACTCTTTTTAAATTTTCTAAGGACCGCCTTTAAAGTTGAAGTAGTGAACCCTTTGCACTCATGGGACATCAAAAATCATTCTGAAAGTTAAAGTTTGTATATCTTAATATTTAGTAATTATATTAAAATATTGTACTACATACATTAAATGAAATAGTGATTACATTAATTTGAATAGTATTTTAAAGTACTTTGAGTGAGATGCGTTAATTCTCAATCATTTCATAAAAGCTTGGGTAGAAAGTAAAGCACTTGTTTAAGCGTCAAAAAAGAAGAAAATGATTATTGTTTCAGTTGAAACAAGAAGCGTAAAACACATACTTTTCGGAAGACGAGGATAGAGAAGAGAACTTTTCGTGGGGATAGAAGTTTATTACGAAATTTACGTTTTTAATGTGAGATATGGAAAATAGTATAATCATTTTCTCCTTTTTAACACCTCTTAAAAGAAGAAGTTTTTAGAATTTTTATTTCATTTTATTATTTATAGTTTGTCGAAAGGTGGTGGATATTTTAATTGGCTATAAAATGAAATAATTCTTACATCGGAGTAATTAATTTTCACCACTTTCAGTGCAGTGTAACCAGTCTGGCAACACTAGTTTAACAAATGTTACAAATCACTAGAAATGTAAAACTAATTGTTTTTAAACCTTTATCAACCACTATTCATTAAACAACAATGAGCACAAGTATTCCGCTTCAGTTTCAATGACTAAAATTTAATAACTAAATTTTCGCTCTAAAGCGACTGAAATTTTCAATCGAAATTTGCTATTCCGGAGAGAGTAAAATCGAATTTTTTTGTCTTTACTTCATTTCGGTTAGGGACCTAAACTAATCGATTGAGAGAAAAAAGCGTAATTTTTACTTTTTGAGTGTCAAGCTGAAATATAAACAATTCATTAATTGATTAACGGTAAAAAAAAAAAGAATGTAGCTAAAAAAAAGCTTACTTTTAACTTTTTGAGTATATTAAAGATGGAACTCAAACAATTCATTATTTCAGTAGCTGCAAAAAAGAAAGAATGTAGCTTTAAAAAAAAGTACTTTTAACTTTTTGAGTATATGGAACTTAAGCAATTCATTAATTGATTAGCGAGGGGGAAAAAGAATGTATGTAGCTAAAAAAAAAAAGCACACGTTTTTTTTTTTTTTTAAAAAATTAGATATTAAAATTTTTGAGTATATTAATAATGGAACGTAAGCAATAAGCGGTAAAAATAAAGAACTGCTTTAGGGGCTGAGTCAATCTGCAGAATGTCTTCGATCATTTAAAATTAATCGATTGATTTCCTTATTAAAAATATGTTATTTTCGAAAACTATCATCACTCTTAAAATTACGAACATTTAATTACAGGTTTGCTAGCTCCACTTTCTGTAAAATATTTTATACATTGATAAAGCATTAAGTAATAAAATAAAACATTTTAAGCATTATTTTTAGTTCTTTAAAAATTTCCGAGATTGAAAATTCTTTATATGTCTCACCACGAAATAAACAGTATAAATTGGCATTTCATGTGTATGTTAAAACCCCATTGCATATGGAGGCAAGATCATCTAGAATCAATTTTAAATAAAGGAAGAATCAAGTTTAAATAAAGCAAGAATCAAGTTTCAATAAAGCAAAAATCAAGTTTAAATAAGGCAAGAATCAAGTTTAAATAAAGCAAGAATCAAGTCTAAAGGAATAATCAAGTTTAAATAAAGCAAGAATCAAATTTAAATAAAGCAAGAATCAAATTTAAATAAGGGAAGAATCAAGTTTAAATAAAGCAAAAATCAAGTTTAAATAAGGCAAGAATTAAGTTCAAATAAAGCAAGAATCAAGTCTAAATAAAGGAAGAATCAAGTTTAAATAAAGCAAAAATCAAGTTTAAATAAAGCAAGAATCAAGTTTAAATAAAGCAAGAATCAAGTTCAAATAAGGCAAGGATCAAGTTTAAATAAAGCAAGAATCAAGTCTAAATAAAGGAAGAATCAAGTCTAAATAAAGCAAGAATCAAGTTTAAATAAAGCAAGAATCAAGTGTAAATAAAGGAAGAATCAAGTTTAAATAAAGGAAGAATCAAGTTTAAATAAAGCAAAGAATCAAGTTAAAAACATAAATAAATATAAATTTTGCTATCTTTGAAAATGAAATAAAAATTTCCAAAATATCAATTAGTGACTTAAAAATTTATTTTTTAAATATTTTGTATAATTCACCCCATCTTATAATTATGAATAGGACGAGAAATTAATAGTACACTTTGAACTTCACCTCAAAGCACCGCTATCGAACTTAAAGAAATTAGATATTAAAATGGAAAATATCGAATATACAATTTATTTTTATAATTCCAAGTATTTATAATAGAAAATAAAAAAGCTATTATAATGACTGACACTTTCTTTCTGACTAAGTACACTATTTGCTTTAAGAAATATTAACATCATCAAATTTCTTTTTTATGAAAGAAAAAACTTATTTATCTCAAGGATCGATGAAATATTTTGATAATTGAGGAGACGCAGAGGTTTGTTTATTCTTAACATCTTTTTTTGTCAAAAAGGAAGTAGCTATTATATTCGAATCTCCTGTCCAATCACATTTAAACGACGATTAAAAAATGTTTTCGGCAACATTAAAGTACGAAAACATATTTAAACTGTGTTATTTTATAATACATTCATCAGAATTGTGGGCAGCATTAAAAAAGAAAAACTTGCTTAGTTTTCGACTAGACTATTTTTGTGAAGAATTTCCTATTATACTATCTAAATAGGGATATCCTTTGAGGAAGAGAGTAATTTTTTTTCAAGACAGCAGAATTATCGTTGACAGAATTAAGAATTATATAATTTTTGTTCCAAAGGTCTCCCACAATGCATCATGATTGGCAGGTAATGAATGATATTTTCTTAAGTTTTCTTCATTTAAATTTATTTCGTGTTCATCTTAGATGAAAAAATATTTTGATAAACACTAAATAAACTTTTTTACTCATTAAATGTCGAAACCCTAGCAAAAGTCTGCCTTTTTAATTTGTTATTGTGATTTAATATTTCATGGTAAAGCCACTAATTAATTACAGGTGCTAAAATATAATATTTGTTTTTCAGAAGATTAAATAATTTATTAAAATTTAATTATTTGAACAAAAACATTAAATTCTATAAAAATTTATTTAATTTTTGCATTCAAGTCATTAGATATGAAAGATAAATAATTTATTGTTTTTAATTTCTTTGAACATAGAAACAAAATAAAACGAAAAATTATTTCCCTTTTGTGTTAAAATTATTGAATAAAAAACATAAATAATTTTATTTTATTTAATAAATTTATTTTCAATGATTAAAGCATGAAATAAAATACGGCGAAGATTTATTATCATACTTTTTTTATTTTTGTGTTCAGATCTTTAAATAATCAAATCTATAAATAATTTATTGTAATTTAATTTATTGTTACATCAAATAATAAAATTCTCTTACACAAGAATGTAACACAATGAAAATGTATTCCATTTCTGTGATCGTATTGGAATAATGATAACAATTTGAATGAAACCTATTATTTTTTACAAGTATTTTTTGAAAAAGGATCAGTTTAGTGAATTGAAAATATTCAGAAAAAAAGTACTTCCCATTTCATATGTTTCTTTTTTTCAAATATTTTTCTGTAATATTATTTATTATCTATCAATAAATTTGACATTATGTTTTCAGTTAATAATTGTTACTGTATAAGAGAAATTTTATAATTCATGAAGTATGACTTTGAACCACACCAACTTAAAAACTAGTTGAATAAAAATCAATAATAAGCAACAATTAATTTAAACGAAATGAAATCTCTTATTGCAATTTTCTAATGTGTATATTTTTAAACTGCTCTATAATATGCTAGTGAGACAAAAAAATACAGCATTTTTTCTTTCTTTACTTTTGTATTCCATAATAAGCAGTTTCGAGGGGCTCGAACTTTATTAATATTTTGGGAGTCAAAACCCAAATTTTGATTTTAAAAAAATATTTCTTTTTCATTTACCGTAAATAAATTTTTGTTTTTAACACAAAAATATTCATTTTATAAAAAATAAAAAACAATTATTGGATGAAAAATGAATTAAAATATTTATCAAGAAAGAAATACACCTCGAAAAAAGAAATGAACTGAATCAAAATATAATAATATAAGCTTTTACATAAATAATATAACTATTACGGTTGTCACTCTAACTTTTTTCTCAAATGAGCAATACAAGCTCACTTCACAGAAAAAAAATTGACCGCTAAGAATCCTACTACATTACCTACTTTTTCCCATCCTCTGACCCCACTAAAAAAAGCCCCTTCATTTTACACTATAGCGAAATGTCCTTTGTTTCTTTAAATTGTCTCTATCTTATCTATTGCCATGGGATCTTTTGTCCTTCTATCCTATTTTTAAAAACATTGGATATTTCTTAGTTTATTTTTTAATGTTTTCCCTCTCCCAAAGACGCGTCTTAACACGTTCACGCCGGGGTGACCCACCGGTGGGTCAGGCTAGATTGTCTCATCTTGGCAGCGCACCGGAGTAAAAACTGGTAACAATAAATTTCATTTTTTAGTTTTTTTCCCGGAATAATAAAAATCCATAACTACCAATTGTTTTTAACGGATGCAATTTTTATATTGAATTGCTTCTTCGCCGTGATAAATTTCCTTACAGTGAATTGTTATTGTTGAGAATAGATTAACTCCTCCCGAATATTATCTAATATTGAAATAGTTCTTCTACCAGTATTTTCTCTTCTCCCGTACCAGTATTTTCACTTTTCCCGGCGTGAACGTGTTAAAGTCTAGCGAACCTAAAATGTCCCGTCACAACGCTTTTGCACTAGATTATGTGACTAGACATGGCTCATTAGTGACGCTATATCCGTTAAGTATACTATTTCTTAAGCATACAGGGCTGTGACAGCCTGGTAGGTAGGGCGTTCGACCCATGCCAGTTCACCTGATTAGGAGCCAAACGCTCTATCCGCTGAGCCACCACGACTCACAGATTATTTAAATTATTTTTTGGCATGGAATTATCTTTGGATACGCAAATTTTGTAATTTTGTGCAAAAATTTTTCGAACAGCCTTAAAAAACTTTTGTTCTAAATTATTGGATTTTTCAATAAATCTAATCTTAAATATGCTAATTAGTTCAGACTATTTTTTTTTTTTTTTTTACGAAATCGGACACAAAAATGCAATCTCTCCTAACAGACATACTTTTTTTCCAGACATGATCAGATTTTTCAAAGTATAAAAGGTAACCACAATCTGAAAAAAATATTTTAGTCAGGAGAGCAGGAGAAAGTTTTGGCGTCGTAATATTAATTTCCTTTCTTTTTTTGTGAATATCAATTTTTTGACCAAATAAACTAATAAAATGATTATTAATTGATAAAAAAATTTTGCGAGTAATTATCTTTGAATAACGCTTATAGTTGATGCGTACCAAAAGTTTTTGCTTAATTAAAAAAAATTCTGAGTCATGTGGCGAAGTAAAATGTGAAACTAACAACAATGGTTTTTAATTTTTGATCACTGTGCTTTTTAAGCCATTGGGACCATGTTTTCCAGATTTCGGTACGGTTGTTTTTGGTCAAGATTTAAATCTGTCGAAAATAAGGTTTGTTTATACAGAGGGAAAACGCTAATGTGTAAATATGTTTTTTTCATTACTTAATAGTTAGCACAAATTAATCGGCGAATTGAAAATCCACATCTTGAAATATTATTATTGACACTTAGTTCATGAAAATTCGATTATTTGAACAATAGTAACTCAAGGTTATATTTTCTCCCCTTGCATCAATGTGGGATTGTGGTCCCGTTTTATAAAAGTCAACACCGAATTACAATAGCTAACTGTTTCTGTTGATAACTCATTCTCTACATATGAAGAATGATTTTATTCTTCACTGTAGGTAGGATACAATGCCAAGTTGGTAGGATACAATGCCAGGATATATACCAAAGAAGCTTGATTTTAAACGAAATGATCACTGTAAATATTATTTCTTTATGATTGAAAAAAAATCTCATTTCTAACATGTCTGTTGTCTTTTTTTAGCTTTATCACGAAAAAAAAAAGGCAACAAGCATCGTAAATAAAAAGAATTGATTAATAAGGAAGATGTTTTTCATAAATAAAATGAAATCATTTTGGTTACTAACATTCTGCTTAGCCTGGCTCGTGAATCAACATATGTGTCGGCATTTGGAGGCAGGATCTTGTTCACGAAAGTGCCAAATGATTATGCCTCAGGAAAATGTTACAATTCCCAGTGAAAGTATGGGCAATCTTTCGCCGACAGCATGCTCTTGCAGCTCAAGCTGTTTTGTATACGGAGATTGTTGCTACGATTCAGAATCTCGCTCAGTTGGTAAGTTTTAAAATTAACTCTTCTGCTACTGCAGTCCGCTACGCTAAAGTGAGGCCACTGAACAGTGCACCACATCGCGAAGTGTGCACATTGCACGTTAAGATTTTTTTTTATTGATTCTTTAATTTTGCACATACTTGAATCCTAAATATAACACTTGTTTCGACTTAGAAATAAAGTAAGCGCATTTAATATATACTTCTTTTAGTGACATAAATCCAATATAGGTAAATGGAATTTCGGTCTGTTGGAAAACAGAATATTAGTCAGTGGCAGCTTGAAGTAGTTGCCAAACGATATCACGTTGACAACGGTTATAATTTCGGCACTAGTACACAAGGGGCATCGCATGGATGCAGGCTAAATACAGTGCTCGTAGACCCAAGGCCTCTCTTTTAGATGCCATGGACAAGCGCTCGTAAACCCAAGGTATTGCATGGGTGCCGAAAAATATCGCGCTCATAGACCCAAGGCATCGCATGGTTGCTGGCTGAATACAGCGCTCGTTGACCCAATGTATAGCATGGATACCGGCAATATACAGCGCTCGTAGACTCAAGGCATCACATGGATGCTAGCTAAATACGGCGCTCGTACGAAAGGGTTAAAGCGTTAACTATGAACAGGCATGGTAATTTTTAATTGTTCCGAGGGATAAATATTCCACGTGTTAAGGAAAACATAATAAAAATACGATTGTAGGTAAAAATAAATTTATTAATTTGCCAGGACTTAAATTTTTTCTGAGATATTAAGCGTGGTGGTGAGTACAAAATTATTAAACTACATCTTATTTTCTTAATACTAAAACATTTTGAGTTTTTAAGGACCATACGGTAGGCCAACTTTCTATACTTTGTCGAAAATTTCTTCTACTGATAGCAAATTTTATGTTTTAAGGTGTGATTCTTCGCTTAGTAAAATGATTTGAAGTTATTTTCCAAGCATGTCAATGATTCTAAAATAGCATAGCTACTTTGTTTCAATTCTACATTGTGAGGCTTTTAAATGTTAGTCAAATACAAATTAACCAAAATTCTAAAAACTTTAGTTTTTGATTGTCTACCATTCTATAAAATATGTTGCAAAAGGATAAGAAGTTGGCAGCCTTGCATACGAAATCTGATGTTATTGCTAAATATTTCGTTCTAAAATTCACTGTAGTATTTTGCGAAATACAACGAAAGTTAAAATTTAAATATTTTGATAGCAGCCATTTATTTACAGACTGTATCTAAGAGATTCCTAACTTCAAAAAATTAAAAAGCGGTAGGTAAATTACTTTGTTAATAACATTAATTTTAGTGCATGAAGATATTAATATCTACCGACATAGTTGCCCACTTGGATGGTCGTTGAGAACGCAACAATGTGGTAGTAAAAATATAATTAAAATGGAAAGAATTTTCTAAAATAAATTTCACCAACTCTTAAAAACGTTGATAACTGATAGAGCTTATATGAATAAATTACAATTACAGTGAAAGCCTTACTGACACTCTTTCAGGGTTGGCATCCTTCTTTACTTTTGATTTAAGCCACTTAAGTTAAACTGTGTTAATTCTGCTTTATTCACTTCTTTCTCTGGAAGGGGGTAAAGTTGTTGATGCTTCAACAAATAACTTTATTTATTGAAGCACACTTATAAGCATTGCTGTCGTGGGGCATGCTAGGATGGTCTTCTCCCTCATGACCTACACACCACCTCAAACAGCCCTACATAAAGTAGACATGAACAACCTTAAAATCAGTGAAATTTGTTAAAATGAGGTGCTCGAAGTGTGACAATGAAGAACAACTAGTTAAAAAAATTGAAATTTTTTGTAATTAAATTTTTCCATCAAAACCTTTTGCACAATTTCAGGAGTAAACCCATCCGTCCGAAAGATATGTCTTACTCTTTCTGGCAAAGCTAAATACAAAGCAGTTGCTGACTGCTCAGCAACTTGGTCCGGATTATCCGTCTTTTGCTCAGAAGGTATTGGGCATTTACCACCTGTAACTAGCAAAGTATCTGGAGTTACCTACATAAATGTTCATTGTGCTATTTGCAACAACGATGCAGAAGAGCTGAAGACTTGGGATGTTTATTTGAAGTAAGATATTGTGAATTCAATTGACCTATTTTCGCCTTCAACACCCGGCAATAATAATTCATCAATTACATTACTTTCTTTTTTTGTCGTAGGTGCTGTTCAGAGCATGATGATCTAGATGACCATATAGAACGCCAATTTGTGTACAGAAAAGGCAATTTACAAAGCGTGATTACAGATCAGGGCAATGGTTTCCGAAGAAGGTGCATTTGCAAATTCTTTGCTAATGGGCATAATAATAGTTTCACAGACTCACTGGAACTCAGAACTTGCATGCCTAGATTAGAAATCTCGAAATGCTCAACAACGTGGACGAATAACTCTATCCGTAATCTGTGCTATTCCTACCAAGAACCTATCTTCTCAGAGGAAAAAGTATACAGAAACTTGCATTGTGCTGAATGCAATTATGAGAATCTAGATTCGTTGCGATGCTGGCCAGTTGTTGTAGAACGAATGCTATCTGAGGGATCTAATTACAGCGACATTTTTAATCATTGTATGGTAAACAACCTGCTCGATTGTTTGTATTATTTCTCTCTGTTAGGTTACGGCAGAGGTAGAGGTTATGCTTTACATAATTTAATGAAAATCAATATAGAAGAATGTGTTCCTGAGTCTGGGAGACGGTGTTGTGAGGGTGAGCGATATGATTTCAGATCTAAAAGGTGTAGGAAAATAAACTGATTCTTTCAGAGACGAATTTCGGATTCATATTACGATTTAGTTTGAAATACTTGAATGAACTTTTCCGTTTGTATAGTAAGTCAGTATGTCTAATGGTATCGAGATATTTGAAGAGCTTAGCGGATGAAGCAGGTAAGTGACATTTTGTAGAGTATTTTTTAATCAGAGAAACTAACATGAGGTTCTGGTATCAAATTGGGTATGTTTAATGTAATGTAATTGTTTTTGTTTCCACTTCAATATTGGTTTAACTAATCCATATTAGTTTTGAGTATGCTTGCATGATTTTTATGTCATATTGGGTGGGGGTATATAAAATAAGACCATGAATCATTAGCTCCACCTTTTATTAATCTACAATAAAATAGTTAGGATATTACCCTGATTATAGCCACTTTGAAAATGTCACTTACCTACTTCACCCTTGCAGCTCTTCATTTGTAAAGATCATCATATGTTAAATGTATAAATTTTGATTTGATTTTCGTGACCGGTAAGCATCATGGTTCATCACATTTCAGTTAATTAAAAATCATCATTAGTACGAAGTGTACTAATTCATTTATTATTCAGTAATACATCGAGAAAAAATATTTTATAACCGTCGTTGAACAGCCGATCTGATTTTTGGTTAACGACTACCAATGTTTAACTCCGTACCTTCATTTTGAACCCAATCCAGAAGACAAGGGAGTTTCTGGATTACAAGACAAGAGACCCGGAGACAAGTTTTGGGTCAAATTTGCCTTCGTGGAGGACGTTTTGGTGGAACTAACCTACATTTGCGTTACACGGAGGGGAAAATCACTGAAACTTCCCACTGTTAGTCTGACGGCCAGGGGACTCTAAACCGAAATCTGTTTACCACAGAGAATATTTTACTTCAGCACTGTGGTCAGTGCAAGCCAGGTGCGGAATTCACATCTCTCAGCCATTGCTTGGATTCGAACCCGTCCATGTCATTGAAAAGTGAGAGCTCTATCCCCTGAATCACCATGGCTCCGAGGGGGGAAAATATTGCAGACTGCAGACCACACATTCATTTTTTTTTTGCTTGGATAAAAGAAAAAAATGTTCTAATGAGAAAATGATAGCTATCGCCGTCGGGAGTTTTCGTTGAGAAACTGTAACAAAATATATCAATTGGGTACTTGCAACTCTAGAAGACGATCACTGATACACAGACACTGAATTATGACCTAAACTCCAACTGATCGCTTATGAACTAGACTATGATCTGAAATCGAGCTAAATTTCTCCACGTAAGTTATAATGCTAAACGTGAAGTTAATTAAATGCAAAGCAGTTTCGAACATCGAATTTGTTAAAATATAATTCTTTTTCGTCTACATCTTTTACTTAACTTAGATTTATTATTTTTTCATGTGTTTTATTATAACCATGATAAATATTTTTTTTGTGTACCTGATGACTGCGATGTTTAATTAGTTTGTTTATGTTCTACATGGTTTTGTTCCTGCCTTTGTGTTACGCAATAAACATATAGTGAAAGAATTGAAATCTTTGTGACAGAATATAGAATGTATCACTTCAGAGCATTGATACTTGTCATGATTGACTTACTTGAAATACGAAGTAGAGTTCTGTACAGTGGCATATCAAAATTGTTAATACATATTAACTTCTACATTGTTTTTATCTTTGAATCCTTTGTACTCGAAACGTGCCCATGAGCAGTACTGAAAGTCCATATGTATAAAAAAGGAAAAAGAGTAAAAACTAGTAACTAAAAAATTTCATTTTTAGCTAGTTTTCGATATGAATTCATAGTAGCTAAAATTTCATTTTTAGCTATTTTGTATGAATAAAAAAATGTCTTAATTTTTATTCATCAATTAAAAACATATCACTTTGAGACAGTGTTTTTTCTTATAAAAAATAGCTGCTTTATCTTCATATTTTGGGCCAGGATAGCCTGGTTGGTAAGGTGTTGGGTTCATGCTCAAAGAATGGTGATCGGTGCAAGTTCAATGTGTCGGGTCACAATGTCCAACACGTTCCTATAACAAATCATACCTCTGGGGGTACTGAATTGTGGATACTGTTTGTCTAAGATAGGTACTCTAACCGCCATTAAGTCTGCGGCAGTCTGGTGCTATGGAAACAAGAAGAGGGCTCTTCTCTCGCCGAAACCAGTCCTAAAGAGGGATCTCGCACCCCTACTTGAAATTATCACACCTCGTTACCATAGACACCGCCACAGCTCCAGACGAATATCTGGCAGTTGTTGTCGTTGTTAATTTATGTCGCACTAGAGCTGCACAATGGGCTATTGGTGACGGTCTGGGAAACATCCCTGAGGATGATCCGAAGACATGCCATCACAATTTTGATCCTCTGCGGAGGGGATGTCACCCACGCTTCGGTAGCCCGACGACCTGCACGCGAAGTCGAGCACTTTACGGTAGCACAGTTTAACGAGGACCAATACCGCACACCCTCGGACCCTACGCAGACTGATCCAAGTGGATCACCCACCCGCACACTGACCGTAGCCAGTGATGCTTGACTTCGGTGATCTGCTGGGAACCGCGTCTTAACGATCAGTCCGCTGCTGGACTAAACAGATTAGGAATGAACATTTAATTGCATAAACAAGTTTCTTATATTTCAGCATTAAAGATTACTTTTATTTTATTATATAAAACAGTATTCTTCTTTCCGAGAATGTGGAAGAACTGTACTTTTACCTCCTCATAGTATATAAATGTTAAGTGACGCCAGAGGGCGTATGGGCCAGAGAAAAAATTGTAGCAGTAGTAGTGGTAGATGTTTGTAACTGTTGTAAGTGCATGAAGTACCTACTTTCCATGCAAAAACATTGATTGATCGACCCTTGCTGGTCCATGTAATTCTTTCATACAAATTAAATATTAAGTTTATTGTTACAGTCCTCTTTTCATAATTTAGAATATTTCAAACACACTGACTCGATTCAGAAGTAATCGAAACGCACACCAATAAAGAAATTGATAATTGTTTATTATGGCCAACCAAGATTTACATAAAAATTCAGGAGTTTATCACTCTTTCATTCAAAAAGCTTTACATTCAGAGTGTGGCAACATCAAAGGGAAAAATGATTTAAATAGTTTCTTTGAATTGAAAATTAACAGTTCAGTATGAACATCCCATCTATAGAATAGCAAACGAGACAACGCAGAGGTCGTTGCACCTCAAGAAAAAATTCCTGTTCGTCCCATCAAAAGATTTTGATGGTTTACTGGTTTCAGTTCACGATGGTCCAACATCATTTGATGGTCACCATCATTCAACATTCATGGTGTTTAATATGCTAAAAAACTTCAATCATTTCATGACGAAAAATGCTACTTTAATACTACGATGGTTTAATGGGAATTCTTGTTAGTTCAACAAGAATACAGCATCAAATTTTTTTATGTAGGCCCGTCACAAATCAGACCGAATTCCTACATTGGGGTGATGGTGGTTCAAGATCGTTCCAACATTTGATTTCTAAGGAACTAGGATGGAAATTTCTGATGGTTCAACACGATCAAAGCAAGTTGCTATTCTTATGTTAAGACCATCAAAAATAGGTCTGAATTTCTACAATGGGGTGATGGTTACTCAAAAAATGTAAAGGTTTATGATGGAATTATTAATGGTTACTAACAAGATTATGATGGCCCATCAAACACTTCGGAAGGGAAGGTTCACCATATTGGGAAGTTATACTAAAGAGCGTAGACTGCACAAAAATGTTTAGGACTATATGATTTTTCATTTCTCTACCACATGAGAAAATTATTTTTGGAAGGAGCAAAAGTTGATAGATACTACAGAGATGCCAACTTGCTCCGGACAGAAAATATATATTTTAACCCTTTGACGGTTATGAACGAGTTCAGCTCGCAATCGAATCATGCCTCATAATGCGCGCAAACGAGTTCCGCTCGGGAGCAAGATTTCGACCGTAATGGTTAGTAACGAGCACTACTCGGGTAGTGAAATTTTTCCCCAATGCGCGCTGACGAGCTGAGCTCGTTCGCCATTATTATTCTGCATTGACTATGTTAAAAACGAAAAGTACGTAAAAACTGTTATTTATGTACTACGAATACTTTAAGAAATTTTTAAAACGCGTGAGGCGAGCTATCTACCGCATCCAGAGATGCCAACCTGCTCCGCTTTGTAAAATAGTATTTCCTAGTGATAGCGAAAGTCCAGTTACTTCCAGTTTAGTATTTTTCCTTCTAAGTAATTTTTTCACCACTAAATATCAAAAACTATAAGTAACATATGAAATGCAACGTTAAAGCAACAATCTACTGGTTACTCAATTAAAAAGTAGGCGTAATTGTCCATCTTCAACGAAATTTACTACATAATTTGCTACCACTGTATTATAACAATTTCAGAAGACGGAGCTGTTGGCATCGCCAGAGAAGGGTGACATTTTTGGAAGAACGGAGGTGGAAAACAGATGCCATTTTCGACTACTGTTTGCACGTAATACTGCGCGAATTAATGAAACAAAAACTGCTCATTTCCCTGACCGTCAAAGGGTTATAAAGTGGTAGTTTATCAATCGTGATTCTTGGTTTAATAAATTCAATTTAGTAGATTTTTATCCACCACTATTTCTAAATAATTCATGGGCTTATATAATTCACCACTTTAGAGTAGTTATGTCATGCTGTACCTTTTAAAAAACAAAGAAAAATAGTCAAATATTTGCAAAATTTAGTTTGCAGTTAGTTTGTAATAAGTTTTTTTAATAATTTTGGCTTGTCCGGAGCAGTTGGCATCTCTGGATACTAGATATGTGTTTTTTAGTCATCATACTGGGAGGACAAGGTTTCAGTTTTGACAGAAATTTTGGAGAGTAGAACTCAAGTACAACAAAAAATGAATCTCTGATTTTATTAATCAACTTTATTTACATAAAAATAAGCATTTTGACAAAACTTAAATTATACAGGAATACAACATAGCATTTAGCGTTTCAAAAAGCAAATGATAAATGAAATAAACTTTAGGGCTGAATCTTCGGAATAATTAACATTGTTTAGCTTCCTTTACCTAACAATATCAACAAAAGGAAATCTTGATTATTTTATAGAAAAATATTTCTCTTGACAAACAAAATATCACAGTGGATGCGATTTTTGTCACACTTGTTAGTCATTTTTTTTTGGCACCCAGTTCCAGCATAGCATTTGTAAATGAATTACCATGAAAATTATTTAACTTCTCATTTTATGCGAATAGAATTAAAGAAAAATATTTTTAAAAAATATTTAGTGAAAAAAAAAGTTATATTTGAAATTTACTAACAAAAATCAATAATCTCAAGTGCAAAAACACAAATTCTTTTTTTTTTTTTTAAAGCAACCAAATTTGTTCATTTTATACGATTTACTTCATATTTGCTACAGAAACCTGCCAATTGAACATATTGAACAATATTCAATGCAGGGAAAAAAGCAGAAGTAGGAATTTAAAAAAATAAAAAAATTGAAATCAGAAAGAAAAAAATTTAAATTACAAAAATTAAAAATTAGTTAAAATCAATAACTTAATTATAATTTCTTTAACAAATTAACCACAATAGATTTCCTTTATACAATTAAATTGACTTTTAAAATTGAAAAAGTTTTAGATAAACAGAGAAAATTAATAGATAACTCCCACAAATTTCAAACAATTATTACTTTGTAATTTTATCAAGCAATTTAGTCATATAATCATTTCTGTTAATAAATATTACCAAGAGGTAGATAAAATCAAAAGTTAATGAAAAGCAAATTAAGTAAAATCAAGCCAACAAATTTCAAACTATTTTGCTTTTTTATGAAGCAACTTAGTCAAATAACGATTTCTGTTCATGAATATTACAAAGAGATAGAGAAAACTAAATATCAATACAAATGTAGTAAAAATTCCAAATCAAGTCAGCAAATTTCAAACAATTATTATTTTGCTACATTATAGAGCAATTTAGTCACATAATCATTTCTGTTCTTAAATATTACAAAGAGATATTAGAGGATAACAAATTCAGAAAGAAATCCACATCAAGACAAAATCAAAATACTCTTACTTTTTCCACTTAATCAAGCAATTCTGTAAAATAATTATCTGTCCACAAATCTTTCTTTTAAAAAGGTAGAAACGAACTAAAACTTTCGACACAAAAAATATAATGTCTGTAAATGAAACAAAATAGAAATGCACTCAAAATATTCTGTCTGAAATACTGTTTCAGACCTGATGAAAGATGAAATTTAATAACATGCATGCCACCCTACAGCCCATTTAGCACATATCACATTGGTCAGTACATGGTGCGTCGTCTTGTGGGACGCCCACGACGTGGAGATCCAGGCCAAGCAGCTTCTCCACCGCGTCCCCTGGAATAATGAGTTGCACTTAAAGCATATCTACCTCGTCGTGCTCTGGTTCTGCCTCTAACGGGCGTGGGGTGTAAACCTTGGCTAGGAGGACTCTGGGTAACATCACCTGAAGCTGCAGTTTCAGGACTGGTTGCTTCAGGTTCTTTGCTTAGTTTGCTCCAGACTATGGGTTTTCGTTGAAGACTAGGGGCCGATAAACCTGTTAAAAGAATAATAGCTACAGTAAACATTCATTAGAAAACAAAAGAGTCCTTAACATTGAAAAGTGCTAGCAAATGACAGCAATCTTCAAATATCTATGGAATCTAAGTTGTTATTTTTCAACATCCTCAAAAGTATAACAAAAATTTAGATGATAATTAAATATACATGAATTATAAAGAGAAAATGATAAACAGCCAGGGCTCGAAAAAGCTCAGAAATTTTACCCGTCCTCCTTTGAAACTAGCCCGTCGCTTCTAAAAATAATTTTCTCTTATTTATTGCAAACATTTATATAACTGCACAATGAATTAGTAGTTACTAGGATTACATTATACTGTAATAAAATATATGCTAGTTTACTAATAGTAACCTAGTATTTCATTTGTGAAATAATTTAAATGACAAAGGTCAAGTTATCTGGAATGCCAATTCATCCGGGGGGTACTGAGTTTTTTAAATGATGATGTTATGATAATTTATGACTTTTGCCAGTTCTACAATCAAGCCAATGATTTACAGAGGTTTCTGTAATTCTGAAAGGGGTTTTCCATTTAGGAAGATGTTCATAATTGCGTTTAACCCTTCTTGTCTATGACCAGTACGAAATGTGTTTTCTTGAAAAGTGACGTTACAAGCTGGGCGGTTCGTGATCAGAGGAATTGTTAATTCCTTCGTTAGAAGTGCACAGCACAGAGCAACTTTTTTTCTTGTTTACCGATTACGTGAGCGCATTTGGTCTGACGAAAGAATTAACGGGATTTCTAGATTGGAGGGTCATTTTAGAAGTTAGGCGCTAGACTCTTGTTAGATAACAAAAATTGAAAATGTATCACGAACATTAACGGAAAAATAGCCGTCCGCGCGGACGTCGGATTCGAGAAATTCATTGACCGCGGGGAATTTTTGACCGCCGAGCACGGGCGGAGTTTTTCGAGCCCTGTAAACAGCGGAAGAATCTTGTGCCTGTTTTTAGGTGAAATGGAATTTTTAAAAAATTATACTTATTACCAATTAAATTTTAATAGCACTAGAAAAATTTTACATAAAGTGCAAATGTTTGTAACCTCTATTTTCTCAAGAAATCTAATTCTCAATCGCTTTGTCCTTGTAAGCATTTAATACTTAATTTTTAAAAGAAACTTTATAGTATGATTTGCATTTACAAACAGTAAGACAATAAAAATTAGATATCCTTTATAAATAAAATTAAAAAAACGTCAGCACCAAATGCAACATATTCTAATAAAGTCCACTTTGTTATAGAAGGCCGTTCAAATATTACAGAAGCATATTCAGAGGTGATTGTGACACAAAGTGAAAGACCCTGAAAATTTCATGTGCAAAAACTCGACATCAATTTAAATAACATACATGTTTCGTATTTAACAAATTTTTTTAAACAAAATTTAAAATTAATTTACCTAATTGATGAATATCACACATTCATAGTTACTAATTTTAAAAAAATCTTAGTTTTTGCAAGTATCGCGATATTGGATTTTTAAAATCACGTGAATACGAATAGCGGTATTCGATTTTTAAACCACGTGAATAAAAATCGCAATGCGTAACTTAAATGACGTAAATCTATACTTGATATACAAATCGCGTGAGTAGGAATCGTGATAGTAGCGGATTCCGGCACAGTTTCAAATATTCAAAATGACGAAAATCTGCCAAACTAAAAGACTCGCGTGTATGTGAGCGTCTCGTTAGCGGGAATTAGCAAAAATTTTGTCAGATTATAAGTTTTTGATTAGCGAAAGTCCGAGAAACATCTCAGAAAAATCCGAGAACCATCTCAGAAAATTCTTATGTCCTGCTCTTAATTTTTAGACCCAGAAGGAAAATACGAAAAACCTGGAATTGTGGGATACCCCTGGAATACAATTACCCCTGCATATTTTTTAGCCATTCTGGACTCCTCTTCCTCTTTGGTAGCAAAAATGAGCAAATTGCAAACCCCCTCCATGCTTACTCAAGAAAGTTGCAATACCCTTTGGATTGAATTGAAATAAAAGATGTAACTTTGCAGAAAACAAAATTTATGTTTTCCATTTATTTTATAAAATTTTGAGTAGAATATTCTGCAGGAATCTTTTGTGTTTTCCTTCCATGGGTAAAACTTTAGATCTCTGAAGATGTTGGAAGTAATTGGACAGAGGAACAAGCTTGAACAAGATCATAAAATTTCACTTAAAGAACATGATATGTACAAAACCAGGATATTAAACTATCTTCCATTGCTGTCACTTTATTGCAATGGCAAAATTTAATTACTATTAAAAAGAAGAAAAAATCAGGAATATTCTTCATACGGGATATTCTACCATTTCATTCAGAATATTCTACTATTAAATTAACTTTGGAGTAAATAGTTCTCATCAGTAGAAGTTCGATGAACCATCCTAATCAGAGGTAATTTATACATGAAAATCTGAAACAAATAGTATGCAACTGCAGCAATGAACATGGAATATTAAACTTTATTTTCCATCTTTAACTTTATTTTTAGAGAAAATAAATATATAAAACCAAAAGTTAACACCAATACAAATATTACATAAAATATTACTTTTAGAAGACTGTTCACTGTCAGCAGAAGCAGATTCATCAGTCTTGGAGGTACCAGGACCTGTTTCTTCACGAGCTAATAATTAAACATAAAAAATTATTACTCAAAACATATCCCACAGCCCAAAGATACACAATATAAAATAAATCCACTGTAAAAACTGTGATGTAATACCTCTTTAAATTTGGTATTGATCAACTTCAAAATGTATGTGATTTAAAGTTAACACCGAATTGAGTGTTTATAAACACTTAAAGGGTTATTTAAATCTAAACACCCTTAAGCACCCCAAGGAATGCTTAAACTAAGTTCACACTCATTAACAAATTGTTTTTGTCACCGCATAAATCTACTTAGATTATGTTTGAAAATCCTTATATGGCAACGGTAGATTATTTACTTTTGAGTGCCAAGTGATGCAAAATTGTTGTCTTGCAGGCTGCCAAAAAAGTTTGTTGCAAAAGGCATGTATATTTTTAGGTGTGTAAAAAGACAATCATGTCAGAATTGATACATGGGTGATTCTTTTGAAACATGACAATTTTGACCAACAAATTTCTTCAAATTTAAAGTCTTCAAAATAATCTAAAATGTTTTTTGTATAGGTACTTCTTTAGTTACACTTATTAATAACTTACAGACAGCAGTGTAGTTCATTGACATTTGCTCGCCAAAAAAAATAAAATAAAATAGAAATTCACCAAATCTTGAATGCCAGGAAAATGACATATTAGCTTAGAAGTTTAAAAAACAGTCATTTTAAGTTAATAGTAAGTAACTACTCAACTTAAGCCTTTATGTTAGATGGACCATAAATTGCTTAAATGAATTCTTTTTATCCACTGTTAGAAAGAATCAAAATTTTTTTTGTTGCAGATACGTACAGAATAAAATTGTGTATAATAATCAATCATTAAATAAATAAATAACTTTGATTACATCCAAGCACATTACAATCATAACATAAACTTGGTATTAGGTTAATATTTGCTTTCCCTCCAAAATTATTTTAAACTAAGTTTTTGTAAATAATACCCCCTGCGTATATTCTAGAAATGTTTACACCAGTTGAGATAAACAGGGGTGATTGTGAGCCCAAGTCAAAATTCCGAAAAATTTCTTGAGTTAAAAAAAAAGTTTAAATTGAAAAATTAGAAAAAAAATTCAAACATGTTTTTTTCCCCTTTTCTCAATATTTCTTAGTTTACTTAAAATATTTTTTAAATTTTACACATACCTATATCATTTTCACATACCTACGATGACCTGGAGAAGTAATTAAAATTTACAAATATGTCTTTCTTTCTTGAGTTTATGATTATAACAATTATTTACTGATAAAAAATGAATATTAATCATGAATATAAGCTTATAAAGTATATCTCTGGCTCTTCCTTACAAACAAATAAAATAAACTGTGTATTTAAGTTCCACCTTTGAAAATTTGATTTCCGGAAACTTCTGTGATCAATGATTGTTCAAAACGTCTGAACCTTCGATCTGCGGATCACTGTTAGCAAAAAATCCGGAAAACCGGATTTTTTCTGGAGCACAATCTGCCCTGGATACAAAAAAATTAGATATTGAAAAATTTATGGGAAGTTTTGAAGCTAGTTATTACTGGAAGCATTGTCTGGGACATGCCAGAAACATGAAATTTTGAAGTTCAATTAAATTTTTTAACTATACAAAACAGTCAATGCTAGTGCAAAGTAATTTTAAAATGCTAACAGCAATGCTATTTATAAATTTTTTTTAAAAAAAAGTTCTTTTAGTATTAAAGTATTAGATCTTGGAGCAAGGGACAGTGAATTGTCATATTTCGTGAGAATCACCCATATATCTGCTGATTGTATTAAATGATTTTAAAATATTTATTTTTTATTTACTTATGGTTGATTTATAATCTAGTTTTATTTTAAGAGCTGATTAGATATATTCCATATAAAAAAAATTTTCGCTCTAAATTATATCATTAAAATAGCGCCACAGATTCTTAAGCTTATTATGTTGTTATTATTATTATTATGAATTTTAGTTTTAATAAACACCAAATATAGTGATAACTATTTTACACCAAAAAAAGCTTAATCTGGCGTTCATGGTGGTTTAGTACACTTTTTTTAAGTTATTATAAAGAGTTGCTGAAAAAAATACCTTCAGATGTTTCAGGTTGATCTGATGCTGATACATTTGATTCTTTTTCGTCTAGTTTCGATGAAGATTCACCTTTAATAACTGATGGATCAACAAACACTGAATCTGAGGCATCACTGAAAAAACGTAATACATTTCAAACAAATGAAACTGCTTAAATTTAAACATTAGTTATTACAAATCAAAATAGATTCATTCTAAATATATGCAAAAGTGATTTAATTTCTTAAAGTAATAAATAAAAAAATGCTTTTTGTATATTTTGGTTGAAAAGGAAACTGCAAACATATTTGTTTACCATATGCCATTTTGCTGAAAATACACATTTTAGCTTGGGAACTTTACATATTTTTATCAACACACAATAAGATGTAATGAGAAGACATTGTAATTGGCTTCAGTCATTCTCTCACTCACACAAGAAATCTTACAACTTGGCAACTCAGGAAAAATTGAGACAAACAGGGTTCCCAAACAATTTCAGAAAAAAATAATTCCTTAACTGTTCCAGGTATACTCAATAAATTTAAATGAAAATACGTACCATATTTTATCTATACCAAGCAATTTTTTTTTATCAGAAAACGCCAAATATTAGATTTTGTTAGAAAAAACATAGAATAGAATGAAAACATGGAAAAGTTCCACTAAAAAGTGAAGTTTCATAAAATAATTTAACTCAAATCTCAGTAACTGATTATTGTTACTGACAATTCTAAGATTGCTTATTTACCAAGTATATTATTTTCCAAATTATTTTGTAAAAAAATTGCAACTTCCCCTGACTATTTTCAGCTTTTTAGAGTTAAAATAAAAGTCCTTGAACAATTCCAGGTTTTTCCTGGACAAAAGCCTACTCTACATTCCCAAAGTTTCTAGGCTCCACATTAGGAAGCAAGGTATCCAAGAATTTACGACAAATTTAGCAACTTTTCTCCCATAAAAATGGTATGTAATCAGGGTTCTCACTCAATTTTAGAAAAAAAAATTGCCTGACTTTTCCAGGTTCATCAGGTAAATTTCAATGAAAATCCAGATCCAATTTTATTGACGCCATGCCATTTTTCATCAGAAAACTTTGATATTTACATTTGTAATGCCAAGTATTAGATTTTGTGGGTGAAAAAATATCATTGAATGAAGATGGAAACATGTCAATTTAACTGAAATGTGAAATTTTTACAACAAATAACTGTAATAGATGTTCGAATTATTTAACTCTAATCTCAATAATTGATGACAGTTACTGACAACTCTAAGACTATTTATTTTCCAGATATAAGAATTTTCCGAGTTATTTTGTAAAAAATGCAACGTTCCTTGGTTTCACTTCCGGGTTTTCCCTGATCTCACTGACTCGTTGATAATGGACCATTTTGGAAAAAATTAGAAAAAATTATGGAAAAAATTAACGAAGCAAATTGAAATTTACTGGAATACTTATCAACGTTTTACTTATTTACTTAAAAAGCTAATATAGCCTGATAATTATTTATGATTTGTGCTTTTAATAAAGACCATTTGTTTCAGAACATTTCAAAAAATTAAAAATAATGCAAACACTGACAGAAAGAAAAAAACTCACGATTTCTGAACATTTTGACAATCTGCTGATAGTTCTTCAGCAGTTTCAATCTTGATGGTTGGAACAATTATTTCAGGGACACTTACAGATGCAGCAACTGATTCTAGACTTGCAGTGACGTCAGGGACAATTACTTCTGCTAAAGTCAAATTAAAATAAATTTACTAAGCGAATTCAACACACTTAATGTCATACATATCTTAAAATGAACTTTACTATGAATGGTACATACAACAAAATGAAAAACTAACAAAGAAAAGAATTTAGTCCTGATAATTTCCATCTGAAGTTATTTTTTAACTTGCTCAATATATAATTTTTCTGCAAATTGCATTATACATAGTAAAGTTAGTATATTTTTAATATTTGAATTATTTTTTATTTAAAAATTATTATTAATTATTTAAATTTGCCTTATTTATTGAGGATTAAGTTAGCTCCTGCATTTTGTAGTTGTTATAGGTGTTATGTAACAGTACTGCGCAAATTAACATTAATTATCTCTTATCGGCAATTAAAGTTCTTTTATTTTATTTTTCATGGAAACTAAAGATATGCCAAATTTTAAAATCTATATACATTTATCTATATATGCAGCTGTAATGTTCTTTAATATCATATCTATTTAGTTTTAAATTATGTTTAAAAAAATAGTGTTCACTTATTTTTAAACTGATATTAAAAATATAAATATACCTTTTTTTTTTATTTCTAAGCCGTTAAATTAGTCATTTTTGCATTTACTTTTTTTCTCTTTGCTTGCAAAATATATGTACTAAATGATTGGCATAATGTACAGATTGTAATTTCTATTTATTTTTCTAAAAAGAATCCTTAAAATGGAGCCAAAAGCTTATATTTTATATCCATGCTATTTTTTTTTTTTTTTTTTTTTTTTTTTTAAAANTTTTTTTTTTTTTTTTTGTTCTTAATAAAAGAAAAAAAAAAAATATAAACAAAAATAAATCTCCAACAGTTAATTTTGATAATAGAGATAAAATTCTGAAGGAAAAGCATATAAACTAAAAATTTAAAAGAACATGTTTGAAAAAACAATTAAGAAAGTGATTTTGGTGTAGAAAATTTATCAACTAATTATTATTTTAAATGATGCTCTATGAAATGGGAAATATCAAATTTAATAACAATATAAAAATAAATTATCACAAGATCTTTCTCTTTTAATAAATTTAGAAAGGTTTAACTATTTGGAAAATGTTGACCGTATCTATCTTGGAATTATAGAATGCAAGAAAATCATTCACTATCTAACATTATATTTCTAAATCAAAATAAAGCTATTAAAATAAACATGTAAGACTAAGATAGCAAAACTGCCTATAGAAACTTCACTGTTATTAACAAAATATTACAAAAATCAAATTGTGAATGATCTTTCAATAAGTCACATTAAAAAATTCTAAATAGCCAGTTGCTGATATTAACCTTAATAATTCCTATGGATTTTAAAATAATTATGATTAGTGTTTTTATACATTTTGAAAAGGGCATAACAGAACATTTTTGGTAGAGTGGCTATTTTTCAATATCTGCAGATACGCACCAAAAATATGGGAAATTTATTATTAAAAAAAAGTTAAAGAGAGGGTAGTGAAAGAAATCGTGGATAACATTAAAAAAAATTTTCAAGCCAAACTCAAATAGATAATGGGTATAATGGTACAGTCAGAGCCGGATTATACCTTTCGTAGGCCCTAGACACAGAGCCGGATTATACCTTTTGTAGGCCCTAGGCATAGCCGTTTTTGGGCCCTTCCCTCTTTTCAAAATATATGCTAAAATTTTCTTGCATATTTTTTTTTTTACATTTTTATTAATATGGATTTTAATTTACAAATTTGTTTATCGAACTTTATCTGCAATACCGACAAGTGTAATGCATAAAGTAAGAGAAAAAAGAAAGGTACTCCTAACTTTAAAGAGAAAAAAAAATGGTAGAAATATAACATTTAAAAGAATAAAAAAATTTACAAGTTTAGACAAGAAAAACAAGTTTAAAAAATACAAAATTCTCATATTTATTTTTTAAAAATAATTACAATTCCTAAATTAACTTATATAAACAAAACCAATGATTAAATAACTCAATATATTTCATACCTAATTAAACGGGGGAGGGGGAAAACAATAAAATAAAAGGAAAACTTATTAATCTAAATCAAAACACTTGAAAATTATCGAACCGAAACGATAGTTAAAAAAGGCACTAGCATAAATATTATAACCCGGAACAAGGCAAGATCAACGGAATTTTAAAAAAAAAAAAACCTAGTGATAAAATTTATGAATAAAAAGAATTTATTCAGTGCGAAATTTATCGTGAAAAGAAAAAAAAATNTCTTCATAATTTTGTGCAAAATACACTTGTTGTTTTTAAAGCTAAATTATTTTTGTCAACAAATTTTTTTCTCCCAAGTTTTTCGTAGGCCCCTGAATTTTGTAGGCCCTAGGCACGTGCCTAGTGTGCCTATAGGTTAATCCAGCCCTGGGTACAATACAAGGATTTTTCTTTAAAAAAGCACTTAAGAGTGTAGATTTATACATTAAATGGGTTATATTTTAGCAACAAAAACCATCAATTATTTTAAAGGAGTTAACAATGTTGCCTTAAATTTACAAACTCACCAGGAGGTGAAACTTGCAGTGGTGTTGATGGAACTGTCCTTCCTCCCTCATCAAATTGAGATAAATCCATCCTAGTATCATCAACACCTAAACCTGATTATATAAGGAAAAAACAATAAATTTGCATTAGTTTTTAAAATACAAGTTTATTTTCTAGTTAATAATATGCTATTTACATAATTATTATGAATTTGTTAGTAAATCATGACTTTTAGGTCAAATTTTGGCATACTGTCAGAGCCATTTATGAAAATGGTACAAAAAGCTCAATGTGAAGAAAAGCCACAGTTTTATATAAATGAAAAAACTGATCTAATTTCTCAATATTTAAAAAAATTACTTAAATTTTACATTATCTAAGCTCATAAAAATTTGCTAAAATTTATACAATTTATTTATTGATTCTAATAATTTTAACCTAGGGAAAAAATCTTGAGAAATTAATAATTTTTTAAAAGTATAATAATTTTCAAAATTTTTGAACTATTTGTCCCTTTTAAAGCCCAGATAATTCTTTACAGATCTAGTTAAATATCTAGTTAAAATTATAGCTTTGCCTCCAATGTTATGCATTTACACAATGACAATTTCATTTGATGAAAGAGCTTTGAAAAATACTGCTCTGCACAATTGTTATGCTCACAAATTACACAGCAATTTTTTAATTAAAATAAGAATATTTTCAGAATACATACTTAATATAAAACATTAGAAACATTTATACAGTTGTCTCTTTAGTAAATTGAGTACTCTGATATGAAATGTATTTCTAATTTTATTTTTTGTTTAATATCTTTTTAGGATATTAAACAGTTGGGTCAAAAAAATAAAAATGCATGATGAAATTACAATTTTATTCTAATATAAACTACACTTTTTTGTAAATTTTTTCTCAATTATTTTAAAAAATTTTCATTAAATTTATAAATTTGTTATTCATAAAAAAAATTTATAAATAAGTGGTTGCTCTGAAGTCACAGAGGCTCTCTAGAACAGTGGTTACCAACTGGCGGACAATTTTCGTAAAAATTCTATATGGGTCTTAAATACTTTTAAGTTTTATATCTTAACAATTTGATATCTGTTGCACATTAATTGTTTAAAACATAAGTGCACATTAAAGTCATTGTAGCCAGAATTTCTTAATATGCAATTAAATATTTTTAAAAATCTACTTCTTATTTTAATTAGTAATTCAATACTTTTGTTTTGTACAACTTGATAAAAATCTGACAGTAATATTTAATGTTCCTTCAAACATAAAAGAGTCCTATATAAAATTTTGATGAAATTGCAGCCCGCCATTTGACTGGTGCTTTTAATCGTGGCCCCTGGCCCCATGTAAGTTGGAAACCCCTGCTCTAGAAGTTAGAAAAAAAGTTTGCATCAATGTAAATGGCACTCAATTAACAAATAATTATAATCCCACAAAATTTATTAATTAAAACAGTGCAGATTAAATGAACAAAATTAACCACTCATTATAATGTTACATTGTGAGTATATCCATATCTTTATAGGGCAGTTATTAACCCTAGAAAATATACAAAATAAAAATATATGACAGTGCCTAAGCATCATTATAGGTTTTGAGCCATGAAGGTACTAAAATAAGAACCAATAAAAGTTTTAGTCTCCGAAATTAGAATAATGTTTCACCTCTATTTTAATTAACCATTGAAAACAATTCATAATGCTATTTTTTTTCTTTTTGTAAGAATAAAAATCTCAAATTTATACACATAAAAAAAAAATAGTACCGTGCACATAATCAGCTCTAAATAATTGAGAAAAAAATATATATTACCGTCTTGACTAGCAAGTTGAGATAGACCTTGTTGAGTAGGAGAGCTTTCAGAACTACTGAACGAAAACCTAACTTGAGGAACATGAGGAGAGCTGCAATTTAAAGGTTACATTCTCATTATTTTCTTAATAACAAAAACCACAATTAAGAGAAATTTAATGACAGCAATCATACAGTTTTCAACATTTAATAATCACCCAAGAAAAGTAGCAGAAAGGGAAACAAATTTTTACAATCTTCTAAAAAACAATGAAAGGTAACAAGCTTTATTATTTTCAAAAATAAATATAATATTAATATTTTTTGGAAAAATTTAAAACTAAAAAATAATAAATTGATGTACGCTTTTATCTCTCATTTCAAGTGCTTACTAGATAATGAAGAAAAGCCATTAATACAAACAACGGCAAGCTATAAGTAAAAGAAATTGATTTTTCAAAATCAGAGAAAATTAATCACATATATATTATTTGTTTTAAATCTCAGGTTTCTTTTAAGAGTAATTTATGGATATTACTTATATACAGTAGAACGAAAATTATTTGAATGCCTATTTACCGATTTGTCCAATTATCTGGATCGGTCAAAGACCATGAGTTTTTTTACACCTTCTCCAAAAAATATTGTTCTCATCACAAAAATACTTCTTAATTTAAAAATCATCTGAAAGTGGTCGAAAAATTGTTTCCTTAGTCCCTTGTAACCTTGCGTTTGCCCCGCCCAGTTTCAATGCGAGTGGCAAATAAATTCTAATAAAATAAGTTTATAATAAAATTTTAAACATGGCATTTGCNTTTAGATTTTAACCTTCGTAGGCCATTCACTTGGCGTTTTGTTGTTGCCGATGTTAAACAGCCAATTATTGGTGTCGATTTTCTGAGACATTTCGATTTATTAGTTGATGTAAAAAATAGCCGATTAATCGATAATCTAACTAAACTAACATCACGTGGAAAGATTGCTAATATTGATTTTCCAAGTAGTTTAACTATTCACTTAGGAGACTCAAAATTTGATAGGGTATTGTCCCGCTTTCCGGAATTGACAAACCCATCTCATGCAAATCCTACGCCTACTCCTTCGACCGTTTACCATTTTTTAGAAACTACAGGACCGCCTGTATTTTCAAAGTCAAGGCGTTTATCGCCCGAAATTATGAAAGCGACCAGGGAAGAATTTGATTTTCTTTTAACTCAAGGGATTATAAGACCATCAAAAAGCCCTTGGGCTAGCCCACTACACGTAGTTAGGAAGTCGAATGGTAATTGGCGTCCCTGCGGAGATTACCGAAAACTTAATTCCATAACAGTTCCTGACAGATACCCAGTTCCACATATTCAGGACTGCACTATTTTACGGTAAGAAGATTTTTTCAACTGTCGATCTCACGAGAGCGTATCATCAAATTCCGGTGAATCCTCCGGATATTCCCAAAACAGCAGTCACCACTCCATTCGGACTATTCGAATACGTTTACATGCCTTTCGGTTTAAATACGTTTACATGCCTTTCGGTCAATTTACCAAAGAGTTAAAATAAAAGTCCCTGAACAATTCCAGGTTTTTCCTGGACAAAAGCCTTTTCTACATTCCCAAAGTTTCTAGGCTCCACATTAGGAAGTTAAGATATCCAAGAATTTACGACAAATTTAGCAACTTTTCTCCCATAAAAATGGTACGTAATCAGGGTTCTCACTCAATTTTAGAAAAAAAAATTGCCTGATTTTTCCAGGTACATCAGGTAAATTTCAATGAAAATCCAGATCATATTTTATCGATACCATGCCGTTTTTCATCAAAAAACTTTGATATTTTAATTTGTAATGCCAAGTATTAGATTTTGTGGAGAAAAAATATCATTGAATGAGGATGGAAACATGTCAATTTAACTGAAAAGTGAAATTTTTACAACAAATAACTGTAATAGATGTTAGAATTATTTAACTCTTATCTCAATAATTGATGACAGTTACTGACAACTCTAAGACTAGTTATTTTCCAGATATAAGAATTTTCCGAGTAATTTTGTAAAAAATGCAACGTTCCTGGTTTCACTTCCAGGTTTTCCCTGATCTCACTGACTCGTGGATAATGGACCATTTTTGTTTCATGCATAAATCAACAACCCTATGTTTTTATAAAAATCACTTAATTTTATCTAAAGGAGAGAAAAAATGATCAAATTTGTAGTATTATATATTAATTTTTAAATGTTTTTTTCATATTGTTTCAAACACAAATAAAGTTGATGTAGTGTTTGAAGGCACACAAGTCATGTGGCTAAGCTCAAAATTAGAGAGCTAGTAACTGTATCCATTACAAAAACAAAGCAAGAAAAAAAAATTAACAAGGCAAATTGAAATTTACTGGAATATGCATCAGCGTTTCATTTATTTACTTAAAAAGCTAACATAGCCTGGTAATTATTTATGATTTGTACTTTTAATAAAGACTATTTGCTTCAGAGCATTTTAAAAAATTAAAAATAATGCAAACACTGACAGAAAGAAAAAAAGAAAAACTTACGATTTCTGAACATTTTGAGCATCTGCTGATAGTTCTTCAGCAGTTTCAATCTTGATGGTTGGAACAATTATTTCAGGGACACTTACAGATGCAGCAACTGATTCTAGACTTGCAGTGACATCAGGAACAATTACTTCTGCTAAAGTCAAATAAAAATCAATTTACTAAATGAATTCAACACATTTAACATAATATGTGTCTTAAAATGGACTTAACTATTAATGGTACATACCACAAAATAAAAAATGAACAAAGAAAAGAATTTAGTCCCGATAATTTCCATATGAAGTTTATTTCTTAAATTACTCATTTTCTCTTTGCTTGTAAAATATATGTACTAAATAATTGGCATAATGTACTGTTTGTAATTTCTATTTATTTTTTTTAAAAGGATCCTTAAAATGAAGCCAAAAGTTTATTTTTTATATCCATGCCATATTTTTATTCTTAATAAAAGAAAATTCATAAACACAAATAAATCTCCAACAGCTAATTTTGATAATAGAGATGAAATTGTAAAGGAAATTAAGCATATGAACTAATACATTTAAAAGAACATGCTTGAAAAACAATTAAGAAAGCGATTTTGGTGTAGAAAATTTATCAAATTTAATTACAATATAAAAATAAATTATCACAAGATTTTTTATCTTTCTCCTTTAATTAATTTAGAAATGCATTAACTATTTGTAAAATGTTGACCGTATCTATCTTGGAATTATAGAATGCAAGAAAATCAATATCTAACATTATATTACGAAATAAAAATAAAGCTATTAAAATAAACACGTATCATTAAGATAGCAAAACTGCCCATAGAAACTTAATTGTTATTGACACAAAATATTACAAAAATCAAACGGCGAATGATCTTCCAATAAGTCGCATTAAAAAAATTCTAAATAGTCAGTCCTGATATCAAACTTAATAATTCCTACGGATTTTAAAATGATTATGATTTACTTATTTATTTATTTTTTTGGTATACATTTTGAAAAGGGCATAACAGAAAATTTTTGGCACAGTGACTATTTTTCAATATCTACAGATACACAACAAAAATATGGGAAATTTATTTTTAAAAAAAAAGTTAAAGAGAGGGTAGTAGAAGAAACCGTGGATAAAAAAAAAATTCAAGCCAAACTCAAATAGATAATGGGCTTCATGGTACAGTACAAGGATTTTTCTTTAAAAAAGCACTTGTGTGTGTAGATTTATATATTGAATGAGTTATATTTTCAAGGGTAATTGTGAGCCCAACTCAAAAATCCTAAAAATTTCTGGAGTGAAATCATTAATGATGCATTTCAAAAAATTAATATCTTTACAAATTTAAATCATTGATATTTCAAAACATGAAATTCTAAATAAATTATATGCAGCATAATTTAAATGAATAATTATGAACAAGAAAATTCTCTTCATTTGTAAATATTTCTACCAGAAGAAATATTTACAAATGAAGAGAGATGTCAAGCATAAATTCTAGTTCCAATATTTGTAAATAAAATATACAAGAATTCTTATACATAAATGAGATCGATGATTTCCTGAAACTTCTGTATCGCGGTTAGAAAATCCGGATTTTTCCGGAGCACAATCACCACTGTATTTTAGTGACAAAAACTATCAATTGTCTTAAAGGAGTTACTATGTTGCCTTAAATTTACAACTCACCAGGAGGTGAAACTTGCAGGGGTGTTGAAGGAACTGTTCTTCCTCCCTCATCAAATTGAGATAAATCCATTCTAGTATCATCAACACCTAAACCTGATTATATTAGGAAAAAGGAATAAATTTGTATTAGTTTTTAAAATACAAGTTTATTTTCTAGCCAATAATATGCTATTTATATAATTATTATGAATTTGTTAGTAAATCATGACTGTTAGGTTAATTTTTGCATACTTAAAAAAAATTACTCAAATGTTACATCATCATAAAAATTTGCCTAATCAGCTTATAAAAATTTGCCAAAATTTATTCAATTTATTTATTGATTCTAATAATTTTAATCTAGGGAAAAAAAAACTTTACAAATTTATAATTTTTTAAAAGTATAATAACTTTTAAAATATTTAAACTATTTGTCCGTTCTAAAGCTCAGATAATTCTTTACAGTAAGATTATATATGATATAGTTAAAATTATAGCTTTGCCTCCAATGTTATGCATTTAAACAATGACAATTTCATTTGACGAAAGAGCTTTGAAAAACACTGTTAAGTGATTAATATTTCAAATGAAATAGTAGAAATAACTATTTATATTAAAAAGCTTGAAATAAGATAAACATGAATGAAAAATAAGAAAATTTTAAATAAGCCCATAAAATACAAATTTGTCAATAAATTTTGTTGTTATAAGAAATATTAATAAAGTCTGAATAGGAGTATATATAAAAAATATAGTATATATAATAAAGTAATGAATAGGAATATATATTAACAGTTATCTATTGTGAACAGAATATTATAGCAGTTGCAACAAACTCAGTTCTCTGTATTATTGTCTGTCAATTAGAAATATGCAAGGCTCAGTACATCAGAAGAAAACAAATAACTTTTATTCAACAACGTAGGTATTAATCTAGTCATTAGAAGCGAAATACACATAATGTAGTCAGTTACTACAGTCAACAGCTGACCAGAACAGAACAGTAGCCACAAGTGCAGTAAGTAGAAAGAAATTATAAACGCTTTTAGTATCCTGTGTCTACTCCACGCTTTAACAGTTCCATGGACAACATTCAATCCCGATGAAGGTTTTGGCTTACACAGAAATGATGTGGCGACAGCTGTGCTTAGTACAAGCTGCAAAGCAACTGCGTGGATACAGTATGTAAAGCAGATGAGTTGAACGAGTCAGCAAGCAAGCGTGTAGGTAAACAGGGAGAAAGCATCGACCACCCATTAGTGCTTATCCAATGAAGCTAATTGCTAAACATAAACTTAAAATACTAAAGAAAATAACAATACGCAAATATATCTTACTTACTAAAATTATTGCAGAGAGATTTATGCTAATTCCCTACTGCTGGCATAAATTGCAACCACTCCCCCTACAATCTTTAAGCAACTACTAAAGACAGGGTTCCCACTAATTTCAGAAGAAAAAAAATTCTCCAACTTTTCCAGATATACCAGGCAAATTTCAATGAAAATTTAGACCATATTTTCATCAGAAAACTTTTTTTTGTTTGCTTGTAATGCAAAATATTAGATATTTTGTGTAAAAAGATATTGAATGAGGAAGGGAACATTTCAGTTTGACTAAAATGTGAAATTTTTATAACAAATAATGGACATATTTATAACAGATCTTAGAATTATTTGATTCGAATCTCAATAACTGATTACTGTTACTGATAATTTTAAGACTGGTTATTTTCCAGGTATGATATAGGAATATTTCAGGGTTTTTTTTAAAAAAATTGCTACTTTCCCTGATTTTTAGAGTCAAAATAAAATTCCCTGACAATTCTAGGTTTTCCCTGTTCTCCCTGACCCGTGGGTATCCTGTATTTTGAATGTATATTTGAAATGTATTTTTAATTTCATACTTGAATACCTTTTTTAGGATATTAAAGAGTTGGGTAAAAAAATTAAAATGCTGTGATGAAATTACAATTTTATTCCAATATGAATTACACTTTTTTGTAAAATTTTTTTCATTATTTTAAAAAAATTTCATTCAATTTATACATTTGTCTTTGATTAAAAAAAAAGTGGTTGCTCTGAAATTAAGGAGAAAACTAAAAAGTTTGCATCGATGCAAATGGCACGTAATTGGTAAATAAGTCAAATGAAGAAAATTAACAAGTCATTATAATTTACAGTTTCAGTGTATACATTATAGAGCAGCTATTAACCCTAAAAATATACAAAATAAAAATATATGATGGTGCCCAAGCATCATTATAGGTGTTGAGACATGGAGGTTCTAAAATAAGAACCAATATAAGTTCAGTCTCCAAAATAAGAATAATGTTTCATCTCTACATTAATCAACCATTGAAAAAAATTCATAATACTTTTTTTTTTAATTTTTTGGTAAGAATAAAAAGCTCAAATTTATATATATATATATAAAAACAATGAAGTTAATAGTACCATGCTCATAATACAGTTCTAAATAATTGAGGAAAAAATATTACCGTCTTGACTAGCAAGTTGAGATAGACCTTGTTGAGTAGGAGAGCTTTCAGAACTACTGAACGAAAACCTAACTTGAGGAACATGAGGAGAGCTGCAATTTAAAGGTAACATTCTCGTTATTTTCTTAATAATAAAAACTATAATTAAGAGAGATTTAATGACAGCAATCATACAGTTTTCAACATTTAATAATCACCCACAGAAAAGTGGAAAAAAAACTAATACACAAATAAGAAAAGGGAGGTAGCAGAAAGGGAAACAAATTTTTACAAACTTTAAAAAACAATTTAAAGTGACAAGCTTTATCATTTTTAAAAATAAATATAATATTAATACATTTTAGAAAAATTTAGAATTAAAAAAAATAAATAAATGGATGCAGATAGCTAAAAACTTTTATCTCTCATTTCAAGTGCTTACTGGGTTATGAAGAAAAGCCATTAATACAAACAATGGCAAGCTATAAATTGATTTTTAAAAAATCAGTAAGAAAATTAATCACTTATATACTATGTTTTAAATCTCAGGTTTTTTTTAGAGTAATTTTTGGATATTACTTATATACAGTAGAGCGCAAATTATTTGAACGCCTAATTACCGATTTGTCCAATTATCTTCATCGTTCAAAGACCATGTGTTCTTCACACCTTCTCCAAAAAATATTGTTTTCATCATGAAAATGCTTTTAAATTTAAAAATCACCTGAAAGCGGTCGAAAAGTTGTTTCCCTAGTTCCTTGTGACCTTAAATAGGACATTGCGTTGGCCCAGCAAAGTTTTAATGTGAGTGGCAAATAAATTCTAATAATATAAGTTTACAATAAAATTTTTAAAATTTAAACATGGTATTTGCAATAAGCTTTAATAGGCACTACTACAATTACCAATCATAAGCTGGGAAAAATGTGACATGAAGTTACTTAAAAACAGTCTCATAGACGCTTTTTTTTAAAGTTGTCTAATTTTCCAGATTTTTCAGGGTGTGTAGCCAAATCTCTCAACAAAAAATAAGCACTTTTTAAGCACTAAAAAATATTTTAAAGCACTGCATACATTCACAAAATGCAAAATAATTTTCTAAGACTTTACATGATCATGACAAAATAACTAGTTTTTGACAAAGAACTCTTCTTGATTATATCAGCCACTATAAAAAGATCGAGAGATTTTTCAGTTCGATTTCAGAAGGTGGAAAATGAAGCCTGAAATTGAGAATATCTTGCAAAATGCAGCAGAGTTGCTCATGAGAGTGCAAGAATCTCACAAAACCCAGCTCAGTAGACGCTCAGTAGACAAGTATTTCATCAAACATGTACAATGATTCGCACTTTCATATGCTACCTACCGACAGTACACCTAAATGCATAGTGTTTGAATGAATTGTGAAGACATTTAATAGAACAATGTGAAAATCATGCTTTTGCATAATACAAGGTGAAAATCAACATTGTAAAGAAAAAGATCTAATTTTTGAAAAATGAAAATTAAGCACTTTGTAAAAACTCCCAATAAAAAAAAAGCATCTTTAAGAACTCTTAAAAAACAAAAATTGAAAATAAGCACTGTAAAGCACTTTTTAAAAACGCTATGCACCATGGTTTTCCTTCAAGTCGGGTTTGGTCACAATACTCGACTGTATAGATTTTTGTATAGTAGAAATACTAAAGACAAAAAAATGAAACCTATAGCAAAAAAAAAAGTGTTTTAATGCTACAAAATTTTGTCTCACAGTTACAAATTGACAACCTGACTAGAAATATAACACTATCTTCATTTATAATCGACTAAATTATAGATAAATATAAAATAAATTTCAAAAGCAATAATTTTAATTACCTAACTGCTTCAGCAAAACCATCAGCACGTCTTGGAACATACAAAGTTGGTGTAGATGGAACTATGCTATCATCACCTTCTTCAAAGTTGGATCCTTGTCCCTGGTGAGAAGGAAATAATATTTGTAAAGAATCTCTGGTAAACAATCATGAAAAGATTTTCATAAACTAGGTATGCCACATATTTTTTAATATAAACTTATTGGTGCACAAGTTATAAGTACGTTCTTTTTTTCAAAATTTGTCTAAAATTCAAAACCCATCAAAGCAGACATAAATAAAAAAATGATATCTTTGTTATCAATTTTCAAATTCCCTTTGAAACTATCTAGACGTTATAGTTAACTGTAGTACAAAAATAAACATTCAAGAAAAGTTCCACAGATTAACACCTTCCTACTTTTATTTCCCCCCTCTCTTCTTCTCAAGTCTTTTAACTCACCAGTGCGGGCTGAAGTCATCAACAGTTCAACTTAGCAAAAAGCCAAAGCAATTAAGATTTCAACGGCATAAGCAATCTGAAATTCTGAAGCTTAATATTTAAATTTAATATTTTAACTTCTTTTGTTTGTTTGCTATTTTAAGTGAATAAGAATGGTAATATTAATTTTATTATTTTTTTAATATATATAAATCCTTTAATTATTAAATATTATATATATTAATTTCTTTTATAATATTAATTTTTATTAATATTAAAATTATATTTTATTAATTATGAAATTAATATGACTTTTTTTTCATATTGTCATTAGGAGTTAATTTTTAAATTGTTATTGAATGCATTTATATGTTTTGCTTGTGCTTGTTTTGTGATATTTAGCATTCTAGCATTATGACTTGAACTGCAATGACTAACGATAAAATATTTGAAAAATGATGTTATATTATAAATAATTGTTTTTTTCCATGTTTATTTTAAAATATTATTTAAAGATGATTATACACACATAAAAATTGCTGTATCTGAAAAATGTACAGTAGGGAACCGATTATCCAGAACGGTCGGGACAATCGCTATTCCGGATAACTGATTTTTCCAGTTTTTTTAATCGCTACAAAAAGCCGTTTTTTTATTGTTAAACCCAACTAAAAAAAAATATTTGGAAATAATCTTAAAAATAAGAAAAAATGATGAAGTAATACGCTAATGATTATTTCCAAAATGATCTTGACATCTTTAAAAAAAAGGAAGAAAAATCGTAAAATCTTATGAGGAAAAAAAAATTTATTTTTTTTAAAAATGCCGAGAAAATGTATAGAATTTCGTTCCCGTTTTTTGGTTTTCCGATTTCCGGATGACGGGTTCTGTACTGTATTACAATTGCAAGGGTATATATAGAAAAAAGAAATTAATTCCATTTTATTTTCTTTCTTCTTCCTTCAAGCTGTGAATTTAAATATCCACACTCATTTATTTATTGTTATAAATTTAAATAATGATTTTAAAGAAATGCATTACCTATATTTAAACATTCAATTTTTTTTTTTTTAGTATCATTACAGTTATTTTTGACTATGACAACCATTTCAAAACTTTCAATAAACTTTAGAACATGTTTGAGTAGAACTTCCTACATTTGCAAATTTCTGTATGTAACTTTCACTTCTTGAGACAAAGAACTTATTATTTCTTTTTAAATTAAAAAATTAACTAATTTTGCAATATTGTGATACCAGCCGCTATAAAAAAATAAAAATGTTCAATAGTTTCTTTAATGCTTATATACAACTCTAATTACTTATACTTCTAATCAAATTACTTACAGGAATGGTAAAGGGTGTGAGGTGTTGCCGATTACCAGGCGCTTGTCTTTCAATTCTAGGAGGAACTAAAGTGACAGGGGTTCTTTGAACTGGAGCAGCTATGGGAACTACAATGGATTCTGCAGCAGGTGCAGTACTAGGGGATGGTTCAACCGATGGTGGAAAAGCAGGAGGAGCCATACACTGCTCTGGAGGAGCACTTTGCAAACTGCTACTATCTGCATCCATTTGCATGTTTGAAGTGTTATCCAACAAATCTACATAAATTTTTAAATGTATTAGTAATAAAGATTATATTAATGGAGAATTTTTTTTTTTTAAATTTATGTTCAGAGATAGTTTTTATTAAAAAATGCTACTGACTGACTATGAAAGTGTTTTAAAATGATGAAGTCCCATTATTTTATATGTAACAATATTAAACATAAAAAGATTAAAAACTCACACTTTTCCAAAGGGAGTCAAGAACATAAACAAATGGTTAAACAGCAATTTAAATAGCATAGCTGCCAACTTAGATAGGAAAAAAATTCAGTAAATTTTAGAAATATAAATTTCATGATAATTGCTGCACGGACATAGTTGTTCTAAACATTGTTGTGATGAACATAAGGAATTTTAGGAATATTTATAGTCATCAAAATAGAAAAACTGCCATATTTTCCAGTTATAATTAACATTAAACATTATTATGTTTACACATAATTTCGAATATTAAGAGGTATTTAATTCAAAGACGTTTAAAAGATTTCTTTAATTTAAAAAGAGAGTTCTGAATAAAAATAAACTGGTCATTTTAGAACAAGAAAAGTTTTGAACTGCTTTCTATAAATAAAGTTCACTTCATTATGTATTAGTTATGTATATTCAAGCAAGCAATAATCTGAGCAAAAATTCACTTCAATAGGGATTTTTTTGGGAAACTTACTTAATTTTAGGGAATTTTCTAAAATATAGGAGAATTTTAATGAAACCAGTATACCAAGAAAAACTGGCCTAATCCAGTAGTCTACTAGAAAATCCAGTAGAGATGGCAGCTATGATATAACAATTGCAATAATAATTTTTTTTCTTAAGGAAAAATCATTCATTTAAATTAAGAAAACAGAGCAAAATAAATAAAAGAAGAAATTTGTATTAGAGATATGGAGTAGTGAAAACAAATATTACATATCAAAAGTAACAAATAATGGGAGATTTTTAAAGAAGCTTCGTAAAAAATGCCACTTGCTAACAATAAAAACAATGCAAATTATGCACAATTTGACTAAGTTGGTTTTTAAAAACTATTTATTAAATTAATAATACTTATTTTTTAATCTGCTTTCATTAGCAATTACCATATTTAGTTGAATTCAAGGTGTATCTGAAATTCTCAACAAGTTTATGTGAAAAATAGGTAGAGTAAAAGGATTAATCGATACTCGATATTTAGGAAATTAAAAATTATAAATAATTCAGCCTGAACAATTTATTTATTTTAAAATCTTTAAAATACGCATTTGAACCTGTAGTTGCTCTAACTTTCAGTATCCTATTCTCAAAATGGAGCAATGTAATAGAAAGTATACATCGGATGAGAGAAATCTGAATTTCACTCATCCAACGATGATAGATTCTAAACGGCACTCATATTAGGTAACATCAACATTGGAAAAGTGGTTTAGATTCGAATAAACCCAGTAGTTCTTTTCCACTGAAAATTACTTCTTTTTTTTTTTTACATAAATTATAAAATTTAATTTTAAAAATATACTTTGTAATGTTTTGACAATATATAATTTTATCTTGGATAAACTTAAGCAAAATTGCTTGAGTAAACTTATCTTGATTCGCTGCAGAGTATATGAATCTCAAAAAATAATACAGAAAATAAGGTTAAACTCTAGCAATAAAAACTGTAAATAAGATATTTAAAACCAATCAAAATTGAATTTTTTACATTACTTATAAATACAACATAGTACAAATTTATATTAACCCAGGTTGTCAAGGAAAATTTGAACAATCTTCTAAACTAAATTTTAATATTTAGCAATTTTTTATATATTTTTTTCATCCAAAATTGATGCCAGAGTGATAAACAAAATTATCACTAAATGAAATTTACATGCCAATGAAGATTTTTTTCTTATAAAATGATTGTAATAGATGTTAAAATTATTTAACTTAAATCACAACGGCTGTAAACAGCTATTGAAATGTAACTAATTCTAGGATTGGACATTTTTATAGGTTTTAGTCAAGAAAAAAAAAATTAAATAAATATATATATATATACAGTAGAGAACCAATTATCCGGGATGCTCGGGACTATCGCTATCCCGGATGTCTGAATTTCCCGGTTTTCTGGATCAACCAAAAAGTGTCGTTAATCGATGTTTTATCGAATCCGAATTACAAGGAAAAAGTGTAATGGATAAAGTAAAAGAAAAAAGAAAGGTACTCCTAACTTTAAAAAGAAAAAAGAAATGGTAGAAAAATAACATTTAAAAGAATAAAAAAATTTGCAAGTTTAGAGAAGAAAAACAAGTTTAAAAAATACAAAATTCCTGTATTTATTTTTAAAAAATAATTACAATTCCTAAATTAACTAATATAAACAAAACCAATGGTTAAATAACGCAATATATTTCATACCTAATTATACGGGGGAAACAATAAAATAAAAGGAAAACTAATTAATCTAAATAAAAACACTTGAAAATTATCGAACCGAAGCGATAGTTAAAATGGGCACTAGCATAAATATTAAAACCCGGAACAAGGCAAGATCAACGGAATTTTTAAAAAAAAAACCAAATGATAAAATTTATGAATAAAAAGAATTAATTTATTGAGAGCGAAATTTATAGTGAAAAGAAAAAAATATCAAACGTAGTGGAATCAGAAAAACAAAACTGCAATCTGCTTCATAAAATAATCCTACGCTTTCATCTTCTGTTCACTGATAGGCATGCAATGCATTTTCCCCACCCCCTCGTAAATCAAACAGAAAACGAAATCAGCATGCCACACCCTTGAGCTTGATTGACGGCCTAAACGAGAAAATAAAACATGCCTCCCTTCCCTGCTTTCAAGGTCATGGAGGAAATGACGTTTCTCTGGGTAAACGGGGGAAAAAATTCTCCCCTTCCTTACATTTTTCTCTACTCAACTTCAAGGATGAGTACAATTTCTGCTTTTTTTCATAATCGTTCTAGTTTAAAATGACGGGAAAACCAATAAAAAATTTCCCCGGTTTTCTGGTTTCCCGGTTATCTGGATACCGGATAAATGGTTCTCTACTGTATATATAAATGCGACAATACCACATTTTTTCTTATCTCTCTGACCCATAAGTATTGCATTTTAGTGTGATAATGAAATAAATTTAATGACGTAACATAATGACAGAGTTCAGGTAAAATGTTTAAATACCTAAATCAGAAGATGTTGGTTGATCACCCATATCTTCAGCATCATCAGGCTGCTCTTCTGTCATGTCTTCATCATCAGGAGACCGCTGCAAAACAGAATCAACATTTTTTAGTTATTTTCATGAACATAATATGATAAATAAGTTAAGCAGAAAAAAAAAACAATTTACATAGAGTGCTTTAAAAATAATTTTTCAATATTTGCATTGAAACCAATACTTGCCTAAAAGTTAATTAAAATAGTTTCTATTTTTCAACATAATAAAAAAATGCCTAATCTTGGAGAATCATTAAAATATTACATTTGTTGACGGTGCACGATTATTATTTTTATTGAAATTTTTTTTTAAAAAATATCGTACTACTGTATATTACATTCTTAGAAAGAAGAAATTACACCATTTTACTTTAATAATACCATTATTATTTCCAAGAAATAAGTTTAAAAATTTTTTTTTTATAATTCAGTCACTTTTTATTACATTTATATTATGTAACAGTTTTAGTTCAATGAGCAATTTAATTGCTCAATGGCTTCTAGAATCAGTCAAATAACAAAGAAAATCTAGCCTTTTCTGAATTCAAATACATGCTTAATACAGTGTATGCTCGATATAACGACCCCTGTGGCCTGGGCAAAAACGCATGCTACCACAGATAACAAATGTAATTACATTTTAATTTAACAAAACAACGCTTCGCATTAATAAGAATTTGACAAATAGAATAATAGGTATTAATGTACCTTTTTTACTATATTAATATATAAACAAGAGTGTTCGTTAAAAATTTAATGCTGGTTGATGAATGCAATCAAAATCACATAAAAGAATAAAATAATAAATAAATGAAACACACAAGGAGGCTGAAATTTCATTAAAAGAGTAAATATAATTTTCCAACAAGTTATAAAAATTATTAATGACCATAAACTATGAATTTAGGCCATAATGACCATAAACTATGAATGTCATATCTCTCTTCCTTCATTCAAAGGGGATAAAAGATGGTTAACATTTATTGTGTGGTAGCATCAAAGGAAATATTGGTTTAAATAATTTCTTTGAAACAGTTTCTACATCAAGACTAAATTTTGGTCCTCATATTGGAATGAAGTTCAATGAGGGCATTCAAATGAATATAACAATAACAATAAATCTATAAAATAGCAAACAGAATTTCATGAATCAGGAGCAGTGATTCTACTTAGGCTATATAGCAAGTTCTTTGAACAAGGGACTTCAGGTAAAATTATAGCTAAATTTTAAATATATTAATATATTTTCTTCATTGGGAGACCATTTTTGAGTATATTAAATTGTTGCTTTTCCTTGATACAGGTGTTTGAATAGTAATAATTACATACCTGCCAACTTTTACTCTTTCCGAGAATGGATTTTCAGACTGGTTGCAATGCAATTAACGAAAAACAATCTGACTCAAAAATACATTTATATTTTGATCCCATTGAAATTCGTTTGCGCAAGGATCATTCTGCTTTTATATATTTATTGTAATTATTTATATGTAGTGGTGGTCAAACTCATTTATAATTATCATTATATTTCAAAAAGTTAATTGGAATAACCCATGTATTGCTACCACTTTAAATATGAAAATAAAATCTTCCGGAAAATCCAGAAGAGTTGGCAGGTATGTAATTAAAAACCTACATTGTTCAAATGTAACTTTTTTCTCTTCTAATATTTTTGTTGATACTTTGCCGATCCATATATAGAGTAATTATGAATGAGCACATTAACCGATGGATAAAAAGAAAATTACAATTTTAAATAGCTTAGTTTCTTTTAGCTGAGTTGCTCATACTTAAAAGGATCCATAGTCTTGCAGTCATTCACTGTCATTATAATGGAAGAAATACTCTAATGGGGTTGGGGGGTATGTACTTAAGTGTGAAGACTTTATATAATGTCTTTATATTTAATTAAATATAAGAGCAGAAACAGAAGAACATAAAGAATCAGGTAAATTAATTTCTTTTACTTACAACATCAATGCCTTCTTGCATATCCTCATCACCTTCTCCACCAATAGTTTCTTCTTCCATAACTTCAGCCTCAAAATCATCATCAATCTTAGTTTCTTGTTCCTCTTGAGTCTCCCACTAAAGTATAAAAATCAACTAACTTAATCCTACTTGCCAACACCCATTTTTTAAAAGGCAAAAGACTTCACGTCTTCAATTTTTTTTTCTTTCAAAAAATCAACAAAGTTATTGGAACATAGTGTTCACAAGTGAAATTTAATATTGTAACATAATAAACACAGGGATGAGATTGGTCAAAAGGCAAAAAAGCTGAATTTTCACACGAGTACATCTTACGTGATTTATAGCAAAAATATCAGTAACGTATTCTCATCCAGTTTTGCTGATGTTGTAATGCCTATATATAGCAATAATTGCCGATAGAAAAACTGCCACATTAACTAATTCAAAACACTGTAACAATTCACACTGTAACTAATTAAAAAAAAAACTTGCTTTTTACAAGAGTCGCGCAATAACGGATTTTAAAATCGTGTGAATATAAATCACATTATTGAAATAAGTGAATGAAACTGGATATTAAATTTCAAAAATGTGAAAATACAAATCATGATGCATAACTTTCAGATCGCGTAAATACGAATTACGATACATAATTTCTAAATGGCGTTAATACGTATCCAAAGCCTAATTTTTAAATCAAGTGTAAATACGAAAATAGAAGTTGGATATTACAACTGCAAAAACGAATCACGACATTGGATAAACTCGCATGAATACGAAATCGTTACATAGAATTTTAAAAACGCCTGTATACAAATCGCGATATTGGATTTTTAAATCTCGTAAAGAAGAATTGCAATGAACGATATTGAAATCGCGAGAATAGGAATCGCAACGCGCAACTTTTAAATCAGGTAAATACGAAAATCGAAGTTTGATATTAAAATGCAGCGACGTCTGAATTACGAAAATACGAGCTATCTAGCGGGCGGGTAAAAATGAGGAAAATCTTACTTTCTGCTTCTAGAAGCTAATAACTAAATCAAGTAGATATGCGAAAGGGTTGGCAGCTACGAAGTTCGAATTTTCTATACATCTTACGATATATGATATCTATATATCAAATTGGAGGAAATAAACATAATTATATTATTTCAATGGCTGAATTTTCAGAAAAAACCCGGAATATTAATTAAAAAAAAACTGAAACTTTTAGAAAATCTGAGTTTTTAATAAAAAGTCTGAAATTCAAGAGACAAAAGCGAAAAAGGCGGAAATCCGCTAAAAAGCGGATAAATCTCATCCCTGTAAACACCAACAAATCCGGAATAGAAAACTATAGTCTTTTTTTCTTATAACCAGAAGCTTAATATCTCACATTTTTGCATTAATAATGACCTACAACACTGATCAGACTAAAGTGCAGGGAAAATTCAAGACATAATCGCCTGAGCAGGGCAGGAGAGCCTGTCTTTATAGTTCTAAGGTGCAAAATTTTGATGCATGCTTTCAAACTATGTTCAGTGCAGAAAACAGAGCATAAATGCAGAAGAGTTGGAAGCTATGCTTACTACATTAATCATCAGAACCGATGAACTAAAAAATTGAAGTATACTAAGCATTATGATTTATTGAATGTCTCTCTGACAAGACACAATATAGAAATACTGATATTTAGTGATTCATAAAAATAATAATTACCTCGATTATCTGTTCTTCTTTATCATCTTCTAATATTTCTGCGTCAGGTGCAAGCAATTCTAGAAAAAATATAAATTTAGGAAAAAAAAGAAAGATTAGAATTAAAAATAAAGTAAGTACCATATCTTTATATTTAATTTATTTAAACAAAAAGATTTAATGAAGTTTCCTTTAAAATGTTAGCAAATTTGAAACATTACACAAAAATATACATGTTTACATATTGTACACCTTATAGTCAGAAATACATTTAACATAAATTAAGAGTGAAAATTGCCCAAATTTTCAAAACCGACATTCATATATAAAAAAATTGTATACAAATTTTAATACTTGACACATAAAAAAAACCATTTTTCTACTGAAATTGGTCGAAAATAGAAATTAATATACCAATGATTTATGATTGTTTCAGAAATAAAATGCTAACAAATAATCTTGCTTTATTTATGAATCAGTTTAAAAGTATATAATAAATAGTAGTTCGTTTAATGCAAAATAAATCTTTAGCGGTATTTTTTTCAGATTTAGGAATTTCTTTTTACTTTTTAAATTTTTTAAATAAAATTGGCATTTTCTTATCCCTTAAAACAGAAATCTGTCCAAATTTTTTTTTAAAACTTGATATAAATCATGCACTAAAAATAAAAATAACATTATTGGACAAAGTAAAATAAAAGATGTGTATTTTCACATATCTTAAATCTAGGAACATATACAAACCTTCCTCTGATGCTGAATTGGGATTCAATGGGGAATGAATATCTTCAGCAGCAACATGTTTACCTTCCGGTTGTGCACTAGTTGAAGGAGTTGGCTCACAAACTGCTGGACTTTGAGATCTGATCACCTGAGCAGCTGGAACAATAGCTACATTGGGAGTGGGGGCTACTACAGATGTTGGGTGTTGCTGATTTGTTTGGCTCCCTTCAGAAACCATTCGAATTCTCTTCAAACTGGCCTCTGAAGCATCAGCGTCTCTATTTATAAACAAAAAAAAAATAATAAACTTCTAAATGAATAACAAGTAGATAGAGAGCAGTGTTAGTAAGGGAACAATTAAATGCAAATTATTTGCATATTCTCAGTACCTAGGCCTGAAAATAACCACTTGCCAAGTAGCAAGCCAACAAAAAAGTGGTAACTTATATTACATAAACAACAAATAATCTTTTTTGTTTTCTTATAGAAATTTTCTAATTGCGCATTAAATTTCCTATTCCTGTCAGGTGAAGTCAAGTGTTTAATTAAATTTTGTCACATGTCTGTATTATTTTAATTGTTGAATTAACTTTTGATAGACGTAAATTATTTGTAATATGATTATTTAAAAAAATATATAAATAATTTAATCTAGGCACAAAAAAAAGCAAAAATTTGCTTATTTAATGAATAGGACTTGTCGGTATAGGTCACTGGCTCATTAGGTTTGTGGAAAAGTAGCTACTAAGTTATTAGAGTCCACCGGTCATTTTTTAGGCCTATCAGTACCCATTACCATTGATCTACAACAAAGGTAGGGAATATTTTTACATTGAGCAGCTATATTTAAATTAGGCAATGATAAAGAAGGCTATATAAGTTGATATACTTATAAATGTGACCTTTGAGATATTATTGAAGTTTAATAGTTTTATCTATCACCGTGGTATTATGTAGAAATAATGCACACAAAAATAAATGAATAAAAAATAAATAAAAAACATGTCATTTTTTATTAAAACAAAAATTTTACAACATAAAATATTTTTGTATTCACATAGCTAATAACTTATTACAACATTATTTTATAGTTTTTCAATAAACAATTGCATATATTTAAATATTTGTTAAAATAGAGTAGTGTTTTTGAATAAATGCTTCTTATCGAGATTCACCTTATAAATTGAAATATTTATGTTCCTTATGAGTAGGGCCCTATAAATTATGCGAAGATGCGGAAACCCGCATAATTCACAATTATCCGCATAATTTACAATTTTCCGCGTAATCGCAGCATATCTGTATAATTTTTATTTTTCAGCAAAATGTATTCGTTTACCAGATAAATTTCTCCTTAAGGGTTTTTTTTAAATTGAAATATATCTTCTTTTTCATTTCCAAGAATCTTTTTGGTCAGGTGGTCAGATCTTTCCAAGAATCTGACAGAGGTGGACAAATTCACAGGAAACTTTAAGAAATTGTTCAAGCATTGTCCTGGAAGAAAGCGCCGCTATTTAAAGTTTTTAACAGATGACAATAAGATAGCTAAACTTTGTCCAGTACCAATAAAGACACGGTGGAATTCCTGATTTAAATCAGTGCAATATCATGCTGAATATTGTAATGTTTACATATAATTTTTTAGCAGTGAAATAAACCTTACTTCTGACACTGCTTGTCTCAATCAGTGCAAAGTTTTGGTGGAAAGCAAGTACGTTTGCAAAGACTTTCAGTTCATCGCAGAACACGCTCAGATATTAATGAATACTTTTCTCTTTTTCGAAACATGTGGTGTATCTATTCACAAAGCTTACAATAAGATTTTTGATCTGCTGTCTAAACTTCGATGTAATTCTCAGGCATCATACTCACGAAAAGATTCACGCAACGTATTTCTTCAAGAAGTGTTTCACAAAACAATTGCAAAGTTGAATACTTACTACTCTCCAGAACTAGACGTATTCAAAAAACGCGAGCCCAAGTTTAGTCAACCTGCATTAAACTTCATGAAAGCTGCTCGAGTTTTCGATCCAGAACAAATAGTCAACCTCAATATTGAAGACGACGATGTATTCAAGAATATTCCAGGAATGAGTGGTCAAGATATAAAACTCGAGTATGCTGCTTACAAAGAATATGTAAAAGAATGTTCAAACCAGGACTTAATTAGATTCTGGAATTCAGAGGTAGTCTCAGAGAGATTTCCAGAACTTACAAAAAAAGCAAGACAAGTGCTCTCAGTGCTTCCTAATTCAGTAGATTGTGAAAGAGCTGTATCCTGCTACGGCCAAATTTTTACAAAACAAAGACAGAGTTTGAAAGAAAACGCAGCTTCTGGACTAACTTCTCTCCATTTTAATAAACTTTAATAATTGTTCTGATGTAGAAAATGGATGTACAATACATAAGAAGGTAATTTAGTTGAAATCTTTACTGTATTCATTGAAATTTTTTTTTTATTAAAACAGGAAAGAAAGTTGAACTTTTTTAAGAGATTTTTTTTTCAGTTTCAATTGTTTTCTGGATCATTCGCAACCTGCATGCCTAATTTTAAAAGACACCGCATCCTTGCAGCATAATTTTTAAAAATCGCCGCATCCTAGCCGCATAATTTTTAAAAAATTTCCGCATAATTTATAGGGCCCTACTTATGAGTCAAATAGTGTCTGGTGGAGTGCGGTTGCTATAGCATCAGGGTTAATGTATTTCAAGTAAGGGTGAGCCATGGCCCAAAAATACGAACAAAACAGAAGAGTTTCTATAATTGGACATTGGCAAATTGAAAAGTGCAAAAGAATGGCAATTTAAGACTATGAGAGACTGTTAAAACTGCAATATTGCTGCATTCTAATTCATGTTATATTCAATGAATGAATGATTATTGACCTAAACTACTTTAACTTATTGAAATGAATCAACATTTAAAAAAAAGTTATTAAAGCTCAATAGAAATTAATAAATTTCTGAATAAAACAAAATCAGAAGAATTCCAGGTCTGTGTTTTAAGAAGCCTACGAATGGACTCAATCTACGACTCAATAGTTATATTTCAGCTTCCAATAAATTTCAATGAATGAGCAATTTGTATTAGTTCAGATATCTAGCGATTGTGAAACAATTGAAGACATGAAGAGATTTTAACATTATGACATACAAATGATTCTATGCTAGGAAATTTAAAGACAATAAGTAGTCAACATAACTAACTAGAGAGTTTACAAACGAGCACTCATTGTATCAGTTTTGGGGCATAAGGTAATTTTTTTGAAAAATATTTATCTATGACTTACCCTAAACTTTCTTCACGAGGGCGTTTCACTGTAGGTGTAACGACTTGTGTTTGGGTAGCAGGAGGTGAAACTATAACTGATGTGGTAGGAGCGGGAGAATCTACAACAGCAGAGTCTGGCATTGTCTCTAATAACATAAGGAAAAAATTTTAAAGTAAGAAAAAGAGCTAATTAATGATGACATTAGCAAGGGATTTCAATTTTTTTCCCCTACTAGGTTTTCAATAAAAAGTTACACTCATATGGACAGTTTAATTAACATACTTTGTAGAATAAAATTGAAGCTATTGGTTCAAAAAAAAAATGTTTAAGGTGTTTACCAGTTATTTCTATTCGAGGAGGAACTAAAGCTGTAGCAGGAGTAGAGACAGCAACATTTGAAGGATGCACAGATGTCATAGGTGGTATGTCCGTTTCATCTTGAACTAAAAAATTAAATAAAACTACTTAAGACAAGAGGTTTCAGAAATAAATTTCATACCTATCAACCTCAGAAATTTAATAAGCTCGAGACTTTTGGTGACCACAGCATTGCATAACAAGCAAATCAATAAAAAATATTATTATTATTTTTTTAATTAGATAGTCTTTAACCCCGAAAAATTACAAAAGAATAAATTGTTGTTTTAAAACAGACTGAGTGATTGAGTTAACATTATGCAAAAACATATATAAGCTTTTTTGAAACTCTTTGTTTGCCATTCCAGTTGAAGAATTTCTCAAAGTTTGTTTTGACAAAGAACAGAAATAAGCCTGGATTTTATTTATGCAGTTTAATATACTCTCACAGGTCACATTGCTGTGAAAAAGGGGTAATGCCACTAGCTTAACTTGTCCACTTCCCTGTGAGTATTACTTATGTTTCTAAAATATCAAGAAACAAGCTATACTATCCTCTTCTAAAACGTCAAAAAAAAAAATCACCCAAGCCTTAGGTTTTTTAAAATAATGAAACTATTTCTCAAATTAGGGAATTAAAATATCATCACCATATAGGCTTTCTTAAGAACAGTTTTATACTTTTTTAAATTTTAAATTTATCAGCTTAAAATTTTACAAGAATGTGCAAAAAAGGAATTTAAAAAAAATCGCTAATCTGGACAAAAGAGTTTAGGGCTGTATGCATGGGTTTGCCAATTCCCATGCTTATTAAAAAAAAAGCCTCAAAAAAAAAATACTTTAGTGATCTGAGCTCCTGAAATTGGATACAAAAGCCTGAGCCTTGTCTTAGGCCTAAAGCCAGAGAGTTGACAGGTCTGGCATTTATAAGGTAACTGACTTCATTGTTAACCATAGTTATTAATCTTACACACCATACAAAATATGCCAGTACATGTAACTTTTAAAAAGAAAGCGAAAAACATTTAGTTCTAAGTACCTTCCTACATCGTTAGGTGAATGCTTATGAATACTGTATCTCCCATACATATTTATGATTCTAGGGCTAAAATGGAAACATACTAAATGTGCCACAATAATCTTTGTTCAATAGTAGTTCTTTAAGCTATAACTACGATTTTACACTTATTGGTTAAAAACAAACGTGTAGAAATGTCTGAAATATAGAGATTCCAGATTACACACCATACAAAATATGCCAGTACATGTAACTTTTAAAAAGAAAGCTAAAAACATTTAGTTCTAAGTACCTTCCTACATCGTTACGTGAATGCTTTTGAATACTGTATCTCCCATACATATTTATGATTCTAGGGCTAAAATGGAAACATACTAAATGTGCCACAATAATCTTTGTTCAATAGTAGTTCCTTAAGCTATAACTACGATTTTACACTTATTGGTTAAAAACAAACATGTTAAAATGTCTGAAATATAGAGATTCCAGATTAATAAAATTCAATGATTTTTCTTTGTTCAAAAAACCACCTTGTAAAGACATTTGAAAATAAAAAAGTCCTGGCTTCTAAATTGTTTAAACAAATGTGTACAGATGAAAAGACCAAAAATACTTAGCGTAATAGATTTATCAATATGAGATTAAACATTAAGCTTTAAACATTGTTAATATGCTAAACAGTAATATTACTAACCAACAGCAGATGCTACTTCAGATATAACAGGAGAAACTGTTACTGCCATTGTATTTGGGGCAACAGTAGCTGTGGCTGGAGTTGGCTGAACTGTTGCATGAGGTACAGCTACAGAAGGAGAGGAGACAACTAGAAATAAAATTTAAAAAAGTAAAGGTAAGTGGGAACTATCATTAACCAGATGGTTTTAAGAAAACAAATTATCCTGAACCTACATAATTTACTGATCATATTCAAGAAAAATCTAAACGAAATAATATTAAAATATTTCAAAGATGTAAATACACAAAAACTAAAATTACCATCATCTGCACTTTGTGGAGGAGTGGCTGTTGTAGGCAATACTGCCGCCATACGTGCTTGTGTGGGAGGAGCAGTGCCAATAGCCATTGGCCGTATGCTAGCAGTAGGAGTTGGCCGATTAGAGCAAGAGACAGGATGAGGAGAATGTCTTAATCCAGAAGCCGCTCCAGATGTAGAAGGTGATGTAATGGGTTTTATATTAGCTGTTAAAGGTTCTGTTCCACCACTATTAATGGAGGTAAATAATAGATATATGAATAAGATATGTTTAAATAAAAAGTAAAATAAATTTGTTCAAGAAAACTGGGCTCCCATTCTAAGAAAAAAAAATTCATAGCTCACATTTTTTTACACACAGCAATATTTCATGAGAAATATATAATTTTTTATTCAACATGCAGCAAACTTTCTGTCTTTTTTTTTATGTAGAAAATGTGTCAAACATTACATTTTGTGAGAAGTACATCTTTGGCATGTGAATATAGGTTTTATGAAATGCAAGTCCATAGATAATAAATCAAAGCAACATTTTGCATAGATGCTGGAAAAAAAATTGACAATACGTAATGAAAGAGCCACAATGGCTCAGGGGATAGAGTGTTCGCCTTCCAATGAGGGGATCCGGATCCCGGGGGTAGCTGGTCGATACGAATTCACCGGCTTGCACCGACCATAGTGCTGACGTGAAATATCCTCAGTGGTAGATAGATCACGGGTTAGTATCCATGGACTAACCATGGGAGGTTCTCGTGGTCTTCCACTCCATGCAACGCAAATGCAGGTTAGTTCCATCAAAAAGTCCTCCATGAAGGCAAATTTCTTTCAATACTTGATTCAAGAAATCCAATGTCTTTTGCATTGGGTTCAAAATTACAAGGCTAGTAGTTGAACATTAGTAGTCGTAAACCGAAAATTGGGTTGGCTGTCCAACGCCGATTGTAAAATAAAATACATAATGTAATAAAATTTATTAAAAATGTCACAGGTTCCAATTTGTCATTTATCTTAATTGTTAAAAATTAAATTAATTTTATGCAGTAAGCTTAACTTAAAATAATACCAACCAAGTGAACAATGTTAAACTAATGCTTATATTTAAACAAAAATTGCTTAAGAAAGAGTATTTTGTACAAATTTACATTTCACTTTCCATTAAACAAAGAAAATGCAACATGTTACAATGGAATTTTCAGAAAAGCAATCCCAATGTTACGATTTATTTACTTTGAGCCAGAAAGGCTTAAAGGCTATTGTCACTCTCTTTTTTAAGAATAATAATTTTCAAGGTTAATTGTAGAATATTTTTCCCATTTATGCAATATTCCCTGAAAAAGATTAAATTTCCACATTTCTGTGAATCTGTGGGAATTCTTATCAAGTTACAACAATGATAATCAAATATGGATAATGGAAACTGAGGACACTCAATAAAATAAGAAATGGACACAATTGGGTAATTACCTTGTTCTATCTCCTAATCCAACAATGGGGGATTTAATACCTGGCTTTTGCTGTGATACCTAAATTAAACAATTTAAAATTAATTTATACTCTTCACTGTATGCTACAGTTTTTAAACAAATGTTTTACACTTACTTTCAGCAGCAGTTCATCATATTGTTTTCTTTCAGATAATCTTAAATCATTAGCAGCTTTGAGTTCTTTTTCAAGACGGGCAATTATAGCATCTGAATGATTCCTTTGTTGAGCAGTTTCTTCTTCTGGAAAAAAACAAAATGAGACTTAAAACATGAAGAAACATTTTTCTGTAAGGCATGAATATTTACTAAATAGTGGACCTTGCAAATAACTTTTTAAAAAAGTAATTATGAATGCTGTAAAAATTCAAATAAAAATGCCACTCACGAGATAAACTATAGGCTGAGATTTGGCTTTTGAATTCTTCTATTTCTTTTGCTAATCGTGACTTTTCTTCAACCAAGGACTCCTTTTCTCCTTTAAAATGAAAATTGGTATTAAAAATTAAAACATAAAGTGAAAATGTAATAAAAACATAGCATGTAAGATAGAACTAAATGTGAATATTAAATTTTATTTGACCAAATTTGAAAACTTATCTACTTTAGGAAAAACTGTTCTAAAGGTATTAAAATGCAGTAAAAATGAGAATGCATGAATTGCATTCTCATTTTTACTATGCATGATTCGATAAAGAAATAAAAAAATAAAATAAATAATCACTGTCCATAAACAATAATTCTTCAAAAATTTGAGAAAACATATTGGGTTAAGCAGGTTTTAAGGTTTTCTATATTTTTGGTTGAAAAAAAAAAACAAATGACATGAACTTCTAATTAGAAAAAAAAAATTAGATTAAAATATATATTTTCTCCTTTTATATTCATTTTGTTTTCAGACACAATAAACTTAGCCTAAAAAAATTACTGAGTTACTTAAATCGCCTAACATTTTGGGAGCTATATTGCACTTTGCTCTATTCTTTAATTTAATTACGAAAATAAATATAGAAATTTATTTTTTCTTGCACTTAACTATCATGGAATCATCAATATAAGAAACAGAAATCTGAAATAAATGAAAGTTGTAAATATTTTGATAAAAGTGAAATTAAAAAAAAAAATTTTTTTTCTTCAAAATTATGCCTGTTATTGGTTTTTTAAATTATATTTTATTCATATTGGCTGGTTAATAAAAAGTTGGAATAAATAAAGAAACAGCACACTTACTGTTAAGTTGCGAATATTTCTGCCGGAACTGCGCAAGTAGTTTCTTTGCTTTCTCCTCCTTTTCTTTAGCTGACAGCTGCAGATTTTCAGAGTCTTTTTTAGCTTTTTCTATAACCTAACAAAATAAAAAGAATAAAGAAATAAAAGATTATTAGTCTTTCACTGAAGAAAACATTTGATTTTAATCATGACCAGAAAATGTGAAATGAGGCAGAAGAATCATTAGAAAAATACATCTATTTTTCATATTTTATATAAAAAATGAAATTGTTTAAATTATTTTAAAATAACAAGAACCATACTTGTTTTTGTTTGTTTATTTCCTCTTTGAGCTCCACTACTTCTTTTTCACTATCAGAAACCTTTTTCTGCATTTCTTGTGTAGACTCTTCTTGCTTAGATGCTTCTAAAGTCTTACATTTTTCTTCTAAAACTTTACATTTTTCTTCTAAACCATCATTAGAAGCTTTAAATTCATCAGAGAGCTGCTTGTATTTTCTTGCTATTTTTTTCAACTATATAGAAAAGCAAAACATGATTGATTTATATATACACATACAGCTACAAATCCGATATGCCTAACTGCTACAGAGTCTTTAATAAAATCTTAATTGGCAAAGAACATTATAGAAAAATTTAACATAAGCATGTTATACTACATTCTTTTCTATAGCATGTTGGCTATATATATATATATTTATATATAATAACAGTTCATAACCCAGGTACATAAGTTGTGGCCCAGGGAGTTTTCAGCTATATTTTATCATAAATTATTCAGCCTTTTACATTTTATATTGTTTGTTTTTTTTATTATTAATATAATTATAACACAATATGGAAGGAAAAATCTTTATGATAATTATTTCTAAAAATTTTAATGTTTTTTTTAACGGGAAATTTATTTATAATTTTATCAAAGTGTTTTTCGTTCAGAATAATGAATAAAGCAAAAGATTTTAGACAATTGATGCATTTTTATCAATGTAAATGCATTAAATAAAATTAAAAACATCTTGAAACAGGAGGAAAAAAGTAACTAACAGTTTTATAGATTATTTTAACAAGGATGTTTACTATAGCTGATGCTTTGCCGACATTACAGGGATTATATTCAGTAGTTATATCAAAAAGCAAAATGAATCACTTAATGCAATAATTTTGAAACAATGAAATAAGCTACAATATAAGCAAATTTAAAAATATCAATAATGCTAACAAGTTTTAATTATCTAATAATTAGAATAAATAAAAAATCAAACATTAAGATTTAAATTTTGCTTATTTCTAGTGCTAGTTTTACACAGACTTAAAAATTTTTAATGTATATATATATAAACATTTGCAAATTTTCATTTTTTTAAAGTTTATTTATTTTTTATTTATTATTATTACTTTGAGTTTATAAGTAGGTGAATGATGTGGGACATGTGTTTTGTTTTAAAAACAAAAATTACAAGATTGCATTATTAATATGCATAATTTGCATTCTTAAATCCATGTTATTTTCAAGAAAATTTTTAAAAGTGTAGTCAAACATGGTGCACGGAAAAAACTTAATTGAATTAAGAACTAAAATTATAACATTGTATTAATAATAACATACTCTGCTTACTTATTTCAATGCCATTAAGACAACTTTAAAAAAGTGCATTAATCAAAAAGTTCATACCTGCAAACTATTTTTTTGGTGTTCAGATTGTGCATCATTTAACTTATGGATTTCTGCATCTTTATTCTCTACATCTTTCTTAAAAACATCCACATCTTGCCTCAGAGTCATCACCTCATTTCTCAGAGAATTCAAAAATTCAGCATCTTTCTTCAGAGAGTTTATATGCATTGCATGAGAATTCACTTGTGCAGTCAGCTGAGATACCTCAGCTTGTTTACGTTGTAGCTCTTCAGTTAGTCTGGATTTCTGAGATTTCAATTCTTCCATTTCTCGCCTACAAGAAATAAATTTTGCATAAAAATAGCCAAGTTAAATAATTAATAAATAAAAATATTTAGTTCAAATTATATTATATCTTCTTTTTTTCTTTAACTGAAATACTTTTAAATTTTTTGATCAACTTATGTATACATAATCTTTTTGTTAGGAAAAGGTTTTTCACTTTAAAACTTTTTTAGTCCATTTCATCTTTTTAAGAAATTAAATTGAAGTAATTTTCAACAGAATATGAGTTTCCATTCGAATTATTTTTTTCAATATAGTAAGTTGTAATGTTAAACAACGAACCTACCAAGCCAAAGAATTTTAAAAAAATGAAAGTTACAGACAATTCTTCAAAAATAAATCTCAGCTCAAAAATAGGAAGATTTTAGCAAAAAAGCGTTTACCAAAATATTTTGAGCATGGTATACTTTTTGAACTTGAAATACTTTAATTTTTGTAATTTAATTTTTATATGATTTTTCACAGAATACTAAATAGAAAAAATATTTGTAAAGTAGAAATTCCCTTCAGTGAATCAAAATTTTCCTATATGAAAGACATATTTTGAAATCAGATTTTTTTCTTTATAAAGTACATTTAGTCCGAAAGTTTAATTATTAATCTAAGAACTAGACTTTAAATAATTTTTGAATACATTTCTATAAATAAGTATAAGCCAGAACACAAATAATTAAAAATAAGTGCACAAATATTAAAAACCGTAACAAAATAAATATTTTTTTAAAAAAAAACACACACATTATGAAAAATTTTAATTATGTTCTTTAAGTTAGTCTTTACAAAATAGTAAAATAAATTACAATAGTAAAACACAATACTATCACAATAACTATTACAATAGTAAAATAAATAACAATAAAATGAATATATGCAGAATTTTTAAATTATATATCAAAGATGAAATAGAAAGTATTTCAACCATTAATGTTAAATGAAAAATAATCAATAAAAAATATGTAGGCTTTAAAAAAAATCATATCATTTCAATTCAAACAACATATTTTAGCTTAAGAATTGGTTAAATATTATTTTGAAAGACTTATGGTTTATTAAAAAGTAAAATGTTGAACAATACAAAATTATTCAAAAAATTAACTGTACGTTTTTTTGCTTTGTTTAACAGTTCATTGCACAATATAATGAATAATAATGGGAATAGAAATGGTAATTGGGATATTGTGTTCAATTAGAAAATTTATAAATAATAGTTCAGCATTCATGACTGATTTTTGCTTCTCATCCAAGGAATTGAAAAATAGTTATATAACTTAATGGAGTCCTTTGTTTCAGCCGATTTGGTTTGTCTTATCAGAATTTATGTTTTTAATGTCATTTTTCTCACTGTAAGACATGCCAAAAAAAAAATTCACTCTACCGACAGTTTTTGAATCTATATCAGACAGTGGAAAATGAAGCCTGAAATTGAGATATCTTGAAAAATACAGCAGAGTTGCACATGAGAGTGCAAGAATCTCACCAAACCCAGCTCAGCGCACATGTGGACTCACAAGTAATTCATCAAATGTGCAAAATGATTGGCATTTTAATAAGCCATGGACCAACGGGATGCCAAAATATATTGTGGTTGAATGAATTGTGAAAACATTGAATAGAACAATATTTTGCATAATTTGTGACAAAAATAGACACGGTAAAAAAAAATAATCTTATTTTCGAAAAGGGAAAATTAAGCATTTTTTAAAAACACCCAATGAAAAAAGGGCTTTTAAAAAAAACGAAAATTCAACATAAGCTCTTTAAAGCACTTTTCAAAAACCGTGAACTATATTGCGCAAGAATGGATTGTAAAATTGACTTTGACTAGATATTCACTAAATGCAAATCAGGGTCCTGCAAAAAAGAGGTCAATCCATTAGGGTTCCATAGCCAAAAAGAAATAGGTATCACTGATCTACAGTTTAATTGTAAGAGCTATTTTAGGCAGGTAAGCTAGTTAAGACAGCTTTACGTTGGGACAATTTAATTAACATTTCTTTTAACTGGCGTCAATATTAAAAAAACATATATATGCATTATTTTAGAAAGTCTGTTTATTAAAACTCATTTTCTTAAAAAACATTTGATTTAATAGAAATTACATTAAGAGCAATAACTCACATAAGATTTTTATACTCTTGAGGTCCAATCTTATGAGACTGTTCTAACAGCTGGTTTGTTCTGGATTGCCAGTTCTTCACTTCACTTCTAAGAGCATTATTTTCTGCAGTCAAGACATCAACATTTTGAACAAGTTCTTTTTCTTTCTCATATAAGGGTTGAAATTTTTCTTGTAACTGATGTAACTTTAAAGGGAAATAATATTTTTAAACATTAATAAAAATTTAAAAAATGCAAAAACTAATTAAGATGATAAAGCATTTTTACACAGTATCATTATTAATTGATAAATGAGTTAATAAATGAGAGAACAAATAATGCTATACTTGGTATCAATAATTTATCATTTTTCCTGACACAAGTAATTACTGCCTGAGCAACTAATTCATTATAAATGAAATTTAAAAGAAAAAAAATAGCAACTTCAAAAATAAATTTAAACTATGCTCTAGTATTGAAATTTTTATAACAGGGTGGCTACAAACGCTTAGAAAAGTTCATAGATTTTCCCAGGCTCTTTTAATTAAATTTCCCTCGTTTAGAAAATTGGAGTATATTTTTTAAATAATTTTTCAGTTATTGTCAATTTTTAATGTGAAAAATGCATTATTAAATTCATACTTGTTATTAGAATTGAAAACAGTTATTTTTTGAAAAAAAAAAATCATTGAGACTATTTTTTTTTTGTTGAGAAAATTAGACTTTTAAGTAACCTAAACACTATTTTGTAAATTGTAGTAATTTTTTAAAATAATTTTTCAGTTAATGTCAATTTTTATGCAAAAAATATGTTATTAAATAAAAATATGTTATTACTTGTTATTGGAATTGAAAAAAATTATTTTTCAAAAAAAAAAAGAAAAAAAAACCATTGAGACTATTTTTTTTAATTTAGAAAATTAGACTGTAACCTAAACGCTAATTTTCCCTGACTTTATGGGAATTGTAATTATACTTCCTGATAAGTCCCTGCTTTTCCCTGATCTGTGGCAACCCTGTATAAGTAAGTCACTTTGAGATTACAGCAATCAGCTTAATAACTTAAAGAAAAATGAAATATGTGCAATTTTGAGTTAGGTTTGAAATTCATGCAACAACCTGCAAAATATAATAACATACCTCCCATTTAAACCAAATATATTTTGATATCATGGAAAAATTAATTCACTAACACATTTGATATTTGTATGAAAAATATATTTATAAGCAAAGGTAAGGCAATGAACTGAAGTATACAGCCCAAGTAATAAAAGAAAAAATTCTTAATATACTAAAATTCAAATAAGATATACAACAAACAGAAGAGATAAATAAATTAGAATACATACATGATCAAATGGTTTACATAACCTTTATCAATGAATATTGTTACTTTTCATTAAATATTTTTTTTAATACTAGCTCAATTATATATCACTTGAAAAAGACAAGGCAGAAAGGCAAAAAAACAATACTTGGAACCGCGGACAACTTCTCGAATCCGACGTCCACTCGGACGGCCATTTTCCCGTTAATGTTCGTGATACATTTTCAATTTCAAACTCAAAAAAACGCAGTACCCTCGAATAAATTGACATTCCAGATAACTTGACCTTTGTCATTTCAATAAAAGAAATACTAGGTTACTATTAGTAACCTAGTATTTCTTTCATTACTGTATAATGTAATCCTAGTATTTGTAATCCAAGTAACTACTAATTCATAGTGCAATTTATATAAATGTTTGTAATAAATAAGAAAAAATTATATTTTTATTTATTTAGAACAGTGGTTTCCAACTGGCGGCCTGCGGGCCGCATACGGCTCGCGAAGCTTTTTTTTTAGGCCCGCGAACTAAAATATATTAGTTGTCACTTTCTTTGCGGACAATTTTCGTAAAAAATCTATATGGGTTTAAAATACTTTTCTCATTAATAAAAACATAATTTCTTCGCTTCTGTGAAATTTATCATAACCTACAGTGTAAAAAAATTATTCCTCAGGTTTTGCATCCAAGAAAATATTTATTTAAATACAAAAATAATCGTGTATGTTGCTCTTTTTTATTTCATTTTTTTGTATTTTGTGAATATAATTTAGCATGTGTGTATCAGAAGTTTTCTCGAAGAAATTTTCCGACTTATCTTTTTGAAACCACTCATTTTGGACAAAAATATTTACACACACATTTATAAATTTTAAATGTAAATGTCTATTCTCTGGTGATTGCAGCAGACAAACCTCAATATTGTCACTGAACATTTTTTGTGCTACTATGTAAGTTTTAATACCAACCTTTTTAAAGTTTTATATCTTAAAAATTAGATATCTGTTGCGCATTAATTGTTTTACATGGGTGCACATTAAAGTTATTGTTGCCCGAATTTTGCAATATGCAATTAAATATTTTTAAAAATCTACTTCTTAATTTAATTTGTAATTCAATACTTTTGTTTTGTACAACTTGGTAAAAATCTGACAGTAATATTTAATGTTCCTTCAAACATAAAAGAGTCCTACATAAAATTTTGATAAAGTTGCAGCCCGCCATTTGATTTGTGTTTTTAATTGTGGCCCCCGGCCTCATGTAAGTTGGAAATCCCTGATTTAGAAGCTATTGGTTAGTTTCAAAGGAGGACGGGTACATTGTTGGACAAGCCGTCCTCGGGGAAGGGTAAAATTTCTCAGTTTTTTCGAGCCCTGCTTGGAACACAAACTGCCTTAAATTACTTACAAGAAACCAAATTGAACTGAACTTTCCTAGCTATAAACAACATTTTTATGGAATAACATGGAGAAAATCAATTTTCTGATGCAGGAAAGCCTGCAGCTAAAAGTTTTGAAAAAGTCAGGACTAAAAGCTCAGACGGTTGACAGATAGGTAATACATTTATACAAAACAACCTTGTTTATTCAATCTTTTTTCATGCTTACTTGATTTTCCAATTTGGTCTTGGCCTCAACCAAAGCTTCTTTTTCCATTCTCAGTAAATTATTACTTTCACTCAATAAATTCATCCTCTCAATTTTAGTCAAAAGTTCAGCATGTTGTGCTTCACTAGCAGCTTTTGCCTAAAATTGCAATAGTTGAGTAATCATGACCACAAAATAAATAAATAAATAAAAAAATATAAAAAATTCTTTCATAGGGGAAAAAAACAGATCAACATTTATAAACCACTAAAAATACTACAAAACATTGAAACAAGTACCATATTTTTAACAGAAGTCAAATATCTTCCACATAAATACATTATAGGATTTTACTGAACTATTTTTCTTCATTACTATTAAAGGAACAATAAAGGTACAGAAAAAAGATTGGTTAAAAATAATAATTGATCATAAAAATATGCTTCATTAAATTATAGCCTCAGTTAAATTTTCTCAATTATTACTAAATATTAACCCCTATCAGAAAGATTCAAGTCTGGTTTGCCTTCAGAATTCTTATTTATGCCTCATTCTTCATGAATTTTAATTATTGCATTATTATCTATTAATTTAAATTATGCAATAAAATACTTTACTTTCAAATGAAAAGTTTAATGTAACATTTTCTAACACAATTCAGGAAGTGTCATCTAAATTAATCAATTAAACTCAAATTGGCTACTTCTAAGAGTCACATTTTTTATATTATTGTAATAATAATAATAAACTACCCGTGAAATTACGACTTCATAATAAACCTATCTTTACATTTCAATTTTTTGTGGTTTTATATATGGATTTAAATAAAAAATGAATAGTCGTAGAAGTCTGCTCTAAATAGTAAGAAAGTTATTTGTAAATGTTTACATATTTGACCAAAATATATAGTGAGACAATGATTGTTATCCAATACTAAAGCTTTCATTTTCTTAAGATCACAAATGATTATTCAGATAATTTTATGATCCCAATAAAATGCTCATATTACAAATGATCAAAATAATCAAAATAGTAAAAAGTTCAATCAAAAATAATCTACAGAACCAAACAACAACTAGTTAGTACCTCACAGCAGAGTTGCCCTATGTGTAATAACATGTTCAATAAATTTTACTGAATAGGTGTCTGCTCATTTTAAAATTTTACGCACCAATAAAAAAAATTTTTTAGAACTAATAGATATAATTCGGCTTCAAAAAAAATACATCATTAAAGAAGAATAAAAATACACAGTTATATTTATTTTATGTAGAGAAAAATTCTAACAAACCTGCCGTATTTTAATCTCAATTTGTTACAACTGAAGAATGACAATGAAGTTAAAAAAAGTTTTAGACAAACTTTTTCGTAAAAAAAAATAATAATAAGATGAAACATTTCATAATTATAATGAAGTAGATTTATAGTTACCTGTGCATTACTTGATATTTCTTCAAGTTCACTACGAACAGACTTCAATTCATTAGTAAGTTGTTCTACTTTTAAATTCAACCTAACATTTTCAGATTGAGCAACATCAAATTGTGTAGCTGCTATTTCTTTTTCTTTCTTGATAAATCTAAAAAAAATAATAATAGAACAATATCAAATAAAATACATAAAACTTAAAAATACATCAAACTTTAAGTTTATCTAAATAAAAGATATTTTATAGAATATTTATTTTTTATATTTTAAAGCTCCCCAACACCCATTTTGAAATCTTCTGCAATAACAGTAGGTGTAACCATTATGCAATAAAAATTTCGATTCATTAGTAGAATTTCTTTTTAAAAAAAATTTCAACGCTAACATCATATAAAATCTTAGTTTCCAAGATAGAAGGTTTCTTTTCCTCGTTCATTTTCAGAACTAGAGGTCCTATGCTACTAGAATGAAGTACTCAGAATCAAATGAAATCCTCACTAGAGTGCTCACTCAACTTCAGAATTTGCTGACTTTTCCAGTTTATCCAGAAAAATTTCAACCAAATTCCACATTACATTTTTGCTATACACAGAAATATTTGATCAGAAAAATTATTAACATTCTCTTAATTCAATTGGCGACAAAACATACATTTTGATAGAATAAATGCCAAACAAAATTTTGTTAGGCAAAAGGCCATCTATTTAGCTTACAAAAAAATCAAATATTTAAATTATAGATAAAAGCAACATTTTACATAAAAAGTGAAAAAACTCATATTAGTCATATAGTTACGATCTATATCTTTCTCTCTAGAAAGCTTAATTTTTTAAAACTTAGTATTATTAAACTGCAAATATGATTATATTTAAGAAAAAATTGGAAACAGAAAACAGGAGTAAAACATTTTACATAAATTATTTGAATTTTATTTAAAAAAAATAATATAGCAGAATTTATACAAAAAATAATTTGGCACAGATAATAGACTTATCTACTTTGAACATCATTAGCTACTTATTGCTACCATCAATTTTAAAAGTTATTATTTTTTAGGTTTATTGATTTTTTTTTAGATTTTGACTTCATTGCATTACTCTTAAAACTTTTTTTCCTGAAATCAAATTCCCTAACAATTATAGGATTCTCTGACTCAGTAGGTACATGGTCACACAAAAAAATTAATAAAAATAATACAAATTTATCAGTATCAGTAGAAGAAGGAATACAATTCTTTATTCTTTTCCCATATTCACCACCTTGGTCAGTGGTATTTTAAAAGGCATTATACAAAATACAAGGGTTTCGTTCATCAGGTTACAGGTTTTATGGGACTTAAAGAAATAAAATTTGTAACAAGTTTTGAAATTTAATTTAAATCCTATCAGTGGTAAATGATAATTTATTTAGTAGTTAATTTTTTTTCTAAGCAGCTATCAAAACAATTTTTTTCTAATAACATAGAAAATTATGAAAAACATGCCTCTTCAAAAGGTTGTAACATTATTTCCCATCAAGCTTTCTAAGTTAAAATAGAATAACTAAATTCAACAAAAAATAAGTTTATTTTCCTATTAACTATTTTTAATGTTTATCACATTTCTTTTTTGTTTTTATTTCAATGAAAATCATATTTCAGCTTATTTTATTGCCGCAAATTTTACAAACATAAAAACTTATAATAAAAAATATCTAAAATTTTCAATCTTCATATTAAATAATTAACATTTTATTGGTTATATGATTGCCATTGTTCATAAACTTGATTTATAAAGTCAGAGTTCTATCAAAAAAAAATCAAAAAAATCGGTCATTTAGAGTTTAATAGCTAAACAAAATAGAGAACCGCTGATCTAGGTCATGCATAGGTCAAAGACATATGCCCCTCATATGTTCCATCACAAGATTAATCTCCATTATATTAAGATTCATAATTAGTGGAGGTTCTAAATTAGTGAAGGCTTCCCAAATTCACTCTTATAAAATACTACAATAAAATTAAATTCAATTAAGTTTTCTTTTTTAATAACTAGGGTTCAAGTGAGCAACGTCATATAGCGACAATTGTCCCCAAGTGTTCAAATCATATGTATAAGGGACAAATTTTCCACCTTGAAATATGTTTGAAATTTACAAAATATTACAGAAAAATAGCTCTTTTCCTCGAATCCATGCAGCTAAAAAAAAAAAAATGCTGTACTAATTTTATTCCTTTACTCATGATATGGAATTCAAGAGTATGGTATTTAACATGGAATAACTAAGAGAGTCTGATACAAAATTTTTCAAATTGAAATTTCAACCTTACATGTTGTGCTGTGCTTTGCATTCATGTACTGAAAGTATTTTTTTTGCTCACTTAGAACTGACTTTATTTAAAATTTTATACCTTCAATTAATCAATTTTTAATATAATATTTGTTAGCTCCTACTTTCTCTGTTTTCTTCATTTGCTTATTTGGTCTCAGCAATTTAATGTTTATGATGAATCCAATTACTAATGTTATTTTAGATTTTTTTTAAACTTCATTTTAATAAATACTAATCACCTTAATAATCTTTAATAAATACTAATTTTAGGGTAATGAACCTAATTAGTTTAAAGGTGTTAATAAATAGTAATGAATAATTTTTGATATGTACCATAACATGAATTATGTAGCTGTAAAGTCAGATAAGGTTTAAGGTAATTATTAAGGTTTTGGACCACTAAATTAATATCCAGGTGGTCCTATTGAACCAACAAATTTTCATTGCTGGTGTGGATCCCATTTATAACATAACTCAAAAGTCCTAGAAATTCTGAAATATCATGTTAGGCAGATAAAACAAAGATAATCAAATAACTTTTACAGAATCTCCTAAGGGTCTTATAGTTAAATGCTAAAATTGTATAATTGTTCAATAAGTCTTTCTTTTAAATTATCTAAATATAACGCAGATCATCAAGAGTGATATGACATTGGCTTTTTTTGGAGAATTAAAATTTTTAAATGCTGTTCATAACTTAGAAATGAGTATATTTGTACGCATGAACACAATTTTATTACTGATTTGCATCAATTTCAGAAGTTAAGTAATTGAAATTCTACAGGTTTGCAGAAATGTGGCACACCTGTTCCAGTAGAAATGTAGAAAATATATATAATAAAATAATATTAAACAAAAAGTCTTAACTTACTGAATTACTTGCAAAAGATGATGTGTGTCTTTCAAGTCAGCTTGAAGGTTTGCACAAGGTGTATCGTCCCAATTTTTAGATTGTAAAGCTGCCATTTGAGTTCCAAGCTATAAGAAAAAATATTCAAACATAAAAATACAAATTTTAAAACAGTTCTCTTATTTTACAAGTATAACAATTGCACCAATAAGAATTAAAAAAAAATATATTACCTTTACCATGACACGCTTGGACGACATTCTAATATATAATATAGAACCAAAAATTCAACAAAAAAAAAAACATTTAAAAATTATAAAGATGTAAACTCACCATTTCCAATTGAGTATGAAGGTTATTATTGCAAGATTCCAAATCACAAATCTTTGATTTCAGAGCTTTTGTTTCACGTTGGAATATTTCTTCCTGGCGCAACCACGATTCTTTATTTTCTAGAAGTGCATGATCACTTGCCTTCTTTGCTTCAGTCAATTTCTCGATGAGCACTGAACATTTTTTATGCTGAAAAAAAAGTAATAAAAATTTAATGCAGTATTGAGAATATATATATTATCTAATATGTATATTCAAATAAATATATTTTAATATGTATATTTTATTTTAATATGTATATTCAAATAAATATATTTTAATATGTATAATTTATTTGTATATGTATTTATCAAAAAAAAAGAAATTTTGAATTTGTTTATTTAAAAAAAAATTGAGTGGTCCCATTTTATCTTGAATCAAATCTTGTTAAAATAAATCCCAAACGACACAATATAATTTTCCTGTGTAAAACGTTTCTGATACAAGTCCGGAATACTGTATTGTCTAATTATATTCCTAAATAATACAACACACACAATGAAATCTCTCATTTTATTTTTCTAGGAAAATAGATTTTTATTACAGTAGGGAACCGATTATACGGAACTATCGGGACCATCGCTATTCCAGATAACTTATTTTTCTGGTTTTCTGAATCGCTACAAAAAGCCGCTTTTTTTTTATTGCTAAACCCAACTAAAAAAAAAAAAAATTTTGGAAATAATCTTAAAAAAGAAAAAACGATGAAGTAATACACTAATGATTATTTCCAAAATGATGGTAAGGTAAACATCCTTCAAAAAGAAAGAAACAAGAAGAAAAAAAACAATTTTTTTAAAAAAATGGCGGGAATATTTATCGAATGTCGCTCCTGTTTTTTGATTTTCCGGTTTTCTGATTTCCGGATAATGGGTTCTGTACTGTATAACTAAAATAATAAACATTTTAAGTAACATTATGAGAATAGATTCTTGCTATGAATTTCTGAAAATATTTATGTCATACATTTATAAATACGCTGCCATAATTTATTCTAGTTGAAATTACCACACAAAATTTCAAAAACATGAAAAAAAATAATCAGTCAGTCCTAATTATTTTAGTTTCCCATAAATCAAAGGGGAAAAAACATTCAAGTGTTCAAACATAGACCAACAGACACAACATGTGAAAACATTACTATACCTGTATACAAAACCATTTCAACCATAGATAAAAACAGGTTTGAAACCAAAAAGAGGAAAAACTAAACTGTGGAATGAGTGTTTTTACCATCAGATGGCACCAAGTTAACTCTAGCCATTTTCTATAAGGCTTTAATAAAAGCTATCATCACAGATTGCTACAATGTTTAGAAGAAATATATAGTTTCAACAATCAAAAGATTTCTACAAATCTCAGGCGCTTGCGCCTTTAAATGCTATAGCTGATACTCAAGATTTCGGTATAATATAACATGAAAAAAATTATGCAACTGTCAGCTTTAAAATACAGTACACTCTCTATTATCCGTGCGCGGATTATCCGGTTTGAGGATTATTCGTGCTCATTCCGGAGTCACACAGAAAATATAGAGAGAAACATTTTCAATATAAAAAAAATTTGATTCATGAAGTTATAACACTACCAAATTTTTGGAAGCAATATTCGTTATTGGATTGCAGTATATGGAATATCAGCAGGCCTTAGTGAT
>NC_092212.1:60151413-60261461 GCF_043381705.1 Parasteatoda tepidariorum | reverse complement strand
AGCCTGGCTTCCAGTATTTGACTGATGAAGACATCGTTATGTTGTTAAATCAAATAGTGATGATAGAAACTGATGCAGAAGATGTAGTAAATGAATGAAATACTATTTCTCATTCTGCTGCTCTGTGGAAACTTTATTAGATTTTATGGGAGGATTTGATTACAGTGACACTACTGCGGTTCGTAAAATATGTGTATCGATATATGGCGAAGACGTATTACACATTTTTTAAAAAGGAAAATTCCTAGTTTGATGTTATGCATGCAAATGTCAGTAATTTTTATATTTTTTGTACTGATATTGAATTTTTATTTAATAAAAGGAGTTTTCGGATTATCCGTGTTTTTTTATTGTTCATGCGACCTGTCCCGGTGATTAACCCGGATGATCGGGAGTACACTGTATGTTGTTCATTAAAAATTGGCATAATTATTGATAATTCAATAATTCCTGTTTTTGATAATACAAGGCATGACTTGTCAAATTCCTCTCCAATCATTAAGACTGTACTTAAAAAAGATATTAATTATTAAAAGATAACTAACAAGCAACAGATATTTTTAATCAAAGAATTGCTGTGAATTATTTTAGTATCAGAGCTTAAATATATCAAATATGACCAATACAGAGCTACAAAATATTTTTGCAGAATATTTAAAGTTGTAGATAATTAAAATATAAAGCTTTCATAGTTTTAGGTAATTTTATTAACATTTAAAAGCCTCAACATAAGAGAGCTAGAACAATGAGGCCTTTCATATAAACTTTAGAATCATTTACATGCAGTGGTGTGGAAAATAACTTTAAAACAAATTCACAAAACAAAGAATAATACATTAAAACATAAACTTATCCACCACTGGAGAAAATTTTCTAAAAAAAGAGTAGGAAGTTGGCAGCCTTGTCAATATATATATATATTTGAACTAAATATAAAAATTTGATAAGAGCAAAGATTTTCTTAAACATTTAAAGCATAATGCATTCAGGGGTCTGTCTAGGTTTTTATGAGAGGTACCTATTTTGTGAAAATTTAGACATAATTTGGGAAAGTTAAAAATTATATTAAAAAATCAACACGAAAATATGGTAAATTTTTATAAATTTTTCCCCATATATTCAAAAAGAATTTTTCTATTGTAAAATTTTTGGTTTAAAATTGTATCCAAATTTAAAAATCCATAAAAAAATCATTGTCCATTGTTAAATTAATTTCAACTTTAATTTAAAAAAAAAAAATGCATTTAACAGTACTTGCACTAAAAGTTATTTTCATTATGAGAGCATTTCCTGCGAGGACATATCGAAAAAGTTTCGCAGAGAAAAAAATCTTTCATAACAAATAAAGGTCTGTTAGAATAAATTTAGAACAATGTTCGAATTTCAACTTCCTGTAAAGTTTAAGGAGGGAACGCCTCGGCATGGGCGTTAAATTTAAAAATAAAATAAAAAACTGTGCAAAAAAAAGAGCTTGCTATAATATAGAATAAGCAACCGGTTAAGCTTACCACACCGCATTATCTGACCAACCATGTGCTCCTTAATCGTAGATGCTGAATTAAATCGGGATTTATCGTTTCTTATGGGGATACAAAAACAAAATTTTAAGGTGCAGGGCGGAGAATCTTAGAACTTGCTTTCTTAAAAGCATTTTGTGTAACTACAGTTTTTCTTGAAGTTGAATTTGTGAAGGCGACACTAAACGGTAGTAAATTTGCCCAGGACAAACTAATAGCATTGAAAATTACGAAGGTAAAAGTTCACAATACCTCCTCTTTGACTTGTGTAGATTTCTTTACGTCTTCGGCATGCAACAGTAACTCACGTTGGTACTTCTCTTGAATCTAAATCAAAAGTGTCAAATTTAGGAAAACACTCTTCTAAAAATTCATTTTCATTATAATTTCATTTCTAATCAATCTAACAACAAGAACAATACCTCGTGCATTAACTTCACTTGAGTTTGACAATCTTCCCTAGCTTGTTCAGCTATTTTCTTAGCTGATTCAGCTTCATTTTTATAGTTCTCAATCAATTTATTAATGTCAACAACTTTCTTTTGCAATTCACTAATCTACAAAAAATGGAAGAAAAAAAATAAATTTCTTAAAGTATATAATAAACTAAAAAGTTTTTAAGATTAAAGCTGGTATAGGATGAAATATTTCAACAGTATTCTTACTTCTGATCAGCATTAAAATTTATTGCAATAAGAATCAATTAAAATTCTAGTAATTAAATCAAATAAAAATTATTCAACCAACATATTTCAATAAATAAAATGAAGAAATCAATTCTGATTAGAAAAGATTTTGAAAGTAATGCATTCAATTCTGCATTTTAGAAAAGGTGGAGTTAATATTTATGCAAACAAGTTACTGAAAGCTGTAGATCTGTCATTTATGCAATACAATCTGATATTGTTTTTAAATATTCTTTAAATAAACTTCTTATATATACAGATATAAAAGTTCAAAATATAGAGAAAACATGGAAAAAATTACAGAATAATGAAAAGAAGAAAAATTTGTAAATTAAAATAAAAGCTAGAAATAGAGTAGCGATCCGCTACTCGCCTTATAGATTTTGTTTTGTGTCTTGTACTGTTTTCTCTTTACATTTTATTTTCCGTTTTTTAAGAGTTAAATTAATTACCTAATGCAGTGTTTCCCAAACTTATGACTTTTGTGTACCCTTTCTAAATTTTTAATAAAGCTGTGTACCACTAATAAAAAAATGAATGTATTTTTTACTATAAAAAAACCGCACAAAAGTTAAAAATCACAATTGGCTGTTGACGCCGCTAATTATTAACTGTTAACTCAGAAAAAAAATAGCCAATAGAAAAATACGTAATCGTAAATTTTCATGGCTAGCTTTGTTTTTAAATAAAAATTTTGGATATTTTTGTTTGTTGCAGGATATTTCACATAAGAACGTGTACCTGCGCTAAACTGTTCCCGTACCACACTTTGGGAAACACTGACCTAATGTATTCTATTTTGTTTCAAAATATTTTTGAGAGCTCCTAACACTATTGTATTGATATATTTTGATTCGACTATATTGATACTACATTAGAAAGCACTCCTTTTTTTTCTCAAGATATTCATTTATATATATATATTTTAAACATTTTTAATGTTATTTTATTTTATTTTAATAATTTTTCTTCTATTCATTATTCTGTAAATTTTTCCATGTTTTCTCTTTTTTGTATTCATTTATTGAACTAAAGGTATATAAATCAAAAAAATTAGTTAAATTTCAGGTTAAGACCAGGTTACAAATAAAAAAAAATTATAAAAATCAGATTCATACTTGAGAACCACTATTTTGAGACAATTTCATATTTTCTTCCATGAGAGTCCTATTATTCTTTTCCATGTCTTCTAGCTTTTTCTCAAGATTTGTTTTAGCTAAAAAATTTCACCAAGAAAATAGTATTTCAAATTTAACAAAAATAAAAACTAATTTTACCAAACTTAATTCTTAGATAGATTTTAAAAAAATAAAAAATAAAAAAAAAAATTAAAAATGTCAGATTAAATATAATAAAGATTTTTTATTTTTTTCTATCTCAAAGGAAGGAAATTCTATATTTGATTAAGAAAGAACTTTATTTTTTTCCGAATGAGATAAATTGATTCATTTGAGTTCTTTTACTGGATTTCAAAATAAATATAAGAGGTAATAACAGCCAAATTTTCAACATGAAATAAATCATAAGTTTTAAAGTTACCAATAGAAAATAAGTTTACATAATATGAAAGATTATAAAATAACAGAAAGGTTTTTAGTTAATTATAAGTTCAGCTCAGAGAAAATCAAAGTATTTTATAATCCATTTCATAGAAATTAAGAAATAAGTGCTTTTGGACAACAAAGAGTTTCATAATTATTATAACAATAAGTAGGATAACAATAGGATAAATATAAGTTTCATAATTATTTCTTTGGCCTTAAGCTCTTAAAGAGTACATGCTGGCATTTTAAAATATTCTTTCAGTTAAGAATGATGGTGGTCACTAATAATTTTAAATGTTTGATCTACAAATCTTCTTTTAATTTAAATAAAAATTTAAATACAAATATGAAGTTAATACAAAAATAGAGATGCCCTACCTAATCTACAACATTTATTAAAATAAAAAAGTTTACCTTTGTTACTTGAATCTAGAACAGAATCCATTGAATCCTTCAACTGTTTATTTATCTAAAAAGTCAACAATGTAAGTTTAAATAACTAAAAATATAAGACACAAAATAACTATATAATTAAAGGATAAAATTTTTTAAAAAAAGTATGAAAAACAAAATTTAAAAATATAAAGAAGCTTTTTCTTAATTATGAAGATTATTAGAAATGTTAGGGCCAATTAACAATTGTGCTGTAAAGTAAGATAAATTTTAATTACTTGTCTTCAATACATTTTTCTATCAAAAATACAACTATAACAAAATATAACAGATCCAGTGATCCAATAAGCTTTGCAACATTAGAAAACATTCATCAGAAGACATTTTATCACTAGTTAGTGAGAAAGTCACTAGTCAGAGATCTTATTTCATCATCTATTATGTCACTATTATATTACTAGCTTTATCACTAGTTAGAGTCTTCAAGCATTCATTTCCTACCAACAACCAATTCTTTGGTTTGCATTATTCATCATCAGCAGGATAAATATTCTACCAACGCCAACTTCTAAAACTTCTTCTCACAAACTTTTTTCAAACATATTACATTGTTATCTCATTGAACTTTACATTGTTAAGTTACATTGTAAAGTTCATCATAATAGCACCATTTAAAATTATACTCTTCTGGATATTGAACCTTTTTTTTTTTAAAGCTGATCCAAATTTTAACAAGAGTACCTTTCAAAGGAAAAGTGCAAACAGAATTTATTTTCTTTTTTAATTTTTAAAGATATCCAAGGGTCAGACTGAGAGGCTAAGGGGCATCCAAAACCCTCCTTACTCAAGCCAACATTTTCAAATCTCAATGTTTAGGAGCAAGGGAAGAGATTCTTTATTTGCGAGCTATTCAGGTATAATGTTAATAATAAAACTAACTTTGTTTATTAGCATTAAAATTAAATAATCTTGTTCCCTAATTAACCACCAAAATGACTATTAGACACAGTTTAATCATCACACATCAGAATCCAAACAATCAATGCAATGGTGCCATACCAATTCCCGAAAAGTCAAGAAATTCAAAACTTCAGATTTAGAAGAAGAAAAAAATCATGATTTCTGCTTTCTGAGATAGATAATGCACTCTGTTTGACTTTGTGCTTCCCAATACCACAATTTATGCAAATGCAATGGCTTGCTGACAAGTGGAGTTTGCTTGTAGCAAAACAACCCTCGTCATTATACAGCACTTTAACTAAAACACAACTCAAAAATTTCTAATGGAAAATCTTAGATCATCCGCCATACAGCCTGAAGCTAGCCCCCAGTGACTTTCACTTATCTTATACTTGAAAAAACATCTTGCAGGTCATAACTTTTCTTGAAAATAAGATCAAAACTGAAATTGAAATGAGGGTCCGATAACAGGAGACACAGTTTTATAATAATGAAATACAAAGGCCTGTACCAAGAATTAACAAATAGATTTACAATTGCGGAAACTATGTAAAAAAACGAGGCATGTACCTTTAAAAAATTTGTAATGTAGACATTCCTTTGAGAGTCCATAATAATTACTGTTTACGAAATAATTAAACATTTTTGAAAAATTCATCATGTTTCCAGAATGTATAATTAACTTGAATTTTACCTATTTTTAATTAGAATTCTTAATTGACAATGGATTTAAGTATTACCAATTATAAATACTACAATTTTTGAGCAACCTCAATCTAAAAATAAAACTAGAATTCACTTAATTCAAAATCACACTTTATATAAAATAAAAATCTCTCAGGTAATCAAAACAGTCATGAAAAATCCAAACTGACATAATTTTACAGCTCATGATTAAAGAATGAAAATAAAGAAATAAAAAAATTACATATTTTTAATTGAAAAATTTAAAATCTAAAGTTTCTTGACCTGCTAGAATCAAAATACCAGAAAACAAATTTGGGAAATTTTTTAGTGTCAGTGCTGGCCTATCTTTCCCCATTCTGATACACCGAAAGGTTCAATAAAATAAAATATATATACTTTTTTTGTGTCCCCAATTTTATGTTATTTATTACATAGACACAACTTAAAATCCTAAGATTAAATTATAATTAAAATTCTGTTTAATTGTCTACATTGGTTATTTAATTGACCAGTAATAAACAAATCTAATTTGTAATATCACAAGAAAAAATATACAGGAGTGATAAAAAAAAAATTTCCAAACAAATTTATATCAAACTCACTTCATCTTGTTCTTTAACACGCAACTCCAATTCTTCACACATTTTCAAATATTGTTCTGAACTTTTTGCTGTAATAGTCAACTTCTCTTGCAAAGCTAGAAAAGAAATAAAAACTAATTATTTGAAAAAAATTAAAACTATATTAAACAAAGTGTATATCAATCTCATTGAAAAAGAAAAACTTTTTAAAAAGCCAAATAAGGTAAGAATTAAAATGATCCTTCAACACTAAATCGATAGAGTAGGTATTAAAATTAAAGATCCAATATACAACAAGTTTTTGCATAATCATAATACGTAGTGCTCACACCAGCTATGAAAATTTTGGGAAAAATTACTTAAATGCTTATTTTGAGGTCCAAAAACTTATTATAGCAGGCAAACATATGAAAAAAATCAAACTTTACAATTACATAATTCATGCTATGGCACATATCAAAAGTTATTGATTGCCACATATGACACTAAAACTAATTAAGTTCATTAGCCCATAAAGATTGAAGATTAGTATTTATTAAAATTATGTGTAAAAAAGATAATAAAATATTACTAAATAGATTCAACATAAAGATTAGAATGCTGAGAGCAAATAAATAAATAAAAAAGCGGAAACAGAGAAAGTAAGAAATGAGAAAATATTACTTTAAAAACTATATCTAAAAATAATAAAATTTTAATTTTTTTAAAAGTAAATTCTAAAAGAGCAAATAATATTATTTATTGCTGAACAATTACAATGTCAGCACATGAATCCAAAACACAGCCCAACATGTAAATTTGAAATTTCACTGTTTAAATTTAAAATGTTTCGTATAAACATAATTTTTGCTATTCCATTTTAATACCACGCATTTATATTCCATGCCATGCGTAGAATAAGTTGTTTCAATTCATAGAATTCGATGCAAAAAACTATTTTTGTTACTATTTTATAAATTGGAAACATATTTCAAACCGATCACTTTGTTGCCCCCGTATGATTTTAGCAACATTTGTTGAACACTTAGCGACAATCATGCATTATTTACAACTCTGAGATAGAATATTTTATAAAAGAAAGTCCATTTTAACTAAATATGACAAGTAAACTGGATAAATACATACATAGCATATTTATAGGATTTACCCTTCAATAAAGAAAATTAAAAAGAAATTTAAAGCTTAAGATTTTTAATAGAAAAGTTGCTAAAATAAATTTTTTTAAATGCTTTTAAAAAGGTGGATCAAGAGCGTTTCAAGATTTTAAGAAACTAAAAGAGATTTATTGAAAAGTGGCAAGCTAGAAAATTTTACAAAGCTGCTTACCTTTGAGTCTAGACTGTGCTTCACTTAACTGTACCTTTAATGCTTTCATTTCAGACAAAGATGGAGCTGGACTCGTAGGTTTTACTGGAGTTCTGGCTTCTAAAAGAATTATATAATTACATAAGATCAATTTTTTGAATTAAGGATTCACAATCTCAAAGTCAGCAGAAATTTATCCACAAAGCATTTTAATTAGGCTAATCAGCTGAATGGTCTAGTTAAGTCAATTTCAAAGTATTAGGCTGTAACAGTTTCATTTGTGGCAATGGTTTTAGTGTTAACCTTGATATTATTTTTTAATATTTAGAAGAAAAAAAAGAGAAAAAGTTTCCAAAAGAGAAAATGTATTTACAATAAAAAATTTTATAATTTCTAACTTTTGGTTATAACTGTAATTTTAAAATATTTGAAGTAAAAAAAAGTGCTTTTTAATTCATATCTTTTGCTAAAAATTGTCTTTAAAAGGGATGAAAATATTTTAATTTTCCTCTTCTACTTTGTATACCTATATATTGGTCTTAATAATTTACTTTGTTATCGTCTAACTATGTTTACAAAAAAGAAATTGTTTTTATAACCTAAGGTTAAAAAAAGAAAAGAAATTAGCTATATTTCTAAAAGATTCATCATGACTTAAAACATAAACTAAATACTTCATGTTAGAAAACAAGTTTTCAAGGTGAATTGCAAGAGAGGCAATGATATATTGCCAAGAAGTCAGAGGCTGCCACTTAAATATTAAGTAAACATATCTTTCGCACTTTTGCGCACTTCCCACCCCCTTTTGCTTAATAAAAATAAGCAAATTACAACCCTTCTAATTGCTTACTTATTATTATGAAAAAGTCGTTGTACCCCTCCTATCTTTACATTAATTTATACTGTAGTTATTTAATTCTAGGATACATTCAGCTAAAAGAAACTTCGAATATGACAAAATTTATTTTTTAATTCATTCCAAGGAATTTAAAATTTATTGGAGAAATTTTTTTCAACAACTTCTCTCAATTTTAATATTTAAACATTTTTAATATATTCTCTCTCTATATATATATATATACACATATATATAAATTTATATATATAAAGAGAGAGGGAGAGACTGACAGAGAAAGAGAGTATTTTTAAAAAAAACTGGAAATAAAGGAGTTTTAGCATCCTAAATCAGCATAGCTCATACCTCTTACTTCTCCCTTGTCAGCAAAAAGATCACAACTCTCTACACTTTATTTGGTTACGTAACTTTATTTAGTATTTGAACGATCCCAAAACAAATATATACATAGTGTAATTTTGGTGGTTCCTATCACAATGTTCTTCCAGTTTTTTTTTTATGACATCCTCTAAAAAATGGTTGAGCATCCCGATTTTATACAATAGATCTAACTGAGATGAATTGATTAAACTACATTTTCAATTTAAATGTGTAAGAATACTTACGGGACTGAATAGTTCTCTCTTTTTCAGGTGTCACTTGAGTGTGCAAATGAGCTTTAGCTGTCGCCAACTAAAATGGTCCAAACAATTAAAAAATAAACTTTAGACAAGAAATAAGACTTAAAAAAAAGGGTACCATTTAAAACTTACTTCTTGTTTGATAGCATGCATCTGAGAATAAGATTCAACAAGTTCTTCATGTGTTTTCCTATTTCTTTCAACTTCAGCATCAATTTTTGATTGCAATTCTTTCTTTTGTTTCTGTAAATAAAGAAGAAAAATAATGTGACAGGCTTCTGAAAAATGCATAGATATTGTTATACAAAATTTCAAATAATATAAACCTTTTGTTGCAAGTTTCTTAAAAAATACCATTCCATAGGTGCCAACATAAAGAGGAAAAAACCCTCTTATGGTTACGTAATATTTTCACAAAATTTAAATTTCATGATAATTGTTGCACAATGTATTTATGAATATAGGGAATTTTAGGGTCGTCAAAATAGAAAAAACTGCAATATTTCTAGTTAAGACGGACATTAAATGAACTTGAAACGTTATGTATTACTTTTCTAATAATTTTGAGTAGAATTGGCATTTAGTTCATCAAAGATAGTTAAAATATTTTTAAATTGATTTCAAAAGTGAATTCTGAATAAAAATAAACTGTATTTTAGGACAAAAATTTTTTAAACTAATTTTTATAAATGAGGTTATCTTATATATAATACTCATTTTAATATTCTGAAGATCAATAATCTGTGCAAAAATCCTATTTCAATAAGACTGTTTGGGAAACTTACTCACTTTTAGAGAATTTTTCAAAATGTACAAAAAAAAAAGTAGAATTTTTATTAAACCAGTACACCAGGAGAAACTGGAAAAATCAAATTTCCTGACTTTTCAAGGTTTTTCAGGTAACGTAGCAATCTTGATTATTGTAAAAATTCAACTCAATCTAACACAGATGTAGCAATTTTTCTAAATATTATACATAAAATTATATAAAAAATTATAAATAAAAATCTTGTATTGATATTGTAAATTAAGTTGAATTTCATACAATGATTTAATGATTTTATACATTTTGGAGCAAAAATTTTGTCTTGGAGCAGTTTGTTGTAATACTGAAAGTAGAATAAATCCCTACACAGTTAAACTTGCAATCAATTAACACAAATTCCCTAAGAAATATTGGTACAAAAACACATGCTGGGTATTCATTAAATAAAACTTTCTGACTTTCACAGATTTTGTGTCAAAAATGTATAATTCCCTGACTGTTCCCTGATTTTTTGCACAATTTCCAGACTTTTCTAGGTCTTCCCGATTTTCCAGGTGGTGTAGCAACGCTGGTTATTGCAAAAATTAAACTCAATCTAGCATTGTCGCAATATTTCTAATATTATACATCAAATTATATGAATACCTATTAATAAAAATGTTATATTATTATAAACTAAGTTTAATTTTTACAATGATTTAATGATTTTAGACATTCTGAAACAGAGACTTTGTCTTGAAAAATTTGGGTGTAGCTGTTCCAACACTGAAAATAAAATAAATCCCTATACAGCTAAACTCGTAATCAATTAACACCAATTCTCTATTTTTTGTTCATTGCAGTGTTGCAATTTTAATTAGAAAGAAATTTAGAGTTGTTTTAAGAAGGAGTCTCAGCAATTTTCTCCAATTTGTTTTTAAAATTGAAATGGAAACTTAAAGGAAAAATAATCTGCAGACGCTGCAATGGTCTGCCGCACCTCCTGCAGTGAGAGAGTTTTTGCTAACAGGGATATAATGTTTCAGAATATTTCATTTTGGCAAATAAGATGTTAAATTATGCCTTTATTTTATTGTAATTTTAAAATTTATATAAATAACAAATAGCCAGCACACTTTGTATACAAATTAACAATTTAGGGAAATAATGGAATACTTTTGGTTAGGCCAACAAAACCTTTTGAAGATTTTTTCAAATAATATTCCATGATAAAAAGAGGATGAATATCATATTAAATAATACTTCATGAAAATATTCCACAAAATACATTTAAACTAAAAATTAAATTCCAACAATAAAGCATAATGAAAAGATTATTTGCTTGGAAACAAAATACATTTATTAATTATTTAGACTACACATATCAATAAAAAGTAATAAATAAAAAATAAGTTCTTACCTCCCAAATGTCTACTGCTGAACGATACTCGTTATGAGCATTTTCTAATTTAGTCATCAAAATAGCAATTTCCTTTTCACCCTTTTCAACTTGATGTTCCAAATTTCTTTTTGTTTCAGACTCAATTCGCTCAAAATTATTCTGTAAGGTAACGGCAAATCATAAAAAGGGAAAAATCAATAACAAAATATAAAATTATTTTGATTTGAATAAGTGCATTAACTATGCCAGATAAAAAGCATTCTAATATGAAAAAAAAATATAAGATTACACTGTACCAAAAAAAAACACATTTTCTTTAAATTTAATTTTTCTAATTTTTGTTAAATGACTAGTAACTTTTTCAGAATTCTTTTGTGAACATAAAACATGCAGTTCAAGAAATAAGCCAGCTGTTTTTAATAGAACAATAGTATTACCGTGAGCACAAGGAGTAGACATGCTCGGTTAGCGACTATTTCATTGGCAACTTCGTATCGTTTTATCGATTGTTTTTTCTGCAGTTATTGTTGATTTTCAGTCTTCAAAGTTGATAGTTTTATAATGCAATATCATAAATACAGGTGAATTTCCTCTAATTTAAGAAATTTTTCTCATCACAATTTTTAAAAGAAATCCAGATTTTGAAAATTTCCCGATTTTCGGAATCGGAGTTCCGAGATTATTCTGCATTATAAAATATAAGATTATATATACAGCGAAACCTCCAGGAAAGACAACCGCTGTGCAGCGACCTCCTCTATTTACAGTTTTTTTGAGAGGCACAGATTTTTTCCATAGACCTTGTGTTGAAGAATACCTTTAGGTGAGATCATCAAAACCTCACCAGCGTTCTGACCTTTTCCGCATTTGGGGCAGCAAACCTGCGCACCAAATGTGGAAAAGTTCAGATAATGAAACCCGAAAAAATATCAAAACAAAAAAAATAAGTGATACAAATGAGTTCAAAATTTTTGTGAGTATCTCTTAGAGCTCTTTTTGACGATTTCTAAAGGAAAAGCTCCTGTTATAGCCAGGGTGCACTGAAGATGATGCTATCAATAATTTATTTTTAGAGTTGAAAGTTAAATTCGATAAAAAAGTCACTTCAGAAAAAAACAAAGCATCTCAAACAAACCTCTTCTTATTTTTTTTAAAGCAAACTTATTTTTATGATATAAATAAAAGGAAAACTTAAGCAAAAACATATTTGTTTATTTAAAATAGTTCTATCATTCATAATTGGTAAATTTGTTCTTACTCATAACTTTCCCCGTAGGGGTCATTTATATTAACACTAAATTTAATTCATCGATCCAGTTTTCATGGCAGTTAATTATCAAATTATATAATTAAATGCAAACTTAAACAAAAACATAATTGTTTATTTATTTAAGATAGTTCTATCATTCATAATCGGTAAATTTGTTCAACACATAACTTTACCAGTAGGCGTCATTTTTCGTCGATCCGATTTCTATAACTCCAACACAAGTAGCTTTCAAGGACCAAGAAAATTACACTGAGTAAAATTAATAATTATAAGTTGACCTCAATAAGTTGACCAATCAAACAATGCACAGCAAGTAATCATCTAATACAGGTTTCAAAGAATATGAATAAAAAAATTAGATACCTGCAAAGCCTGAAGATTAGCCATCATTCTAGATTGGTGCTGCTGTTCCCTCACAACAGATTCTTTTTCTTGAAGTAAACGTGTTTCAATGCTCTTTAACAAATCACGTTCTGCCTTTAAGTTTTCAACAGCAACATCTGCCTTGGCTATTTTTTCTTGAGCTTGCATTAAATCCTATTTAAAAAAAGAAAGAAAAATAAGCATTATTAAGATAAGGAGTAAAACAAGTTGATGAATTACATAGTTGAATATTAAGTATGTAAGTTAACATTTATAAAAAAGTAAAGAACTCCTGCAACAAGAAAAAAAAATTAATATAAGATCTAAAATTATGTCTAATTTATTTCAAGAGAGAGGGAAAATTTTAAATTGATAATAAAACACTGAATCAATTTCAAAGTAATAACATTAAAAAATTTATGTTTTACAAGATTAAAAGAAGAAAAAAACATTACTTTGTCATAAAATAAATATAATGGAAATATCAAATCGACACTAGTAATCCACTTTTTTAAATATACCTTTCACTATGTAATCCTTATACAATAAAACCTCAGATGATTGTTTCTCAAGGGACTATTTTGATATGGGAGTCAGTGTCAAATATAGATTTAAAAATGTATGAAATGTAATAAAAGGAAAAACAATGGGATCTAAAATTAATAAATTTGCAATAAGTAAAAAGATATATTATTGAAAAAATTAGGCCTTCCATGCTAAAATATTTAAGGTGCAAAAGTGGGATGAAAAAATACATTTATTTAAAATACATTGGAACCCTGAATTTCATGTTTTCCGTTAGACAGGGGTTAAAAAACGCAAGATCACTATCATAAGGAGCAGGCAATAAATCAGATAATGAAAGGATTGAAAAGTAATGAGATGTGAGTTACGTCATCAACTTTGGAAAAACTTTGGACATGCAATTTTATTCCGAACGGCCAATGTTCCAGTTGCATATCTAGAATCAATTAACCTCTAGAAGTTTTATTAAACTCATTCAATGCATTATAGTCTACATTGTCCAAACCTATAGAAATAAAATTCAAAGCTTCCAATACATTTATTTTTGCTTTAGAGGTATCTTGCAGGTCACCAGAACCAAGAAAATTATTACCTAACCCAGGGGTCGGCAACCTGTGGCTCGCGAGCCACAGGTGGCTCTTTTGATGTAAAGNTTAATTAAAAATCAAATATACATAAAAAAAATACTATAGTATTAAATCAAAATTTTTAGTGGCTCTTTAAAAGCGGGAAATTTTGTAAAATTGTAACTTTTGGCTCTTTCATTTCAAAAGGTTGCCGACCCCTGACCTAACCTATTAGAGTAACATTCTTCAAATGATTGAATGATTCCAAGATTCAAAAGGTGCAAAAAATTCTGCAGGAAAATTTTACAATTCAAGTTCTCATACTTCCTCTAACCACGCTTCCCTTGCTTTGTATACTCCTCCACCATTCTAGGGGGAAATGTCCTATAGCAAGTAAAAAGACAATAAAATAGTTTAGAAAGTAAGTTAGAAAACCTGTTGTTGTTTCTCATCCCCACTAGTCTAGCAGAGCAAGACCAGGTTCATGAGTCCATTCACCCTCAGGAAATCAAACAGCAAGACCGGGTCGTGCAGAAAATCCTCCTTTTCAAAATCCACACAGTTAAGGAGGTGGGTCGGGCTGGCTGCACTGGAGAAACATTTGTTGCAGGTGGGATAAACCTTTTGCTGCTGTTCATACCTCATGCACTTTATGCGACCACTGGTGAATCTAGTGAACGCGGTCTGATCGCCTCTATTACCTCTGAAGGTCAAAGCACGACCCGGCTTATCCCCAGAGTACCAGATATGTACTGGGGGAGTATTCCAGACTAACTGGACACCTTTCTTTCTAATGGAGTGAATTTACGAGGATGTGAGTGCCAAACTCTCCGGCAGAGGTTCATTTGTGCCATTTGCCAGCGATCTCATTCCTGTATAGACCAAAGTGGGACGGAATCCACTGCAAATAAATAAAATATCCCGCTTCACGGAAAGTTTACTGAGAAGCGTTAGGATTGCCATTCCAGCCCTATCACCCACTCTGGGCCATGCACTCAAATACTAGATAGAGCTTCTACTATCCCTTAAGATCCAGCAGTGAATCCTCTTCAATTGCGTGCAGTCCTGTCTCAATAGCTAGAAAACCTACCAACAGCTAAGAAACAAATCTCTCCTTAAAAAAAAAAATTCTCAGAAAAAGTTCGTGTGAGCATTGTAGAGAGAAAATGATTTTGATCTATTAGAAAAACATATAAGGCAGGATTTTCTTGAAAAGGGTAACATGAAATCCGGGATAATTTAACATTATCAGTATAGACAACTTTCACAGACCAGCAGAAAATGACGCAGGAGTTGGGATAAATATGAAGCGGACAACGTAAAACCGGGGTTCCACTGTATTTAAAAACATTGGTTAGAATACACTTTTCTTCTTAGTGCGAAGAATAAATATCCAAAATTTCTAATGCTGCTCATTTTCTGTAAGTTCATGTGAATACAAAAAGTTTTCAAAGGCTTTAAGGCCATCTGCAAATGTTCACACTGTTTGTCGTTAAGTTTGCTGTTTTCATCAGTATAATTTTGCACCATCTCAGTTTCCGCAACCAGAACCAACAACATTACAAGTTTCAACATTTTCATCAACTGATACATAAACATCAAACTAGATGTTTGAGGTGTTTTCTTAAACTGTAACAAATCCTCATTTTCTTCTACATCATTAGCATCAGGAGTTACTGTTTTTCATCTGGAATTAACTTCAATATTTCTGTTCAATGTCAGAAGAATTGCTGAACAATAGATGTGGCAATCTGCTAGTTTCAAAATGATCTAAACGGGTATCATTAACATTATAAGAATAGCATTTGTGATGGAACCTTTAAATTAATACAATACTAATGGGAAAATGAAAGATGCAGAAAGGATGAATGGAGGTTCAACTGTAACAGAGAGTGGGGAGCAAGAAAGAAATCAAGGTATGCATAGACAAAATAATTTTTATATATTTAAAAAATTTAAAAAAAAAAAAACTAAAATCAACAACAGTAATAAATTAAATTTAAATATATTAATCTTAAAATATGCTACTTTTTTTTATTAATCTTTAATCCCTTTGGGACAAGTGATTTCAAAATCAGAATCAGGTTGGGGGAAATAAAAAGCAGTAATTTAAATGCGAGCATGTCTAATTTGACAGTCTTACTTTGCTTTTAATTTAATCAATATTATTCTAATCACATATCTAATCAACGTTATTTCAAAGTAGAGCTATGTAACTTTTATTATGAACTTAGCAGTGGTGGATTAAATAAATCAAACTATCATAACCTTGTTCTCAAATAAACTGCAAAAGAATTAGTTTGGTTACAAATTTTATCTTTTTACTCTGCACTTATCCTGCTGGCATGTATTTGTGAAAATTGTTACGAAAGGATTAAATAATTGATTAACAAAGTGAGGGGAGAAAAAGTGAGAAACCCATGTATACATAGAAATAGAATCATCATTTTTAACAAAATTTAAAATATTCATAAAAGAGCTATAACAGAAAACAAACAAATACTAATAAATTTATTTTCAACTGCAACAAGCATAAAAAAGCTTACCTGGCGCAAACTGGCAATTGATTGCTGATGTTGAACTATCATTGTAGTGTGCTGTCTATTTTTATCTTTACAGACAATATATTCTTTTTTGTAGGTTTCTAGATTTGACTGTAGAATTTTAACTCTTTCTTCTGAATATTCAGACTGCAAAATACCATAAATATATATATTTTAACAATTTCTATACTATAATAAAGAAAAATAGTATAAATAATCTTTTTTAACCAGCATTAGGGGGAAGGGTAAGTAATGTCGTTTTGGTGCATTTGATATTCGTTAGTCTTAAAAACAAATTTAGTTTTTTTATCTCGTATCCGACATAGAAAGGTAGGTTACGGATATCGTAGGAAAAGGCTAACGAAGGTGAACACATTGATTAAAATAAAAATCTTGATAACAAATATCAAATGCACCAAAACGACACTACTTACCAGTCCCCCTAATATTTACTCAATTTCTTATACATATAGCTGAAATAATTACCTGTGATGCCAATTTGGCATTTTGAATTCTCAAATCTGATAGCTCAGTTCTCATCTTATCAAGCTGTGCACTAAGCATTCTAAAACAATAATAATAATATAAATTACACTACTGTTGCATCATTAGTAATTAAAACTCAAAATTAACAGATAAAAATAATAGACAAACTTTCCGTAATATAGGTATATTTGTTCAATGGGATTGAAATTTTTATTACATTTCATTGAAAAAAATACTTTCTAAAAATTAATTTGAATATACTTGGGATCCTCATTGGTCATTTATAAAAAATGTAAGGTATTTCAACGATAGTGCTTCAGCAAAACAGTCTTTATAAAAAAAAATTTACTGGCAGCAGATTTGTCCTTTATCTGATTTATCACAAAAATAACTTTGCTTTGAATTACAACTTTTTTATTTCAACTGGATAACTTTAATTCGTGGATTAGAACAAACATACTTTCAAATACAAACTTTTTACCTTTTGAAGCTAAATTCCTTTAAATTGATTACTTCGGAGTTAGTGTAATTAAAAGGAAATCATCTTCATCACATTGAAGCCTTAAGCAAACATTTAAAATTGTAACTGCAAAAAATAACTTGAACAAGATTCACACTCAATTTTAAGAAAAGAAAAATTTATGCTAGTTCCAAAACCTGTAAATATTAACAAAGGATTAATTATAGGAAAATTGTATGAAACAAGGCTAGTAATGACAAAAAATGCCATATTTATTACACCACTAATACTAAATTGTATATTTCAGTTTTCTGAAATAAATTAAAACCATAAAACCAAATAAATTAATAAATATATATTTAAGAGACAATTAAGAATTAAAGAAAAGAGAAAATTTCAAAGAAAAATTACGAATTTAAGTTAGATTATAATTCCACAATTTTTTTTATGAAACTTTTTTCTTTCTGCAAAAAGATTAAATTTCTTGAGTTTAAAAACATAATTGGAAAAAATATACATATTAATACACAGACGAGAGAAAGTTTTAGTTCTGGTGTGTACAATTAGTTTTGGCCTTCTGGAAATCAAATTTTCCAAAAAATTTCTTAAAGCATCTCAATAAATAATGAAGCAAACCAATACTTTGTGAAATCGAGAAAAAAAAATTTGGAGTAGAAAATAAAAATGGTTTTTTATTCTGTTTTTATTTATATATATAAAACTTGTTCTTTCTTAAGTTTTTAAAATGACAGAATGCAACTATATTATTTACTTTTCATTCTCAGCCTTTCCTTTCTTGTAATTATCAAATTCGGCTTGCAGTTGATTGAGAGCAGTTTTTGCTTCCTTGGAATCCATAGAAAATGAAGTGGAATGTTGACCAAAGGAACCCTCAGGATGGCCTAATAAGGACTATAAAAATAAAGAATAAAACTTTAGTAAAAAAAAGTGTTTTTAAGTTAAAAACACAATTGAATAATATAAAAAACGCAATTGAATACTAGTTAAATACAGCAAGCTACTTCTAGTTATAATTTAAATAAGTGGGCTGTATTATAATATTTAAATAAAAATAATTACTTAAAACATATTACTTAACAAAACCATTTTTAAAATTACTTATTTATTACACTGAATTGGTGAGGATGTGTTGTAAATTAGGAAGGGAAAAAAAAACACAAATAAGAAAACATTACATATGTAACTTGGTGACTGGCTCCCTGTTAAATTTTCACTGATTATTGAATTGTTAGTTGAATATTGAATTATTAATTGAATTTGAACATCACAAGACTATAAAATACAAAAATTAAGAAAAGCTAGTAATTTTATTAAAATTTTTTTTTAGATTATGTCTTAATAGTAAAAGAGAGTTTTAATAATTTTAAAAAAAAATCAGTAAATGACAATTTTTTGAAGTCTGCAAGTTAAAAATGATCAATGCATTTCAATTGCAAATTCAATAAATTTGAATCATGCATTTGCATGTATAAAACTATTTTTAAAAAAGTAATATTTAGAAATACATTATTAGGATTTAATTTCAATATTTAAATTATTATTACAAAATTTGAAATTCTTGAAGTATCTTAAAAAAGTATAAAATAAAATATAACTTAATAAATAAAGAAATATTATTTAAATAAAATAAATCAGGTTTTTTTTCCTATTTTTTTATTATTAATTTTGGTATGTCTATTAATGAATATTACACAGTATGAACTAACACAATTAATCGATTAATATAATATAAGTATCTAGTGGTTAAGAAGAAAAATATTATTACATCTGAAAAGCCTTGACTGGTGAGTAAGACACGATACATATCCCTTTGTCGAATAATGGTCTCTAACATTTCAGCCTGCTTGGCTCTTTGCTTTTGTAAATCTGCCAGCTCAGATGAGAGGACGGTTATTTCTTTCTCAAACTTAGTAGATCTGAAAATAAAGAATTTTACCAATTTATTAAAAAATTAAGAATTTATGAGTCTGAATAAAAGGGAAAACTACTTTTTCCAAAAATAAATGTTCCACTAGTAATGCTCAACAGCCAGACAATCAATTAAGCAAATGACAAATAAATCTCTAGAAATAACTTAAATTCAGAGTGGTAAAACTTTTTATTATTATAACGTAAAAATGATTAATTGTTACTGTGTTTTTCATTTTACTAATTGTAAGGTATTTTTTTAACCGGTCTCCTGTTACAAATACCGATTTAGATTGTTTTTCAAACTAGAAGATTCATGTGCCAGTCAATGGCAAAAAGTAATTGTTTTGAAAATTAAAACAGTAATTCCTGATACTAATAATGAAATGAAGTTTTGTTAAATTTTGGGGGAAATGTCTCAAATGTTAGGTATGATGTTTGTTCATTAGTTGATGAAAATATTTATGCTTGTGATGTGGTGCCTGTTGAAAAAATAAGTATGAATTTGTAATAATGTGAATGCACAAAAATACTACAAATATTCACTCAAAACTAAAAATTTTAGACTAACACCTAGGATAAAATAATGTCCCTCCATGAATTCAAGATATTTTAACTGGGAGGTAAGTTTAAAAGAAATAAAGGTTTAAATAATTTATTTGAAACTTTTTTTAATCAGATAATCTTTTATGATTAATGAATGAAAGCTTTCTTTTTAAAGGGATATAATGATACTTATTTTCAAAGTAATTACTGAGGAAATAAAAGAAATATGGAATCAAATTCCAGTAGCGATATTCGATTGAACAGTTTGTGTACAGTGAATGTTCCAATAGGTGTAATAATAACATTATGAATATGGAATAGAAAAAAAATTCTTAATCGGCCAATTTAATGGAGGTGTTATAGAAATGGGAGGTAAAATGCAGGTATTACAATTATTAGCTTCACACCTCTCTGGTTATTTACTCAATTATTTTCAAGGTTCGTAACGGTATTTTTACAGGCTTTGACATTTAATTAATTTATTTTTTGTTAAGTTTAACTTTCTTGATAATTACTGGTTTTTTTATTATTTTTTTCTTCTAAATAAGAGATACTTCAGTGCATGTTTTTGCATTTTCAAGTAAGTTGCATCTAAACATTATTTTAAAACATTTAAATATTGATCTGCTCCTCAGTATATATTGATAGATGATTATTAGGTAAGCTTAATGAAATGCGAAATGATCTATATAGCACGAAATTCTGCATAATTAGGTATGGAAGGGGGAAAAGAACAAGACATCTGAAAATACCTATCGAATCATAAAAATAAAATTAACATAAAAGGGTCAAACTATTTTGCAAGGAAAGAAAGCATTTAAATAATTTATATATATGTTTTTCAAATGTGTACACTGACACGAAAACAAACTGTCAAACCTTATATATAAATCATGATTAACCCCTTAACGATTGGTTAATTTTTAAGAAAACAGTCGCAAAAGTGCCTATTTTGCCAAATACACGTTCTGATTAGTGCCGACAACTAGTTTAAAATAAACTAACTATCTACAATTACCTTAAAAATATACTGGTACTGCCATCTGGTGTGTAAAATGAGAATGAGAAATAAAATTTTTTCTGGGCAAAAGAAATTAATTAGTTTTATTCTTATTAGCGTGTTATTACTGAACACTCCAGCCCGGAAATTTCACGGGAGCGAGAAGGAAGGAGTTAAAGGGAATAAAATAGTAATCAAGTAAAATAATAATATAATGCAGAAATATTATAAGAATTCTTAAGTTCAGGAAGTCGGAAGAATTTTATGCCTGATATAATGAAAAGCTTCATGCTTCAAGGTATGCATATTAAATATCTTCTACTGTATCAACTCTGCGATCTACTCAAGCAAAATTAATTGAGTTCAAAAGTAATTAATTATTGCATCAACAGGTATTGATTTTACAGAGTTCATTAATGTTATTATTCATTATAAGGAAAATATATTGACAATTAAAATATATTTGGACAGAAAAATATTTCAACACTTTAAAGCTGACAGTAAATTTATTATGGAAACACTTACAACTCATTGGATACTTTCTTTTCCAATTCTTCATGCTGTTGACTAAGATCTCGAATGGCGGCTAAAAGCTGCTGATTTTTAATTTGAAGTTGCTCAATATCCCTACAAAGGTAAACAAATATATATACATATTAAAAACTAACTATTATTTTATCCATATTTAAACTTCTCCCACTCATTATATGCAGGTGGAAGAACAAAATATTCTCAGAATGTGTAAACATTTAAAAGAAAAAACAATTTTCACAAGTTTTTAAGATATTAAAATTTTAAGATGCGTTTAAATTTTAATTTAGTGTCATTTACAAACAATTGAAAAAATACTCTTCCAATTCAGATTAATTATTCAACAGTTTATTTTATTACAACAATAATTAAATTTTTTAACTCCAACCTATCAACGAAAAAAAAAAGGTAACTCAGAAAAATTAAATCAATACAAAAATCATGTAGACAGTTACTTGCATTCATACACTCATAGAAAAATTAGGCAGATAAAAATTTACCTGAATGTAACCAAATGACGTGATATAACCTTATCTCCGGTTATATCGTCACTTGATGTTACTTCTCCATTATCATCTTCATCGTTAAAGCTATCACGACGATCTTTAATGCTACCCCCTCTGGCCTCTTCAACTTCTTTTAGAAGTCTTTGAACCTACAACAGTAAAAGATTCAACGTTACATAACAGCAGAAATTCAGCTGCAACAGTAAAAGATTCAATGTTACATAACAGCAGAAATTTGGCTGCAACAGTAAAAGATTCAATGTTACATAACAGCAGAAATTCGGCTGCAACAGTAAAAAATTCAGTGTTACATAACAGCAGAAATTCGGCTGCAACAGTGAAAGATTCAATGTTAGATAACAGCAGAAATTCGGTTAGACTTTGGAAACTACAGATCTTTATGATACAAGATTTCCAAATAATTGGGTCCCAGTTTATACAACATTCATCTCTATTTTTAAAAAAAGGAATTCTGTTTCTTTATCGATCTATTAAAACTTGCATTTATATTTATAGATAAAACAAAAAGATTTATATTTGCACAATCAAGATTTTTATAATTTGCATTGATCATACATTTGCATCCAAGAAAAGCAATTTTTCATGTATATTTAAAGTTTGGTAACAATTTTACTGACTTAAATCTGCACCTCATGACAGAGTTACGCATCTTGGGGAATGCATCATAACTTATTTTTCTCGCTTCCTCTACGGTTTTTTGTCTATTCGATGACATAGTGTGCAGGCAGAATCATACTGGCCTCAAAAATAAAAAGATAGACTGACTCGGATTAACTTAAATCATGACATCTGTTTGCCATTCAGTTAATGAAGACATGCTACAAGTGGGGGGGAAAAAACACTAGTGGCATCAGAAACATGACAAAGTTTGAGGCGGGGGGGAGGGGAATTTATGCATACAAAAAGGAATCTTATTTATACTCTAGTTGTTTAATATTTTTTAAGATGTATCAAAAAACTTGTTACTTATGCATAAACTTTTTTAATAATATTTAAAGTAACACATTTTCACAAAAGCTCGTTGTGAGCCAGGAGGGTCAAGGATATTAAAGATCCACAATTTTGTGGTCAAGGGCATGATAGTAGCAATGGGGTCAGCATTACACTAGAGTTGGAAATACTTCCCTACCAAGCTGGTATCCATTCATCAGAAGTTGGGTAAACTTCAAGTCGTCACTGAGGATCAAACCCCAAAGTTCAGGGCCTTAATCACTGAGAAACTGTGATTCTTTTATAATATTTACCAACTAAAAAAATGCATTGCCAAATACATTTTAAAAAAATTTTATTTTAAGATCACATGCTTACTTCTATGGAAATAACATGAAAAAAATTTTTTTAGAGATTTGCTTTTTTCAAAAATGTGCTTTAGCAAAAAGTAAAGAGAACATTTCATGTCTAGGATCTAAGAAAAATTAATCTAAATATGCTTACATAAAACTATTTAATTAATAAACACAATAAAGATAAAACACGCAAATAAATTAGCAGTTTTATACCTGTCTATTTAAATCAATAACTTGAGATTTTAATCTCACATTTTCTCGATTTGCTAAATTCTCGAGCCGTTTAGCATCATTTCTTTCTTGCAGCAATTTTTCATTATTCTATAAATAAAATAAAAAATCGTCACAAAATTTTATAAACTTAAAATATATTCACAATATATATGCATACAGCTAGAAGGAAGATCCTAATTCTCAGAAAAATTCCTGCATAAACGATTGAAAATTCTACAGTTAAATCGGAGATTTGAAAAATAAATTTGTCACTATTCAGTGCCCCATTATAGGAGAGATGCAATTAGTGTCAATCTCTTAAAAACTTCATATCTATGCTAATGGTGTTTTCAAAAAGTCAAAATTGTTTAAAATTTTTCATAAACATGATGAGAGTAACTATACAAATCACAAGCAGGAAATAAAAAAACTTAGTAATTATCTATATAGTAAATTAAAGATTTAACTAGTCAATAACTATTATCATTAAATCAGTCACATTACCATTGTTAATTTTTTTTTAAATGCTTTCAAATTTATCAAGCAAAATAAATTTAAAAACAATTTCAGCTAAATGAATACTGCAAATAAAACTTCACTTGCGGGATTCAATTGTTTTTAAATAAATTATTAAATGTTATCAGGAATTTAATATAGGAAGATTATATTATATCTAAGTTATCAAATTGAAATTAGATGAAAATTAAACAGAGTGAGTAATATTCATAGTTTAAAGCAAATGTGCTATTTTATGACAGAATCACAGACTAAAACACCAAGCTTTGTTTTTCTTCAAGCATATTTTTTTAACATTCAATTGACAGTGATTGGTCACTGATATTAGGAACTAATGACAATTATTTTATAGTGGCTCAAGGATTTTAGTACTCTTCAACCAACAGATCATCATCAATTTTGAGTCCTGCATTCTAATATTTTTTGCCCTTTAAATTTATACCATTATAGTAAAAAATTACACATATTTCCCAAATCACATGCACCATTTTTATTTTAAATGACTTTCTGAATGAAAAACAGTTTAATCCTAATATGTTTGTTCCTATTTACATAAAAAAGGGAAGACAAAATCACAAAAAGTAATAAAAATTAAACATAATTCTCTTACAGCAAGAGTAGCAGATTGCTGACATTTCAAGTAAATAATAGTCTCATTTAATTTATCAAATTCCAACAGTTTCTGCTGAATGAAGGGTGTCCTCTCTTCGATTTCCTAAATAAAACATAAAACACACCATTAAAAATACATAGCATTAGATATGATTACATCATACATGATTATATTACACTTCAAATCAACATCTATATCTACAAATTAAATATATTTTGAAAATTCTCATTTGATTCTAATAAAATGATTTAATAATTCTTGAAATTTCTCAAGTAAAGAGAAAATTTATTACAACTGCTGCCTAAAACCTGTGAATAAATAAACTTTTTTGAAATTCTGGAATTCAAGAGAACTAAAATTTAACACTAAAATTAGCAAAAGGGGCTAAATTTTACCCTTACATTTTCTGTTGCTATGTAATTCGAAAAATAACTTACTGAAAATGTTGAGTATTTCTGACTTTTCATAATTTGATTCAATTTAAATTTTTATTTAATGCATTCATGTGTTAGCATAAAAATATAAATAGAGAGAGAACCTTATACCTAAAACCTCATTCTAAAGAGAACCTTATTCTTCTGATTAATCAAATATATTTGTTTACCAAATTGAATAAAATACCAAAGATCAAGTCTATAATACTATATGTTTTGATTAAATTAATTATGAGGGCAATTCCATATGTGACGGAATGACATTTTGACTTGCAAAATAACAATTAATTGAAGTTTCTATGTATCTAATTTCAAATAAAAAAAATTTTTATGCATATCATTATTATTGGCATAATGCGCNACTAAATGTACAACCGAAATAATGAAATTTAAAAATTTATTTAAAACAACTCAACTCAAATTGCCTCCTTTGAGTTTTAAACAGAGCTCATTCTAGGCAGGGTAAACAGGGTGCAGCACCCTGTTGCCCCTGATGTAATGGACTCCATACCCTTTTTGCCCTTTCTTTCCTCAACCCTTCTTTATTTTCAACTCTTTTTATTTAGTTTGTCATTGCTGTCAATACATAGATTTATATGGGTAAGGAAAAATAGCTATCCTTGTTGCACTTGTCTTTGAAAGTTTGCAGTTACTTCCACTATCATTAAATCGTAATTATTATTAATCATTATAATTTTTAAATCATAACTACAGACACTTAAAAACATACATTTATTATTTTATTAATATATGCATGCATTTTAAATAAATTACTAAGCTAATTAGCTCATTAACTCGATCTATATATGTTAATTTATTAATAAAAATTAGTAATTAATGTGATTGCTTTGGTACTTTTAGTAAAAAAAATTGACAATGTTTATTAATAGAACGTGTAAGGCCCATAGAAAGAAATTATTGCCTTTTTAGAATAATAATGCCCTTTTTTTTAAACTTTTGCACCCTGCCCTTTTTTCTGCCTAGAATGAGCTCTGTTTTAAACATATATCAGGATTTTTAAATAGTTAAATGTATGAATGATTTTATGAAAACAATATATGTAATTATTTCCTCATTAAATCAGATAGGAAAAAAAAACAAAAAACATTTACCTACTTGATGTTTTCTAAATTTTACTTCAAAAATGTACAGAATTTTTAAATAGATGCATGCATGTCAGCTGTCCATATCAATGCCCGTAAGTGTTTATTATAGAGTGAAGTCTTTCATTGTTACATATCAAAAAATTTTTTAGTGTTATAGGAATTTTACATTTATGAAGAAAAAAAAAATTAGATTAAGAAAGTAGTTCCAAAAGACCAGTGGATGGAAGTAGTTTACTATAAGTATTGAAACTTGGCGATTACTTTTACCATTAGTACTGAAAAGAAACACGACTTTAACGGAACTAATTTTTCGAAATTGGCGGGTTTAAATCTGCGCGAACCCGTTAATGGATGTAATGAAAATAACCGTGTGGCTGCAGCTGAGCATTAAGAAGAATTACGTTTTTAGAATCAAGCATAACTAATATTTAAACTTGTTATTAAGAAAAGTAGACGACTAATCACTTCGGATGCACTTTCCCATGTGAATGCATACTTGCAAAACATGGATGTTAATTGAAAGGAAGGGAACATTTTCGATGTACATAGTTTCTTAGAAATAAAAGAGCATTGAACACTTAGGAAAATTGCAAGTATTTGATAACTTTGCATTTCGTAAATTAAATATGCACTGACAAAAAGTTTAAAAAGTTGAAGATTAAATGAAAAAACTCTAAAAAAAATGTTTACGAATAACAAACTGGTTCAAGTAAACATGAATAAATATTTCTTAATTATTCCCTCACATTTAACCTAAGTTCTTCGTGAAGTAGTTAGTACAATTCCAAAGTAGTTTGTAGTCACTACATTTGAAGAAAAAAAAGCAGTTGCAGTGAACTACATTTCTAACAAAGTAGTTTATAGTAGGAGTAAACTACAAAAATATACTTTTTACGACCACTGCAAATGAGTAAAAAAATAAAAAAGGGAAGCAGAAATTTATATCCAGATATTAAGATTAAAACTAAAACATTTAACAATTTAACTAAAACATTTTTCAGAACACTTCTACTTTGAATACACATTAAAAAGCATTAATTCAATCAATATACAGAATCTTATAGACTTGCTTACAGCTAAAATATTGTTCAACTCCCTAGTACGGCATGCCTTTTCAGATCTCTCTTGAATCAATTCCTCTTGCAGTTTTGTATATTGGGAATATAGTTCAGACAAAGTCATGCCAGAGTGGATGACTTTACTAGTAGCCGCAGCAACCGGGAACAACTGCTCAATTTTTTCTGGACTTAAACCTTCAAAAAATAATAAAATAAACATAATATTGAAGCAGAAAAATGTATTTTTTCTTATACATACATTTACATTTAAGAAATACAATAAATTATAAAAGGTATCCCGAAATTAATGCACTTAACTTTTAGGAGAAGTAGACTAGAGCACAAGATTTGAGAACTGCTTAATAACACATAACCTTAACTGTCATAGGAAAATGGTAGTAGAGGTAGATGATATGCAAAGAACGAAAAAAATTTTGAAAACACTTATTGGACATCATGTGTGCAAATATATTGGATGAACAAGGTTTATCATGTGGTATATGTTCAGAATGCTCCAGTAGCGCAGTAATTTAGAACGTCACTTACAATGCTGGAGGTGAAGGGTTGTGTTCAGTCTTAGCACCCGACAGTATGTATACGCAACAAGCTGTACATTAAATCTGTCATGGGCTGAAAATCATCTTGTTGGTCGTGGTGCCAAAGTTAAGTTTGAAGAGAGGGGAACCACTTAAAGCACTGTTCTTATTGATTGACCAAGGCAGTACCTAATAAAAGATAAAGCCCTGCAAAATAGGGTTAGAAGCTTGGATAGGGTTGGGTGTTGTGGGTGTTATGTGTTCAGAAGCTATGCTTGTCTGGCACTGATTGAGAAGCAATTGCCTAAGACACATCAGAAGTTTATTTGATTCTAACAGTGTGGAAATCTTCAAACAAGGTCCATAGCAAACTCCATATGCTCATGATAAAATGATGAATGATAGCTTTGAGAACTATCTAGAGTAAGAAATAAAAGCTCAATGAATTAGGCAAATGAGAGGACACCTTCCCAGTGTTTCTAACTTTGAAGACTACTGGCCTACTTTGAAGACTACTACTTAGGATGCAGAACTTCCAAATTTCTGTAGTCTTTTTATTAAAAATAGGTCCATATTTAAAATTAAAATCTCTGATTTAAAGATATAGATATAAGATATATAAGAAGATAAGATATATATAGATTAATATACAAGATATATAAAGCGTAAATATTTTATGATTAAGAAGGAAATCATTAGTAATTGCTTCCATTAACTGCAGTTTTACAACTTTTACATCAATTGTCTAATCATTACACATCAAACTAATCATTACACATCAACACAATATAGTGTGTCTTATTACTCTGGGATTCAAATCCAGAACCTTTATGACGCAAGGCCATTTTTCTGACCTTTATAGTCCTGTTAGCAACTTCATTTTGAAATTGTTGAGAATCAAATTCAGTTATTACATGATATTACATATTTTGATAAATTTTTACAGTGTTACGTAAGTGCCCTTTTCCATGAAGAAGCACCCTGCCCTTTATTATTCCTAGTGAGAACTAGGGGAATTATTAAGTAAGAAAATAACAAAAATTACAATTGAATCACTTGTGAGAATTCAAAATGAAAAACACCAAAATCAGTTTGATTGCCTAATCAAACTAGGGGGTGTTTCTAACAATTGTTTCCTCATAAACAAATTGCTGTTATTTGCACAGTTTTTAGCAAAAATAAAATTCAAACCTTGAGCAGCTTCTTTGCATCTTTTCAGTTCTTCTTTTAACTTCAAAATTTCATCCTGCTTCTCATCTAATTTTTGTTTACATTTTTCTTCTAATTCGTGGCAATGTTTTTCCATTTCAGCAGCATTTTCATTGCTTTCATTCAAAAGTTTTCGAGCTTCTTCAAAAGCGCTCAGCAACTCCTGCACCCTCTTCTGGTTGTCTTCACTTGCATTCTAAATAAAATATCAGAAGAATAAATTGTAAATAATTATGAATTAGATTTAGTTATATATTTTTTTAATCATCACTCATAAAAAAGAAATGTCTTACTTTATGCAAATCAATAAGCTTTGCTTGAGCATTAACTTCTAGATTGAACTGTTCCTCGGCTTTGCAGTAATTCATATTTAGCTGTCGGATTTTTTCTGCTAAAGCTTCAATTCTAGCATCTTTTTCTTCTACAAGTTCTTTCAGATTGTCCAACTTTTTCTGAGTGGCATGCAACTGCAATTAATTTTGAGATTATTAACAAATAAAATACAAAATTTAACAATTAAATTATAGGATCGTAAGATGCATTATTTTTAATGATTGTATTATTAAGTACATTTAAATTTTAAAAAAGATGTACGACAATCAAACTTAATATTATAGATTATCATTAAAAATATGGATGTTATAGCTTTTCCAAATTATAGCAACAAAAAAAAAAATGCCCAATTTTAATTAACCATAAAAGCCTCTACTTGTATTATGAACAATTTGCAGAAAAATTTTAGAAATGAAACTAAATAAAATTGTAAAATTATAATAAAATTGAATAAAATTTTATTTTATATGTTTGAAATTAACAAGTGTTTGTAAATCAAATTAAGTAACCTCTTTATAAATAGAGTTCAGAATATACAAGTTGGTCCATCCATAAAATTTTTTAATTTGTAAAAATCTAATTCTAGCTATTGAATAGTATTACATGGATAGGTAGGGAAAAAAAAATACAGTAAATTTTACAAAATAATTCAAGATAATATATATAAATTTCATGATAGCTACTGCATAATACATTAAATAATTTACATATTAAGAATTTTAAATGTCATTAAAATACAAAAACTTCATTACACTAATAACTGTAAATGGTCTGCAATATTTTAAATGTATAACTGACTTTAAATGAACTTTATTTTGAAGTGTTTTTTATTATGTTAACTCATAAGTTTGTATAGTAATAGACAAATAATTACTGATATTTAATTACTTTAAAAAGGAAGTTCTAAATAAAAACAAACTAAAACTGACTAATGCATATGAAACTTCACTTCATTATGTTTCAGTAATACTTATTTAACTATTCAAGCAAGCAATAAATTGGGTACAAATTCTATTTCAATAGAGATTTTTTTAGAAAACTTACTCAATTTTAGGGAATTTTCAAAAACCAAGAGACTTTTTACTAAACCAGTTGACCTGGAGAAACTGACGAAATCCATGCTTATGTCACACTTACAATAAGCCACAAAAATATAACTAATTATAAAAAATAATAATAATATGGTTTTTTTTCCTTCGTTTTCCTAATTTTAAAAGCTTTAATCGGTACACAAGTTAAAGACATAATTGAACAAGCGTTAGAGAATATACAACAGTTAGAGAATATACAAGATATAATTAGATAAGCAAATGTTAAACTATAAATAAAAATCAAAGAAAACATACTTGATCTGCACGTTCCTCTAGAAGATTTTTCATTTCTAATATATTACTGGACTTCTCTCTTTTAAGGGTATGTATCTCACTATTTTTTTGTGTTAATTCAGCATTTAGATCTACTATTTGTCGATTCAATAGCTCTTTTTCTTGCTCTAAGCGACTCACTTGATGCTAGAATAATATTAACAATTTTATCTATGAATGTTTTATGCAAGAATGAACAAATATTTTTTTTATTTTTTAGCTATAACACAATATAGAACTTGCACAGCTAAAAAAAATAACATTAAAAAAAATATTAACAGGCAACAAATGATTTTCTTTCTTCAGTTACAGTGTCAAACCATCATATCAAATTCTAATAATCATTATAGACACAACTACAAACACATGGCAAAATAATCTAAAAATGCATGGTACTATGCATTTTTAGATAATTTTCAACACTTTTTGAAGGACATTGTATCTTACAGCTGTTTTTAACAATCATCAAAAGCAGAATTATATCTATAGTTCCATGGTACAACTAATAGATATTTGTTTAACCCACTGGCGGTTAAGGAAATGGGCAAAATTGGGAGAATGTTTCTCCCCTACACACAGTTCCCCTATCAATTAACATGGGAAAACCGGTTTTGCTATGCAGGGAAGACTGCAGGTTAAAATGTGACTTTTTACGTGCAGAACCGTCAGTGGGTTAATTACAAATAATTCGGGTTTGAGGGTTTTGACAAAAAAAAGTTCTCCTTCGTTAAATTATAGACATTTTTAAAAGTAACCATGAAAATTAACTACTTAAAATATCAAACATACATTTTATATGCTTTCAAACTTTTTAAAAATAGACTGAGAAACTGGCCTTGCAGATAAGACTATATACGTGATCCATATTCATTAGTGGACAACCCCTTAGTAAAGATAGAATTTTGCAATTTTTAAATGCACCATTAATTAAAATAAAAAGTTAGACCAAAAATTCTAATTTTATGTATGGTTTATTTTAAAATCTGCATTTAAATTTGTCGAAAATAGGAAGCTCTGAACAGTGAGCATGATTCAGATAGCTGAAAAGACAAAATGATAAAAAAAAATAGGAGTAATTTTTTTTAGGAAAATCAGGAATATCAGGATAACTAAGAACTTTTTCTTATGTAGAAAACTATGAACTCTGGAACTTATCTTATTATTATTATCGCTAAGGAACCCATGAACTTATGGGACAACTAAAAACTCTTACTTAGCTTCATTGGAACTGTTACTAAGTAATAAAAAAGAAACACATATTAAGTAGTAAAAAATACAGTAAATTTAGAATTACACCTAAAAAAGGCACACACCAACAGAAATCACTATGTTCGAAATATATCGATATAATAAATTAAAACACATTACTAGTAAACTTGATTCCTTTAACTTAGATTCTTCAGATGAAGCTATTGCTGCAAATTTAGATTCATTGGCAGATGTTACTTGCTCGAGTAAATTTTTTAGGTCACCTGAAAAAATTTAAAACCAAAAAATTAGATGTTTTTTTTTTTTTTTAAAGAATTCATAATTTAATTACTTCATCTAAATATATACATATAAAACATAAATGTGACCCTAATTTATAACACATCCTGATTGCTTCCTTAGCAAAACAGTTTTTATAAGGTATTTAATAATTCCACTATATGTTATGCACAATTTTGTAAAAATTTTGCAATTAAATTTTGTGCCAGTCCAGACTTCATAGTAGTTTAAAACAACGCTTCCACTGCAATTTACCGGGCCAAAAAAAAAATTATGGAGTTTTTCACTTTAAAATTAACAAGCAGATATATTAAAAAAAATTAGACAGCTAAAATGCGGAGTTTCTTTTTCATTAGATAACCAATAGTCTAAAATAAGATTACAACTTGAAAAATTTTAAACAGAGAAATTTTAATATTTTTATTATTATTAATTGAAAAAAACATATTATATTAAAAACCCAAATTATTTGAATCTTAAAATTGTAAATTTTAAAACCCTCATCAGCAGTCATAGAATTGAGGATGTTCTGAACACACACAAAAATCAGGAGCAAATAGCTAAAAATCAGGAAAATTGAGGATGAAATATTTAGTATCAGGAAAATCAAGACAACTATGAACCATGGACAGACTTTTTTAGTAGGCTCTTGTGCATCTGGTTTGATATTAATTGTGGAACATTGGTATGTCCCATTAATAACACTCAACGAGGAAAGTGGAGGATGGAAAAAAAAATGAAGAATGTTAATTCGGTTATCAGTATATTTTCACTCGTCCTAATCATAATTTTTCTCATTTGTAAATTTCATAAATAAACACAGAACATTTTAGTTTTATTATTTGAGTATTATTGATATTCAATTAATCAATTGCAATCAAGCAATCAATTGCAATCAATTAACACAGAATATTTTAGTTTTATTATTTGAGTATTATTAATATTAAATTAATCAATTACAATCAAGCAATCAATTGAAATTAATCAAAATTTAGCACATTAAATGTTTTAACTGTGCAATCAATAACATGGTAATAGCTGTCATAAAAATTTTAATGTTTAAACATTTAAATGCAAAACTTGACATCCATTTTTACCATTCATCTTCTCAATTTCATGTCTTCTTTTTTCCAGCTGTTCAGACAAAATCCTTTTCTCCTTCAAAAGTAACTCGTTATCTCGTTTTGTACTTTGCTAAAAAAAGAAGATAAACTATATTTAAAACATTTTGAAAACTAACAATAAATTTACAATTATTATTTACAATTTTAAGAATTCTAAATCTAATATAATAATAATAATAAACTGAATATGTACAGAAAAATTTCTACATTCGATTCATTATTTTTCTCCATGAATTTACAGTCATGCATATGAGCTTTACTCTAATAAAAGCACAGTTTGGGATCACAGACTTAGTAGAATTTAGATATTTTACAATTTTACAGTAGAATTTTTCTTTCTAAATTTGTAGAAAATGTATTAAAAAAGGTGAGCACATTAAAAGGCAAAAATCAATAAGACAACTAATAAATAATAAAAAATTAGTAATTATTAAATTATTTAAATATTAATTATTAAATTATTGAATTATTACTTTATCATTTTAATTATTAAATTATTGAATTATTACTTTATCATTTTAATTATTAAATTATTTCATTATTAATTTATCATTTTAATTTTAAATTATTTAATTATTAAATTATCATTTTAATTTCAAATTATTTAATTATTAATTTATTATTTTAAATAATTTATTATTCTAATTTATTATTTTAATTAATTTAATATTTTAATTATTAATTTACAATTAAATTATTTACCATTAAATTATTTAAGGTATCAACAAATTAATGACCTTTATGTCAGGGTTGTTAAGTTAACTAAAATGGGATTTAAATCAAGCTTAAAACCAAATATTTTTTTTGAAAAAATTTATTAAATTTTTTATTTAGATAATTTTTTTTATTTTGAATACAGCCAAATGAAAAAGATACAAGTTTCATAAAAAATTTTGAGTTAAATTGCTAATGGGAAATTGTATTACTTTACATAAACAGAAGTAAACTAAAACTATTTGTTAATGTTAAAGTAAAATTGTGTTTCCACAAAAATACCTATGTAAGATAATTTAAAACAAGTAAATTTAATGCGAAATTGAGATGTCTCTTAAAAAAGCTTAAAATAAAATAGATTATTACTAATTTAATGCTTCTGTTAGTTCATGTAATTATTGAAAGAGTTAAAGTTTCTCAATTTTTATGTTTTACAGGTTAAAAGTTCATAATGCTTACTACATTTAAAAGTATAAATAGGAATGAGGACGATGCTTTTGAAATTATGTTTTTTTTTTTTTCAATTTAATTTTAGAAGTTTTTTCTGTTGCTTAAGTAAATGAATTTGCATTGTATTTATGCAAAGTGTTTACATTCATTATTGTGATATTTACTAAGTTACTATCTTAGTACTATATTTTTAAAAAAATGCTTAAAAAAATATATAAAATTCATTTAAAATAAATTTTTTCTTATTTATTTAATATTACAACACATCAATAAGAATATTGCAACATTTAGAGTTCTATTACGTTAAAATAAATGACAAAAAAGTAATTTATTTATTGTTTTTTTTAACCGCTAGAACTAAAACATACATTTGCTGTTTTAAATTAATTTTTTTTAATTTATGCAGTCACATGCTTATATTTATGTTGTTTTTTTATCATCTATTAATTTAAATAAATTTTTATTAAAAAAAATTAATGTCTGCAATATATCATGCTCCTTCCTTTATATGAAAATTTATATAGACTTAATTAAAAAATTCATCTGAATAATTCATATAAATGCTACAAAATGATACTTCTAAATTTTAACATTAATGTAAGTATAAAATTTTTATATACGAGGGTGGGTGTTTCGAAAAGTAAAGATACACCGTACGGCAGAGGAAAAGAAAAGTTTTGGCGAGCAAGATGGCAACACTGGCTTTAACCTTGAACTGTTAGCTTTCTCATCGCGGTCGTTCGGCATTTCAACGTTGATTCTGGTTGGAGTAGGTCATGTTAAAAATGGCTGCGGCGATTCAGAATCCCGCCGAATGCGAAGTGCGCTCCGTCATACGTTTTCTTCATGCAAAAGGTCAGAGACCAGCGGATATTCACAAAGAAATTGCTTCTGTTTATGGGAATGTTATGAATAGACAAAATGTAACGAAGTGGTGTCGTCAATTCTCTGAAGTTAGGACCGATATTCATGACGAACAGAGAACAGGTCGGCCATCTGTGATCTGTGATGCCCTTCTTCAGAGAACGGAGGAAGCAATTCGTGCGAATAGACGTCTCAAATTGAAAGAATTGCGTCAGATCATACCGGAAGTGTCAATGACAACTCTTTATGAAGTTGTGACTGTCAAGTTAGGGTACAGGAAATTGTGTGCGCGCTGGGTTCCAAAAATGTTAACAGAAGAACACAAAAAGAAAAGGATGGGCTTTGCACTCGACTTCCTCACACGCTATGCAGAAGCAGGTGATGAGTTCCTTGATCACATTGTGACAGGTGATGAGACGTGGATTTATCACCATACACCTGAATCCAAGCAACAATCAATGCAATGGCGCCATTCGAATTCACCCAAAGCCAAGAAATTCAAAACTTCGATTTCAGCGAAAAAAATCATGACTTCTGTTTTTTGGGACAGACAAAGCATTCTTCTGTTGGAATTTATGCCTCCCGGAACGACAATTAATGCTGTTGCATATTGCCAGACTTTGAAACGTCTTCGAAGGGCAATTCAAAACAAACGCAGGGGAATGCTGACAAATGGAGTTCGCTTGCTTCATGACAACGCTCGGCCTCAAACAGCGCTCGTAACCAAAGCACTACTCGAACAATTCAAATGGCAAGTATTGGACCATCCGCCATACAGCCCGGACCTTGCGTCCAGCGACTTCCATTTATTCCTTTACATGAAATCACATCTTGGTGGAAAATCATTCCACGACGATGATGAGATCAACGATGAAGTTGAAATGATGTTCCGACAACAGACGGCAAACTTCTATGACTGTGGGATACAAAAGCTTGTGCACCGACTTAACAAATGTTTGGATAACAGGGGTGATTATGTCGAAAAATAATAAATAATCAAGTTACTAAGATGTAACCGACGGTTTCTAAATAAATGTTTTTTTTAAGGAATGCGATCCATTGTATCTTTACTTTTCGAAACGCCCTCGTATACTGTACTAACTAACAAGGGGTAACATCTTTTTTACTGGCACTTCTAAAACAACATTTACTGCTTATTTGTATGTTAAGGTTATAAATATGCATATTTAAAATCTTTGGTTTAATACTTTATATTTTATTCATTATATTTATGAAAAAAAGAGCTTATTTTTGAATTCTTTAAACAAAATATTAATCAAACATTTTTTAAAAAATTATGTGTGAATTGTTTCATGGTTTTGTTACTTTTAATCTTTGGTTTAAAATATTAGTTTAATCTTTTATTTTAAATAAATCAAACAAAGCTGGCTTTTAAGCTTTTTTTTTCTTCTTTTTTGAAAGAAAACTGGGTTGTTGTTTTTAATTCTGCAGTATGTATTCTAAACTTCAATGCAATGAAGTAATTTTTCCCTTCACATATTTGATTTCATAGAAGTTCTTCCTTTTCAATAAAAAAAAAGTGTAGATTTTTCCTGGCAATTTTTCATACAAAGGTAATTTTCATTGCAAGCTAAACATTACTCCGAAACACTATTTCCAATATAATATTCCAATATAATCAGACTGACTCTAAAATAAACAACCAGGCTATTCATGAAGCACTTTATTTTTTTCCCTCTTAGAATAAAAATAAGATATACATTAATTGCAAGTAATTTGTTATTGAGTAAACATAAAAGTTTAGGAACACTGTTCTATAGAATAGCAAAATAAAAATATTATAAATTTTACTTACAGATTCTAGCACCGAAGAATCGTGCAACATTTGCAATTCTCTGAATTGCTTTTGAACTGAAGAAAGACTTTCCTCTGCAAATCATAAATAATTGAATATTTAATAATCCTTTACACCAAGAATATAAACAAGAATAATAAATCTGCAAAGTATTATAATGATTAAATATTCCATTAGAAATTTTTAAACTACATCCTTTTTGGATTCAATAGTAAACTTAAGCCTCTTAAATAGCTGCTAATTTGATAATACAGTCTTAGAACATTTTGGATAACAATTCATTATGACTGAACAAAAATATCTTGAAAATATTTTTACATGAATATTAAGAAAAAATGTATTTCTCAGAATTATTAACAGTTTAAAACAAAACAAAAATTATATTCTGTAATTTTGCACAGCTTTGCTATATATCTATAAGCATGCACAAGAAATGTATGAGTTAATACTTAAAAGATATTTATTATTATTAATTAGAATATTTTTTAATAATTAAAGATAATCAAACTTGACAGTAATAAGGTTTATTCTAGGCAGGGTTGTGCATCCTTTACAAGAAGTTAAATATGAAAAACAATGGTAATTCAGTCAACAAGAATCTTAAAAACAATGATTGTCAGGTAAGTTATAAATTTATACATGTATTTGTTTGAAATGCAAAGATATAGGCTAAAATATAAAGGTTAAGATATAGGCAACAAAGAATATAGCAATAAATATTACACAAATTCAAGAAATATACAAAAAAAAACAAAAAAATAAATTAAAAGCACTTACCCAACTCTGAAATTTGTAATTTCAATTTGGAACATGATTCAGTACTTTCTTGTAATTGTTCTTTAAATGTGGAGGTTTCTTTCTCAAATCTAAACTGTTCCCTTTCTGAAATAAAAAACAGTTCAAATTAAATTCGGAAATACAGCAAAACGTGTCTCAGGAACGACCACTCTTTGCTGCTAAATAAAATGTTCGTTGTTGGAGGTAGGTCTTTACTTCAAAATTGTTATCGACAATACAATTTCCGTAAACGATTTTAATTTTATTTATTTAAAACTAAGTCAGCAAAAAAAAAAGTGTGCCAAAAATTTAATACTTAAATGGTGATTTGAAACTCGAGTGTCATAGTAATATCATAGTAAAAATACGGGATTTTCAAAATCACACGGAAAAGTGTAGCAATAACTGCCTTAATAAAAAAATCATTTAGATTTACCAAGGGTAGCAGCGAAGTTTTTTAAAATTATAGGGTAATTTTAGGAACTTTTTTCAAAAAATTTTAGGTTAATTTTAGGGGTAATATATGATTTTGCTAGGATAAAAACAGATCACACGGTAATTTATTATATAACAGAAGATTATTACAATTCATCCACACATATCATAAATAATTGCAAGCCATAAAATAAAGCTCTGAAATTTATTAAGTCAAGAATGAAATCTCTAAAGTGTAAAAATGAAATTTCAACTTTACATATTACCTATCAGAAATTAAGTGCATAATTCAGGAACAGGCAAAAGTGAGAATAAATCAAGAGAAAAAATAAATTAACACCAACTTGGATTTTTATTTAATTTTTACCTTCTTAATCAAAACTTTATTATTACCCTTTACCTTACTTTATTAAGAAAAACTATTGTGTGATATTATTAGATTTCAAATCAGCAATTTATATTAGAAGTTAGAGAAAAACAAATTAATCATGATCATTTTTCTAATATATTCTTGATATGATTTGTGAGATTCTTTTACTGCCCTCAATAGTGTTGTGATCTTCAACACTCCTCCATAATTTTGAATGGTATCTTTGATTAGTCTAAGAGACATAATAGTATTCTCATGATGACTCACATTAAGCATTGCGATATTTATCGAAAAACCTCTCTCAGGATCAGAATTCCCATGTGGCAAAATTAAAAGTTTTAATTAATGTAGTTAAATTTTTATATTTTAGATTATTGCTTTTTTTTTATATTTAGCCTATTAACTAATTGTTATATTTTACTACTTTGTTATATTTTTAGGAACACCAACAAAATTTTATCAGATTTTTAGGAATTTTAAGGTTTGCACATAGTTTTAGGAATTTTATGAATTTTAGGGGGAATGCGACCCCTGATTTACAGTAAAATCGGCACAAATAATGCATCAAAAAGTGATCAATTAAATGTGCGTAATAAATGCATCGAATTTTAAAAACTACATTGGAATAGGTAATTTTTATAAAAAGGATTATCTAAATGCCTTAGATATATGTTGAATACAAAAAAAAGCAAAATTCGCATATCATATTAAAAATATTGGGTTTTTTAAAACCATGCCGATTGTAATCACAATAATGAAAAAGTGATTATAAAACATCAATTTACTATAGAATCTGTGAAAAATTGAGCTAACAAAAAAGTGAGGACTCAAATGTGCCAGTCAAAAGTTTTGATTTTTTTTTAAATTTTCAAATTCATTTTTTTATTAATTGTGTTCAGAAGCTTTCGTATGCCGCAAGCTTCCAATAGTTGGTGAACCACAGGTTTTACACCCCTATGTCACATAACTTATCTGATGTTTCATATTACCCATTACTATTTTTATTACAAATCACTAGATATTTTTATTTAAAAAAACTTATTAATGCTGCAAATACAATTATAAACTATGCAAAAATAAATTAAAACAGTGAGTGAGAATCAGTGGTTCTTAAAAGTAAAATTATTTGTATTATTTCAATAAATTTGAATCAACACAGAATATTGACTTCAAATTTCCTCATTTTAATGATATTCAACACACTATTATCAGGGGTCTGTCTAGACATTTTGTGAAAGGTCCGTTTTCGTAAAATTGTGAAAAAAAATACTCATAATTTGCAAATATAAAATAAACGTTTAGTCACATTCTTTCAACCAGGGTCCTGCTTTTAGGAAGTTGTGCAAACAGGGTCCGTTATTGCAAAAAAACTTTTTCAAGGAGTTTTTAAATTGTAAAGTCTTACAAGATTATGCTCAACACTGTAAAATTATAATTAAAAAAAAGGAAATTTTAAAAAATAAACAGCAATTGCAGCTACTAAATTAGCGATGCAATATACAAATATTTGGTATTTAGCCTATACTGCTGAACGCAGAATGTTCATTTTGGACGAATGAAGGAAGAAGCGTCTGCGGAAGACAAAATTTAGTTCGTTTACATCTGTCTTCTCTCCTCCCCCCTCCTGGGAAGGGTTTATTCGATTAACAAAACAATAATGAAGATAAACAAATTTGTGAAGGGCCCGTTTTTAAGTTAAAATATTTTGTGAAGGGTCCGATTTTATAATAAGATATTTTGTGAAGGGTCCGATTTTATGAAAAGATATTTTGTGAAGGGTCCGCTAACAGACCCAAATTTCTTCGAAACAGACCCCTGATTATATATATATATACATTGTAACCTATAGGATCACATTTTGTACCCCATAATAAGCCTACAATTATTTCTTCTGGTGGGGTACACTAGTACCTGGTAATATAATATGTGGTCCTATTTTAATATTATAGGTCAATATTAAAGGGAGATATAGGAACATATTGTAATACAGAACAATAGAAAAAAAATTTGAACAATTTTGTACTAATTACAGCAATAAAAATCATTTGGTTGAAATCAGGGTTGGCAAGTTTTTGACACATGACGGTTTTTACCGGTTTATACCATGGTTTTTACCGTCATGTCAAAATCCCCTCTGTCAAAAACGTCAGAAACTGTCAAAAACCCATAGTTTTGATAAAACTGTAATTTAATTTGAGTTTAACTGCTTATGATTTAAAATTCATTTTTGGGTAATAAAATTAGAAAAAAGTTGTTAAAAGATATTTAAGAACAGATTTTTGCATTTTCCCTACGTGATTATATCAAATCATACTATTTGAAGTAAAATATTAGGATACTAAACAAAATTTTCAACATTTCCAAGCATAATTTTGTTTGGCATATTACATTACTGAAGAATGTCAAGTCATTCCTGACTTGGAGTTTGTTAGTAGTCACAAGTTTTGAAAGTTTTGTTTGGCTTATTTCTAATATTTAAGAAAATGCCAAATTTTAAATTCTTCTTTTTACTTCTTGAATTTATTAATAGTTCCAAGTTTTTTTGTTTATTTCTAACAATTAAGAAGTGCAAAATTTTGAATCCTTTGAAAATCAAGCTATAAATCACTATTTTCTATCACCATCACTATTTTCAATAAGTATGTTACAATATTTCCGTATGAATGTATATCCTTCTATAAGAATACGTGTATATAGTTGCAAAATCAATAGCAATCATTTACAACATCATTTATAAAGGTAATTAAGTGAAAATAATATATTGTCTGCTATATGCCATAAATTAAAGAAAACAGTAGGTTTTTGACGGTTTTTACTGGTAAAAACACGGTTTTTACCACTGTCATGTCAAAAACCAGTTTTTGACGGCAAAAACCCAACCCTGGTTGAAATGAAATAGTTTAATGGCAGTGTTTTCACTACAGCGCGAGAACACGAGAATCTCGCATATTTTTTTCTTTTCTCTCATTAAAAAATGATTACCGCGAGAAATTCGTGCATTCTATAAACCAATTTCAAAATTTGCGAATTTCTCGCATTTTGAAAAAATTTGTCATTACGCCATTTAGAATAAAATCAGTTTCACTTTTCTTCCTGGATCTTTCATTATTTTCAACATCTGCCCCATTATTTAGCTCCTCTATTTACCAGTATTGTTCAGAACCTTTAAGAACAACAGAACACCATCCCTCGGAACCTCTTTCAAAACGCATTTCTCTGCAACCACACGTTTAAACGTAGGTAAGGTTTCTTCATGTAAGACGTTCAAATTGTTGCGCATTAATGTAAGATAGACAAATACCTTATAAAGGCAATATCTTCTACTCCGAAATGAACAAATGAAAATGAAACAAATGTGGGTAGAAACGATCAAAACGAAACAAATACGCATTTGAGCAACCAAATGAGAAAAGCTGATGAAAAAGTAGACGTAGAACATTTTCCATATGATGTGCAGCAAAAATATTCAATGCTTTAAAAATTAGAAGATGTTAAAAATGTATTATAATTAAAGAAATGATTTTTTTTTCCAAGTCTCTTTGCGTTTTTTTTAAAAAAAAATTTTTTTAATTTTTCGAAATCTCACTTAACTTTTTGAAATCTCACCCTGTTTTTAAGAAAGAGTGGGAAATTCTCGCCCATTTTTTTTCTGCGATGAAAACACTGAATGGTTAATTTTCATTTCTTAATTCAGATATGAGATTTCAAACTGTAGTTTTATTGCTTAAAATTAATCTGATCATAACTTGTTTTAAGACTTAGTTTCAACAAATTTTATACATTTAAAACTTATTCTCTCTCACATAGGATCGCTTCCATTTCAGCAAATTAATACCATTGCGAAATAGAAAAAAGAAGAATCGTAATACTTGATAGAAAATTTTAAAGCTGGACATTTCAGTTTTACAATTGCCGTAATTACAAGGAAAAGTGAAGAATAAAGTCTAACAGAAAAGCTCTTAAAAATTGCCGCGTTATTGAAAAACATCAATAAAAGCAAAAGTGTTTTTTATATTTTTTTCAAAGAATAAGCTAGAGAAAAACAAAAAACTTTCTTTATTCTTGAAATGAAACTCTAAAAATGAAAATCTTAATTTAGCTTTTGCATTGCTGTAATTTTAGAAGTTTATTCCTATAAAATAAAGTTTAATATAAACGCTCTTTAAAAAATGCTGCGCCACGCTAATGAAAAGAAAAGTAAATTTTTTTTTTTAAAAAAATTGTTTTTAGGGTGACGTGGGGTAGTTCCTGATCAAAAAATACAAACATCTATTTTGTGAAAAAAATATTCATGATAGAATTTTAATATTTACTGAAAGTTTGAGGGTTTATGAGATGAGTCCTGTCCTATGCTACCTTCTTTTGTTTGAAAATCTAATTAGAATTTAAAGATTTTAAATTTTTAGTGATCAGGAATTACCCCTTCTCTTTATCATTTCTGGGGTAATTCCTGATCACTTCTGGGGTAATTACGGATCATCAGTTTTTATAGTAAAGGGGCTGTTAAAAATAATTATACAATGGTAATTAATAAATAAGACATCAAGATCAAACAAATAAACCAAAATTATATGTTTAAGCAGCTAATAAAAGGATTTATTTAAAAGCAAAAATAAAGATTAACACTTTAAATTTTCCAAAAATCTTTGCATTGTGCCATAAATTTTAGGCAAGCAGATAACTCATTCTCATGTTCTGCTGGAATATAAGAAAAAGTTCCCACATGGGTTACTTTCGCTGGACTTTTTAACTTCATTAAGTGAGAGTGTAAAGTTAAGTAAGGTATGTCAACAGCTCTGACAGCAGCTCTCACACAGAAATTTTCTTTTTCAATCATTAAAAGAAATTCACTGATTTTGCTTTCTAGAAGCTTAGTATCCNTTAAAACATTTTGTGAAGGGTCCGTTTTTAAGTTAAAATATTTTGTGAAAGGTCCGTTAACGGACCCAAATTTTTTCTAAACAGACCCCTGATATTTATATTAGGTTAATTTAAAAACTTAAAAATTATTCTAACAATGTATACGCATAAAATTAAGATGGAAGGAAGGTAACACAAATCAGAACACATTTGTCTTGAATAGAGTTAAAAACAAATTTTGTGATTACAGTTAAAATATATTTTATAGTTGTGACACTTAATAAATATGAACTGTTATTTAAGAAAAGACAATTAGCTATTTTTTATGCTATTTATAAGAAGAAATGACAATGATCAGGAATTATCCCAGTGATCAATAATTACCCCATCTGTAGGGGGCAATATTTGATATAGTTTTCTATAATCAATAATAGGTAATGTTTACAGTAGATGTGAAACAATTAAACAAAAGCTTACACTATTTTTACATCAAAGAAAAGTAAAGTAACTGAAAATATTTATTATTAAGAAAATCCATTTATTATCTTTGAGGAAATGTGCATATTTTGAAGCCCATCTTTGAAATGGAAAATACAGAGCACGGTTTAAAAGATACTTATTTTGTTAGATTAAACAAAAAACTATTATTAAGTAAATGTAGTTATATATTAGTAAAGTGTACAAGCATTCTTGTCCATATCTCAAATTTAAAAAATAATAATTTTTTTTTAAATAAAACTTAGGTGATCATTATTTATCCCAGAAACAGAGTGATCATGAATTACCCAGGGTCACCCTAGTTCCTTAAACAAAATTTTTACTTCGAAAAATCACAGTTTTCTACGTAACTCGCTATCAATGCTACATTATATGAAAAAAGTTAAAATAATCGAATAGGCTATATCTAAAATATTTCTTGAAAATGCTGTGCCCTATAATAAAAGCAGCAAAAATTACATAAACCAGAGAAAAAAACAATCTCAATTCTTAGAAATAAAAGAGTTGAAAAAAATTACTAAATTGACTTGCCAAAATATAATTTAAAAAAAAAAACAGAAGTATGAAAACTTGTGCTTTAGTATAATTACTATATGTTGTTTTAATTCTTCAAATTAATTTTGTTTTTCCATTTCTCTACTAGAAACTAAATTTGCAAGCCCATGAGATTTCACTCTAGCACATTATATTTGCACATTTTACAAATATATTACTAAGTTCATTGATCTAAGTTCATTTAAAACATCTAAACATCATTCTAAGTTCATTTAAAACAAGAGTGCTTAATTACTATATTTGCCTTAGAATGTCTAAATATGTGTGTAGCCCTTTGTTATTTAACCTGTTGTGCAAATGTTTGAATAATGAAAATATGTGAGCATACCTAATGAAAAAGTTAAACTTAGAAACTTTAATTATCAAAAAGCCAGTATGTAACATCAAACATTGTATAAAATCAAAATTCTTCCAAACATAATTTTAATTAAATTATTGACAGTGAATTATAATGAGTGAAATACAATTCTAAGTAGGCTAACACTTTGTAATTAAGCAACTGCCTATTTACATAGTTTCCATAAATTCAATAACATACTACTTTCATTGTTAAACAGATTTTATAACAATAGCATCTGGTAGAGATTAACATCACTTTAAAGAAATTGCCATTGTTATAAAAATCTATTTAACAGTAGTAAGTTATTGAATTTCTAAAAAACATGCAAAGAAACTGAGTGACTTAATTTCAAGGCGTTAATCATGTTATTGCGTTGTCTCATATTGTGTATTGAATTATGGCAAACTTAACAATTTAACTTTTTCTATGGCAAGACCCTATAAACAAATTGAGACTACTCCAAAGCAAATTATTATTGTAATCCTATTCGAAACATAGAATGCAGTGGCAACTTTAAACTGACTATTTTATAGCCTACCTAAAATTGCAACAGATTCGGCATTCTCTTCTCGCAGCTTTGAAATAATATTTTCATAACTTGAGAACTGTCCTGTAATTTTATCCTTAGTAGATTGAGGAATATTCAATAATTCTTCTTCGGTAAAGAAATTTTCTAATTTCGCGCAAACCTCCATTGCCGGAGAGAAATAAAATATTGTAATCACAACTGCAGTTAAAATGGTATGGAATGGGGAAAATGTAGCAAAGTTTTGACATTAAGCTAACTTGTAACTTACAATGAAGAAAACCTCGAAAAATCTGACTTTAACGATTACAATTTAAATAATCGTTACTTTTTTTTTCCACGTGAAAAATTCAACCAATGAAAGCGACGAACATTAATAACAAGGGAAATTTACCAAAATGTAAACCTAAACTGAAACTTATTACAACTCCTGAAAGGCAACGTTGATCAATTCAAGAGTTCTGAAGTTAGTAATTAAAATTTAGCTTTAAATATTCTAGTACCAAATGTAAGTATAGTTGTTATACAGAATATTTTTTATTAAATAATTATCAAACGTTATAGTTTCAAAATGCTTCAGTGGTTAGTAAATCATTCTGAGTTAAGGCTCTTATCTGTACTTGGAATTCTTACTATAGAGCTGGTCAGCTGTTGCTATGAAACATGCTTTATAGCAAGTTTTTTTTTTTTATGCTTAAATTTCAATGTTGCTACTTGGTAACCGGTACTTCTAATGCTCGTCCAAATCAATGAAATTAAATAAACGTAATTTGACTTCACTAAATGTTTAATCGTAAAAAAGTGCTAATTAGCAACAGTGTATCAACTCTTTGAGGTTGTCACTCGTGTTTCTCCCAACTCGCAGGTCCATAGGGGCATTTACTGAATGTCCTAGCTAAACCGAAAGCACTACATAATTTTCAAAGCTCAATAAATAAATTTAATCCAAAAAAAGGTCTTATCAATAAAAAGTTATACTTTAGTATAAAGGTTAATTTTGTTTCTACAATGCAAAAATTAATACTTAATTATTTTGAATTTTATCTGAATTACGAAATTAATTGGTGACTCTTAAAACAATGCACTTAATAATTTCTACATAACACCTGTGTTCTCCCTACACATTATTAGAAGTGCTGTCTGCCCTTTGATCCTTATAAATGCACCCTCCTTGCCCTTTTTTGCAAAAGTCAGCTGACATTCATTAAAAACACTGCCATTATATTTATTAAGAAAAAGGTTATTTTCTTAACCACCTGTTATAATGAGTTATCCAAAGGGAAGGGGAATTCCAAATCCTATGCTCATTAAATTTCAACCCTATTGATACACTAATTTAGAAATCTCTATGCAACATAATCATTTTAAGTACTTATACATGTAGTTAAAATACTGATTATGATATATTTAATCGCGAAATTTATATATCATGATGAATATTCGCATGATTTAAATATGAAACATTGCAATTCGTATTTTTTGGAAAATTTCACATTTCCTTATGATTTAAAAATCGTTCGTCACGATTTATTTTGGCAATTTTTTAAATGAATATAATATTTAAAAAGTCATTATGGTTTAAATATGTTAAAGATAAGGAAAAAATTTAGCTTTGTTGATGTTCATAAAAGGTATAAAATATTTTTAATCTGGGATATTTCTGTATCACAATCTGTCGCACCAACTACAATCGCCAAAGTGCCAAATAAGTTTTAAACTTGTAAATTTTTTAAGAGATGAAAACATGTAGATGTTTGCCCAGGGGTGTCTACTATTTATACCTTTTGAGCTGGTCCCTTTCATTAATGTTTTTTTATAGTTTCTCGCGGACAGCTGCCTGGAAGTTGCCAAGACTTGGCAATTATTCTGCCGTGGATCATGATAAGAAAATCTTCCCTTTGTTTAAATTAGCTTCTTTGTTGGAATCCCAGTCAAATTCTGTACCAGGTCACGCTGACTGCAGTGCTGACGTAAAATGTTCTCAGTTGTGAACTGATCATAGGTTCAGGTCCCCTTGCCGTCAGTCAAGCTGTCAAAAATTTTTGTGGTTTTCCTCACCATTTAAAGCATATACCAGTTTCACAGAAAAGGTCCTCCACTGAGGCAAATTTTTTCCTATACTTGATCTAGGAGTTCCCATGTCTTCTGGATTAGGTTTTTAGGTTTAAAAATTACAAGGTTACATATTTGAACATAGGTAGTTGTAAACCAAAAATTGATTCCTCTCTCCAACGACTGTTGTATATTAACTGAGTAGAAACTGAATAATTATAATGTAACAAATAATATTGATCTTAATAAATATATATATTACAGAGAGTGCTTAGCGTTTTTTAAAAGCCTGAAAGGTGCTTTTTTTATTCAGGGTTTGTAAAAAGTACTTGATTTTCTACCCTTTTTAAAAAAGATTTTTTTCTTTGCGGGGTTGATTATCCTTCTAATTTACAAAAAATGCGTGATTTTCACAATATTCTTTGCAATATTTAACCGAAACTAGTTATTTTATAGTGATTATGTAAAAAAAATTTAAATAGTTTTGAATTTTATTGATTTTATGTTTATGAATTAAGAACTTTAAACAATAGGAAAAAAATAATTTTTATTGCTGCACAAACCCTAATTATGAATTTTTTTTTTTTTTTTTTTTTGAAAACTGATTAAAAAAAGTGAGTTCTTAAAATATGCATATTTTTTGTTGAAAAATCTGAAGAAATTACTATGTGTTTAGAAAAACCAGTTAATATTTTAAATAATTGTGGCTAAATTTTTTCTTCATTCATGATATATAATTAAATCATAATTTATTATGCAGAATTTAGTATCTTATAAAATGTTCCCAATGAAACAAAAGTTACTTGTCTTAGGTTTTTGACAGCATGTTAAAAACAGCTTTTAACATCAAATACCCAATCCTAATTATTAGTGACACCAGCTGATACCTCCTATGTTAGGGATGCACAACCTTTTTCAGTGAAGGGCCACATGCACAGCAGATTGACCAATGAAGGGCCGCATGCCAAAGTGTTTAGACCGACATATTGAAAGCAATTGTTGGTGGTGATTGTTATATAAACATCATTGTTTATATAACACTAAATTCTTTTTGTCGGTTAACCTTGTAATCTCTTTGCAGAAAATACAATACTTTAAAACGTTTAAAATTAGAAAATGCAAAACTGATTACTTAAGAAGGAAAACAGAATTCGAAAATCAGAATCAATTTATCAGAAAAAATTTAGATAAATTGAAATAATTAAAAAACTANTTTTGGCTAGAAGTGTTTTGAAAACTTTGATTTAGTTATGCCTCCAAAAGGCAGAGGTAAGTTAGTCTGAACATTTTTATCAGTTTTTCTTTTATATTTTCATACTTGTATTTTTCAATTTTAATATTGACAGAAAGGTGAAATGTTTTCTATTCTTTTTCTCTGGGCTGTAGTGATATTGGCTAGTCTTGTGGTCAATTATTCCAAATAAAATTCTGTTTTGTTTATTATGTGATATTTGATAGTATATATATTAAACATAAATTTTATGTGTCCCAACTAAATAAACCAACCTTGATTTTTTACCATGACTGAGCAAAAAGAAAAACCAATGAGAACCAAACATTTATATTAAGAAACTCTTTATCTAACATCTGGTAATGTATAAGGAGTAACTCGCTTCTCCTCCTTGGAAAAAAAAGAAAAACTAAGTAATTGACCCATTTAAAAAAAAGTGCCCTATCTCAGTTAAGCCACTTCTGGATTTTCGCTACTAAATGTCATTTTATATAATACTTGAAATATATGAAGTTACTATGAACGATATTCGGTCCTCTGTTGGTCAAAATGTTTTTTTTTTTTTTTTTTTTTTTTTGTTATTTGAATATATTTAATAAAAAGCAATCCAAAATCATATTTTTTTTATGCTTTTCCATTATACCGGAGCAAATCTCGCCAACCAGACTTTTTGGTGACAGCACACAGTCGCCGGAACAATTCACATAAAGCAGACTTTATTGGCTATGGCACACAGCTTACACATAAAAAAACAGTTAATAAATGGTAAATTTTTTTTTTTTTTAATACTTCAGAAGCATAAACATTTTAATATCGCTTGAAAAATTTTTCAAATGGGGATTCCGTTTGCTTTCCCCAATTAAATTCCTCAATTTCACTTTCGAGATGATGGTGTGCCGTTACTCTGTGTTTCGCCATTTTGCTCTGCCCAACAGTCTCTCTATTTTTTGCGTGTGCATTCCAGTTTCCGGATCAACAAAGTTATATTTATGGTTCACTTTGAAATGTTTAAAGCTTTCATCTTCCAACTTACTATTGTGGTATGATTTCCATGAATCGGAATATATTAAAGTTTCTTTTTTGATATATTCCTTAATTGCCTTGAAAACGGTTTGGCTCCTCCACAAGGTTCGTTTCCTGGCAGACTCCACTGAAGATATATTGTTGTGGTAGAATCCATCCCGCATTGTTTTTTCGCTTCGTAACCAAACTTTCATAAACTTCGGCGATCGTGCCAGATCCTCCTACTTTCCGGTGTTCATGTTTAAGAAAAGAATTCACTCGAGCATGAAGTTATTCCAGTCTACAACTGTTCTGTGACGGAGTTCCAACTGCTTTTTACACCGTCTAACGGAAGTTAATCCGTCGCTGCAGCAATTAATAAACCGCACATGCTTCAAAAGTTTCATTTTCGATTACTGAAACCATGTGTCGTTATGGATACGACATACAGGGACAAGATGAAAGGTTGTAGCACCTGTGAATTTCATTTCCGATATACAATTTCATTTCAAGATTCTTATCACAAGTTACGATTTCATCGAAAGCGATGTCTTTGTTTAGGGCAAATCCCAAATTCTCATTGCTTTTTGGTTTAATTTTTCGTATTATGAAAAAAACGTGACCAATAATAAAAAAAATGGTAGTGATTTACTTTGAAAATGTGGAGACAAAAGGTTGCCAGCTGCGATATTCGTTTGGAATTATTTGCATCATTATTGGCGCCTTTATCGCCTGCCGGCATAATGGAAAAGTACCTTTTTTTTCAATACATTATTTTAAATAGTTTTCACCTATGTTAAGTTTTAAAACTTGCACATGCCTTGCAATTTTATATTCAAGAAAACAAATGGAAAAGCAAAATTTGCTAAACTAGATTGCATTATACTGAACCTTTCACTGCTTATTTTTTAAAATTATATTTAGGAAAGTTAGTTAAAATTTTCATTGTTTTTTCTATACTTAGTACTAAAAATAAATAAAGTTCTCGAAACGAAACACTCAGAGTATCTCTTTTGTAAAAAGTCCTATTAATGTGATTTCTTCGTCAAATTTTATTACTGCCACAAATTTAATTTATTTACAAATTCAATTTTTTTAATGATTTACGAAATTTGAAAAAGGAAATAATTTTTGTTTTTCTGCCTATAAAATGTGAGACTGTCGTCTATAATAGAATTTAAAAAATATTGCATTTACAATTCAACATTTTTTTATACATTTTTATTTTATACTTCTGTAATCTCATTTCTGTTTCTTTAATTAGTGATTGTTATAAATAAACCATCTTGCAGAAAAATATTAGTGCTAGGAAAGTTTGTCTCCGAAAGCCTGATAACTTAAAAGTTTCATTAAATATTGCATTGAAAATTAGATTGGCTTAGAAGTTTCTGTGGGCTTTTTCATTTCATGTGAACTTAACTTGCTATTTTATTAGCGTTGCTAAACTCTACACTAGTTTGCAATGGCGGGGCTACTAAATATTCTAATAATTGTTGTCCTTTCTTATCATGTTTCATTGAGCAACTTATATCCTATAGGCCGTGGAAGAGGAGCAGGTAGACAAGAACAGGAACAACATCCTCCAGGTCAAGGTCCTAGACAGGGACCTCCCAGACAAGGGCCACCTGGTTTTGATGCCAGAGGAGGACCACCAGGATTTGATCCCAGACAAGGGCAAGGTCCTGCTAGACAGGATGCCCCAAGACAAGAACAACAAAGACCTCAAAGTAAGTAGGATTAACAAGTTAATTAATGTGACAGCTCAAACCTGCTTTATAAAATTGAAAGTTTTGAATATATAAAATTGAATAGTTGAATTGAATATTAAAAAATTCTTAAATATTAATTATCATTTTAATGAATGTAACACATTTTAAATATTGATCTAAGTGGAACTAAAGAAATATATAGTTAAGCATGAGGGCAACGATAGATTTTTCTTTTTGTAGAATCTGAATTTCATTACATAATCATATATGTATGTTTCATTGCTGCCAACCTTGCTGGAATTTTCAAGAAACTGCGTCATTTCCAGCTTTCCTGGATTTATTCAAATTCGCCTAATTTTTTCAACATTTATAGAAATATCTCTTTGTTTGGGGAATATTTTAAAATAAAAAATTCATATAACAGGAAAAATGATATTTCGTTGGATCTAAATCAGACGGATCAGGTCCAATATTTTTAAACTGCTTTCGTAAAAGTTATGTTCAAAAACAATGCAATAAACTCAAAATATGCAATGATTTGATACGCAATATTCAGAACACAAAACCTAATCTAGTTAAACGTGACTTTGAAGCAGCTCTGCCTACCTTTTTTATTGTGGTTTTATTTTTTCTCCTTTTTAGTTTAAAATTATGAAGGTAAAGTAATGATTCGGAATCTAGCGGTGCTGAGAGTTGTTTTGTTTGTGATCCCATTAGTAGGGGTGCACAACCTTTTTGAGTGAAGGGCCACTTGCACAGCAGGTTAGCTAACGAAGGGCCGCACATGTATTGAGATATGTTAATGACAAATGTAGTAATGTTTGTTTAAACATTAGCGTTCTATTTTTTTATCAATAAACTTATTAATATATTTGTAAAAAATTAAAGGTGTTCCATTTTTAGAATTCATTCAAAAATAAAAAAACTTATCCTTTTTTTTTTACAAAAAAAATTGCTATTTTTATCACATGAACAATAGATTTATCGAAATAAGTAAACATTGAAGAAAAGAAATGTTTTTTTTTTTTATCATATCATGCAATACGAAAATTCATTTTAGAATTACGAGGCGCATCCAGAAAGCAAGTTCCCCTATTTTTTTTAAAGAAGTTATACTTTCAGGAACATATTTATTGGCAACAAGTACAGCAATGTTTCAGCTATTTTTCAACATAGCCACCACCAGAATTGAGACACTTGTCGTATCGTGGGATCAACTTTTGTATCCCTCTGTCGTAGAACTCTACCGCCTGTAAATGGAACCAGCGTGTGACAGACGTCTTTAGCTCTTTGTCGTTGCCAAAACGCTCACCGGAGGACAGGAATTTCTTGAGGTGCAAGAAAACATGAAAATTGCTGGGAGCAAGATCAGGGCTGCAGGGTGGATGATCAAACAGCTCCGAGCCAAATTTCGTCAAAACAGTTGCTGTGCGTCGAGCTGTATGTGAAAGAGCATTGTCATGGAGGAGCACAACTGCAGTAAACATTCCACACCTCTTGTTTTGAATGGCACGTTGTAATTTCCGCAGTGTTTCACAGTAACGGTCGGCGCTTACTGTTTCACAACGTGGTTACATTCACAGGCGGCAGAGTTCTACGACAGAGGGATACAAAAGTTGAACCCATGATACGACAAGTGTCTCAATGCTATGTTGAAAAATAGCTGAAACATTGCTGTACTTGTTGCCAAAAAATATGTACTTACTTTTTTTAAAAAAAAATAGGGAACCTTATTTTCTGGATACGCCTCGTAAATTCTAATATATATAAAAAAAACTGCAATGCTCACAGAATGAAAGTAGGAAAAAATTTAGTCATAATTAAGTAATATAAATTAAAATTAAATATTTTAATTGAAGAAAATTTATAGGTTTTAAACAAAAGCCTAAAATAAAAACAAAACTGTGATAGTGTAGGAAAATAAAATTCAACGCTTATTTTGTAATGTACTTTATTATTTCATTTTATTAATTATTAGATTTTTTTATATCGTAAAAATTTTCCTTTTTTTTATTGAAAAAGGGTTATTGCAACAAAAAATTGAAATCTAAACTACAAACAGGGAGCAGTTTACAAATTCACGTTTTCCGCCATTTTATGAATTTCTCAAGTTGCAATAACATTGCATTTAAACTAGGGATGTAACGAGTATTTGGCCCTAAAAAATTAAGAACGTTTTTTCTAACATTTTATTTTCTTTAAATAAAAAAAACTTTTTTTTAGACGTTTTTATTATAACGCAGTAATTTTTAATTGCATTTCTGTTGACTTAATTCTTTTTTCTGGTAATTGGAAAACTGAGATGTTCAGCTTTAAAATTTTATTTCAAAAGTTAAGATTGATTTTTATGTTCTCTGTTTCGCTTTTCGACTTTTTCAAAAACGTTCTTGATTAGTTTTATTTTTTATAGTTAATTTATGAATACGCTTTTCCATGAAATATTATTCTGAACATTGAAATTTTAGTTTCAGTGTTGCTATGCTGCTAAAAGATTTTGCTATTTGGCCCCAAGTGTACGGCGTTCAGTCGATTTTTTTTCCCTTTCTTTGCCGAATATTTGGTTTTTGACCAAATCACAATTCCTTACCACATTCGACCAAGTCATATTCGCTGCGGGGAAAAAACGAAGGAAAAATAACTTGGATTTACGATAAAACTGCACCGAAATACCGTATCAAAAAGTGATTATTTAATTGCTCGATTAACAATCACGTGTCATAATAACATCATAGATAAATAACGGGATCGTTAAAATCATGTGGAAAAGTATAGAAATAATTGGGGGGGAAATTGCTTCTACTTATGCCGAACTCAGCACGAATAAAGTGTGTCAAATGCACGATTTAAAATTTGCATGTTGTAATAGAATAATTGGAATTTTTTATGATACGTGGGAACGCATAGCAATAACTGCCGAAAAAAATTGTTGAAAAAAGGAAAGAATTTCAAAAAAAAAAGAAAACATATAAAAAATCACTTAGATTTAAGTTGAAATTGTCACAAGTAAAGTGCACCAAATGGGCGATCTGAAACTCGCGTCGTAATAAAAATTCGGGATTTTCGAAATCACGTAGGAAAGCGGAAATAACTGTTGAAAAAAAATCATTTATATTTACGATAAAATCGGCTTAAAGAAAGCACATTAAACATACATTTACTAAAGAATCTGTTAAAATTGATTGTGTCAAAACGTGATGACTTAAAGCACGATTAAAAATTGCCATTTTTTTAATTGTGTTTAGAAGCTCTCGCGGGCCGCACTTCAGTAGTCGAAGGGCCGCATTTGGCCCGCGGGCCGCAGGTTGTGCACCCCTACCATTAGGGTTGGGGTTTTGGACAGGACACATGGGTTTTACTGTCTTAAACTGTCCAAAACCTTGAACTTTGGTAAAAGGTAAAAATTCTATAGGTGTAACCATTGTACACATAATAATTACATGTATCAATAGATATTTAAAATTTTTTATACAATTTACTTTAACTTATCAAAAGAATGTAATATAATAGGAAAAGGTTTATAATTTTTGAAGCTCCATAATTCATTGAACAACAAAAGTGAACACCTAATCCTTTAAATATAAATATGTTTTTAATACTGATAAATAATGTTTTTGCATAAGGATAAATAATGCAATATTAGATTATTGTTGTTGCAACAACAACAACAAAAAGCAATATTAGAAAACAATAAATTTTTTTTAAAAAATACTGAATTTGTTTAAAAATTAACCTTAATATTATTTTTTTTTAAATTTTATAATTTCTGCATCACAGGATGATAAAAAAGAAATCTATTTTTTTTAAAAATTGTTTTTAAATATATTTGTTTAAATTGGAAATACAAAATAACTGAAAAATGTATTAACAGTTTTGAAGGGCATGACATCAGTTTCAGTTACTGACACTATGCTAAAAGAATTGAACATGAATGAAATAAAAGTATTCTTGAATAGTACTGTAGATAACAAACCTGTTTATAACTAACCAAGCACTTAGTCCCTAATAGCTTAACCTGTATGGCAAGGTCAAACTTCAGTTATGTACTATTGAATGAGAGGACCAATTGAACTTGATTACTGATAAATCTTCCTTTGTTTAATGTTTAAATTGAAGAGTCGAACAATATTAGTAAAACATTATTCTTTTAAAAACAAATATTCTGTAGTAGATTTAACTATCAATATGTTATTAGTTCTATGTTAATTTTACCTCTTAAATATTGTTCAGATAAAATTGTGACATAATTTGAGTTCAGTTTTGGACAAAGGGGTTTTGGACAGGACGGTTTAAACAGTGGATTAATCCATTCTGTCCTAAACCTTGCCAACCCTGGATCCCATGCTATAAAAAAAACTTGCCCATGGAGTATTTGAATTTGTTTTATTATAAATGACTAAAAGAAGAAAAAGAAATACTATCAAACTAATAACAAATCATATTTTAAAATATTTTCATTCATCTTTAAAGTCCTCAAAACGGTGATAAATATGTATTTTGTTCAAAATGTACTATTGATTTAAATTTTTTGCATTCTGGTAAAGGTGATTACATAAAAAACTATATTAACAGTGTGAAACATGCATAATTCCTGTGTCAGTGCAAAGAAAGATAAAATAACGTCTTTTAGAAAGCAGATGACTTAAGATTACATACTCTTAGTGGGACACAACCTGCTCTTAAGCTGAGCAGATCATATTGAACCTTTTTTTAAAAAGATTTTTCCTTGTATAAAAAAAAATATTTTTTAATCTAATTATAATAGTGAAGAAAACATGGCATAATGGATATCCTATTCTAAAAATTAAGTATCCCCCCTTTATTATTCTCCTGTCATAAAATCAGTTATTCAAAACTAAAATGCACAATTTACACAGTGTATTTCCTTTACAGTGCTATCTGGTTTATAGTTAAGTGTTTTTCTGAATTTGTAAGGTTGTCCTGACAATTAAAAATAACTATGTAATTTATTTATTATAGGAGAAAGTGACTTTTTTGAGTAAAAGGAAAGGGTTCTAAAAATAAATACAGCAGGTCCCGCAAACACCAAAGTACTCTGGTTAAGGAAAAATGCTTAATTTACCGAATCTATGTTCGTAATTAGTTTAAAAAATAAACATAAGACAATGGACTAACAGTCCACACTGGCTGATATTTTGTCTTTCTCTGTTGGTTGGACCTCTGTTCTTGATAACTTTTTAAGAAATGTCATAACTAAATGGCACCATAACATATTGAGAAATATGTCTACTTAAAGTCTGATATTATCCCATTCTACGAAAAAAATATTCCCTGCGTAGTAAAAAAAAATTCTCACTAAAGGAGTACATTCTGATACATTTATGACATTTTGCCACACGAAACATTCTATTTTGCTTGTTAAATCTGGAATCATTTTAAATGTGGGTTTTTTAAAGTTATTAGTTTTTTTTTTTAAGATGTTTCACCCTATATTATGAAACATAGTGAGTTTTAGCTTTTGCATTTTTAAGAAAAAGGATAATTAGCTTCTTTAAAGAAGGTTAAACAGCTTTTTTCCAATTCCCAAAATTAAAGGGGTCTGTTTTTTATACTTTTTCTTATATACAGAAATGCAACACCTTCATATTACAGTAAATAACAAAAGAATGTTTTGTTTCAAAAGAAAAGTTTTCATTTTTGTCATATTAATTTTGTTACTGGCGTCTTATTTTGTGAAGGGTCCGGTCCCTTAATAGACCAAATTGTTTTTTATCTTTGAACCCTAGTGCATAAATGTAATTAGATTCATTTTTTGTAAAAATTTTAAACTTTTTTTATATATGTATAGTGCGAGGTCCTGATGATCAACAAAGACAAGCTCCTGGCAGACCAGAACAAACAAGACCACCACCTGGTAATTTGATTTTTTTTTTAAACATTATATATGTAACGAAATTATGAAACTTAGATGAAGGTCTATTTTATTTTTTCTTTAATATGCTGATTTATAAAAGACTATTTTCTTCTAAAAGGATTATAAGTAGAGCTCGGATTTTGATCTAAAAAATCTCAACTAATGTCCTTAAAAAGTGCTAAAAATGCGAAAATTGCGCTAAAAATGCCCTATGACATGACTTAAATAAAGTAAAAATATTGAATTAAAACAATGTTTAATTCTTTAAAATTATTATGAGTCATTTCAAAAAATATAAAGAGATGCAATACTTGTTCTATGTTCATTAAAGTTTGAAAAATATGTTTTATATCCTAATATAACAAGAAAGAAGGAAAATATTTTGACTCCAAAACATTTTCAATTTGTATAGAAACTTAAATGAATATAACAACTTCCATCTCATAATACTACTAAATATCAGAATTACAATGGATTATTAAATGCTTTTTGATATTTTGAATTGTAAACGAGCGTCTCTTACCTGAAAGTAAATTTTATACCTGGAGAAGCTTCTTTCGACGTCTACTAATGTTATTGGTGCGTACTTGAAAAAGACAGTCTCACTTACGGACAATTCTTTTTCAGTTTGAAAAGATGTTGCTTCACCTATTAATATTCTAAAGATTTTCTTCATTGTTTGGAAGCCAATGTTCTTCTCGAAAACTTTGTTCAATTTAGCTGCTACACTTTTCCCCTTGCTTTTTGCAACACTTGACTCACTGCGTTAATATAATTTATTGCATCCAATTCTTGTTTCACCAAGCTTGTAATTGTCGAGAACACAATAGCAAAGTTAGACTTGATAAATGCTAAGTTTCCTTCGATTTTATCAGAGGCTAACACGCTTTGCACAATTTAATTGATGCAGTCCCTTCTGAATCAAAACTACTGACAATAGAGTTCACTATCTTAAAATTTTCACTGTAGTATAAGCATGCATCCAACCAGGTACCCCATCGTGTGATTACTAGTTTAGGGGACAAATCTAGACTAAAAGCAAATGTTTTGAAACATTCTTGACAATATGGGGCTTTCAGAAAATTCTTTTTCACATTTGACACCAGACTGTCTACATCAGAATAATTTACATGGATCTCTTCAGCAACACGATGAAGTGAATGTGCAAGACAAGTAACATGAACGAGTTTTGGATAAAATCCTTTAATTGATTTTCCAGCTTTGACCATATATAGTGCGGCATCAGTTAGAAACGGAAGAACATAGTTGTGTTGTACACCATTGGGCCATAATAGATTTAGGGATTTGTCAAATAATTGACAAATGGAAGAGTGATTCACTTTTTCTAGTTCATCTACATTAAATGAAAATGGGAAAGCTGTAACAAAGAATTACTTTTAAGGATTTTATATCAATCAATAACATAATGGAAAAACATAACGGCATGCAGGTGGTATTGAGAGTTACAATATGAAATGTAAAATAAGACACATCTTGCATTTCAAGTAATAAAAATGCCCTAAAAAATAATAAAAATTGGAAAAAATTATCAAGAAACTTAAAAAATGCTTTAAAATGCAAAATACGCCCAAAAATTTAGAAAAAATTGCCTATTAATCTAAATGACAAAATGCTCTAAAAGACAAAAAAATGTAAATGTTATCAAAATCCAGGCCTTAATTATAAGGTTTCAGAAAGAATGTTTCTTAAAATTACTACATAGATTAAACAAGAAATGTGCATTAAAAATGCTATAATTCAGAGTAGATTTTAAATTTACTGAAATCATATTTTATAGGGAGGTGCTACATATTAATAATTTAAAAGAAAACAACAAGTTTTCTATAGAATTGTCTCATAAAAAGTCAAAAAAAAGTTTCTTTAGCACTTCATATATATATATATATATATATATATATGCACTAAATGTAACAAATGTTTTTCTTCAAAATGTATTCTAAAGCATATTCTAGTTTCATATAGAAATCAGGGTTCTCACAGGTCATTTTTTAATAAAAATATTTATACAGTAAAACTTAGTTTATAAGCACTCAATGAAGAAACTAAATTTCCCCCAGGTTTTTTTCAAATAAAACCAGATTTTCCCTTGGTTTTTTCAAACCCGAATTTTACATAGAAAATCTAATACAGCGAAACCTCCTGTTATGGACACTCCTGCAAAACGGACTCCTCTCAATATGGACGCATTTTTAATTCCCGGTAATCTTCTATGAATGAAAGGAGAAAAACTTTTCGCCGTTTTTGAAACAGGTTTATTTTTTGCCTTATCCATAACTAAAAATATTGTTAAGCTATTTCACTACTAAAGAATCAATCTTTCTCTTGTCACTTTACTATATCCTTGTAAAAAAAAGGAGATAAAATGATACTTCTCTCCTGAAATAATTCGGACAGCGGCATCTTTTCATCTGGACCACACAGGTTATGAGACCCCTGAAGTTGAAATGACTTTTCTCGATGCTTCTTCCCCATTGAAAATTTCTTTAATTTTCTTATCAATTTGAAGACTGTATTTAACACAGCTGGAGCAAAAAAAGAGAACAGAAATATATAGTCTTTGATGTGTTCATATAAATGAAACTTATTCAGACACTTGATAGCTGATCAATTGGGAATAATCAACTCCATAGGTCCTCATGACTGAACAGTGAATCATGGGAGGTTAACTTTCAAGAAGGTATTAATCATGTTCCTTATCAAATGATAGGTAGGTGTAAGGTGATGTAAACCTAATAATTGAAGCGGACTTAGGACAGAAAGCTCCTATTCAGTATCATATGTCTGACTTGAGTATCTATGCTAATAGGAAAATTATATTAATTTATCAAAAGCTACATCTAGAATTATGTATTTATACCTAACTTCTTTATATATTCTTTTTTATTTTTCTTAAAGTTTAAATAAATATCCTTTTATATAGTTATTTAATTGTACTTATTGTAAATTATTTAATTATATCTGCATCTTTGAAAATATTCTAAAAACAATTAATTGTGTTAAACTTCATTATTTGGGTACCCTTCCCGTAAACGGACAATTTTTTTGGTCCCTAAAATGTCTGCTTAACGGAGGTTTTACTGTATTTGGCATTACAAATAAAAGAATCAATTTTTTCTGATGAAAAATTTCGTAGTCTAGTTTAAGTATGGTATTGATTTTCATTGAAATTCACTTGATATACCTAGGAAAGTCAGAATTTTTTTTTTCTGAAATTCAGTGAAAAACCTGAGAAATATGATTTTAATAAAGATCTTTGCTAAAATCTTTTTATAATTATATTTGAAATATCCAATAATTGTTGAAGCTGTGTAAATAAGTTTTCTTTTTTAAAATGTTTTGAACTCAAATTTGGTATTTGTACAATGTCTCAAATGATTGTAAGAAACTGAACTTTTTGATAGAATGTTTATTGTCAGAAAATTCAGCTTAGCTTCTAAGTTGCCTGTTTCATTATATTTATTATGCATTAGACTTCTTCATGTCTTGAATTTTCTCTCTCCATATTTTCCACCTCTGTCCATTTTCAGATGTTTTAATTTGTAATTTATTAGCATTGTTTTCCTAAAAGAGATAGAAGTCTTTAGTCAAGATTAGTTATCTCTTAAAAAAAAATTTTTAATTTCATCATATATTTGGCAATCTAGTTCCGTTTAAAAACTAAAATCACCATAATTTTCTGCTTTTTATTGTTCTTATTATTGAAATATATTGCCATATAGTTAATTCAATCAAATAAAAAAAAATTATGATACTGCTGTGTTTTTATAATTCCTATATAAATTGTAGTATCCATTTTAATACTATTTATTCTACCACTATTTATTTATAAAATATTAAGTAAGACTTCTATTATTTATTTTATAAGACTTATATTATTAAACTGTACTTTTATATACAATTTAAATGATTGTATTAAAATTATATGTATTTATTTCATTTACTAAACAGTTGCATATGTTTAATTTCAATCAGAAAATTCAAAGATACCCCTATATTGATTGTATGGAAGATTTTGGGATGTTAGCATTAGCAGTTTTGTATTTCTTAGTCAGTCTTGTAATTTTACCGTAAATTTTCAACCTAATTTAGCAGATTATATCTTATAATTCTTATCCTATGGCACTTTGATTTTTTTTCTTATTAGTTCAGCTTAAATAAATTCGTTTTTAATAATTACATAAATCTAGTTTCATTTTTCTTAATATCTTAAAACATTAGGTTAACTAATTCTTGTTGACTTGAAATGCTTAAAAAATTAAGTTTAAAGTATTACGGATGCAAATAAATATACTTATGTAAGTTTTATAATTACAGTTCAAATTATGATAATTTAAATCAAAAAAAAATTTGAAAAAATATCTAATTTTTCTAGAAATCTCAGGGAATTAAATTTCAACTGGAGTGGCCATTGTACTAAACACTTAATTGGGTAAACAGAGCTGTACTCTCATGCAGTACTTGTCAAAAACTGATTGTTATCCCTTTTGAAACTGCTTTTTATTGGAAATAGCTCATTGGAAATACCATTGTGTAACCACTTCACAGTGATTGTTCACTGGTCCAGGAGGTAGCTGATTATTCATAGTAGTTCGTTGGATTTCAGTGGTACAATACAGATAGAGAACTGTTGTTTTCGAACCCTATATTGTATTTTGGCTATATTATACGGAATTAACTAAGAAAATTATTAAGTTTTTGGATTAAACTGTTATTTAATTTTAAACTGTTATTTAATTTGTTTTTACGGAACTACTAACTAGATTTGACAATCTCTTATTTTTCTCCTCAGATACTCGACCGCCACCGCGGGAAGAACCACCACCTGCGAGGGAAGTAAGAACAGAAAGAAGAGTTGACCCAGAACAACTTGGTATTGATCTGGAATATAAAATGCAAATACAATCTTCATTACCCCGAAAACCCAAACCTTCACAGCGTCCGCCTGGAAGAGTTATCAGATTGATATCCAATTGCTTCAGTATTGATTTACCCCAAGGCAGTGTATATCACTATGATGTAGATATAGTTAGCAAAAGGAGAGCTGCTGAACCAAAAAAAGTAGCGCAAATTCCGGCATTACAAGATGATAAAAAGTATCGCTGCATGAGCACAAAGCGTAACAGAGAAATAATTGATCTAATGCTTAGAGTTGATCCCCATTTTCGAAACTTGCATGCGGCATATGATGGTAGAAAAAATTTATATACTAAGAGACCCTTGAATATTCCGAATCCTCCTCTGAAATGTAATGTTCAAATGCCTCCAGAAAATCCAGCTGATGAGAGAACTGATGATTTTGTGGTTAATATTCAGCCTGTGAGAAAGAAGGATAGCACCTCTTGTGCAATCAGCTTGGATTCACTACAAGCCTTGTTTGAAGGTCATATAAGTTCAATTGATCAAGAAGCCGTGATGGCTGTTGAAACTATTTTAAGACATCGACCTTGTCAGCGGTTTTTTCCAGTTGGTCGCTCATTTTTTTACCCACCTGCTGAGCAGGACATTCACCCTCTGGGTGGTGGAAGAGAAATTTGGTTTGGTTATCATCAAAGTTTGAGACTTGGTCAGTGGAAACCTATGGTTAACCTCGATATCACTGCCACAACCTTTTACCAGAAAGGTCCTGTTCTTAATTATATTGCAGAATTCTTGAGGACAAACATTGCTGGCTTAGAGAACACGACTCTCAGGGATGCTGATATTAGAAGAATTTCAAAAGAGTTGAAAAACATGAGAATTGAAGTAAACCATTTAACATATAAACGGAAATATCGCATTTTGACTTTAACTCGTGAAAGAGCTGATAGATTAGAGTTTAACATCACTGAAAATGGAGTTAATCGAAGAGAGACTGTAGCAAATTATTTCCGAAGGCAGTATAATAGGCAACTTCGTTTTCCTCACCTTCCCTGCTTACAAGTAAATCCTGCAGCAAAGCAAATATATTTGCCCATTGAGGTTTGTGATATGGTTGAAGGTCAACACTGTAAGAAAAAACTGGAAGAAAGGCAGAATGCAGAAATGATTAAATTCACTGCTAGACCTCCCAAAGCACGTTTTGATGAGATAAGAGATTTACTGAAGAGGGCAGACTACAGCCGTGATCAGTATCTACAAGAATTTGGAATGAGAGTATATAATGAACCGTTAAGACTTGAAGGCAGAGTTTTAGGTCCTCCAAGTGTTCGCTATAACGAGTCTAAAATAGTGCCTAATGATGGTTCATGGGATATGCGTGGCAAACAGTTCTTTAAAGGAGCTGAAATTGATTCCTGGGTTTTCTTAAGTTTTGGAGGTCCACGATTTTGTACTCATGAGCACTTGAATAAATTTGCCAAATTGTTAGTTAATATTGCTGGAGAATCCGGTATTTCAATCGGCAGACCTCAACTAGTTGATATTATCGACAATCGCAGAGTTTCAGTTAAAGCAGTGTTGACTGAGATGAAAAAGAAGTACAATGCTCAGTTAGCTGTTATTGCAGTTCCAGGTGCGAATAAGGCTATCTACGGTGAGATTAAACAAGCTGCAGAAACTGTGCTTGGATTGACTACTCAATGTGTTAAAGATGATAATGTCGTCAAGAAATGTAATCCTCCTTTAGTCAGTAACCTTTGCCAAAAGATCAATGCAAAGATGGGAGGAATAAATAATTCATTAACCCCTGGGGAAACACCTGAAATATTGAGGCGACCTGTTCTTATAATAGGTGCAGATGTTACGCACCCTAGTCCTTCAAAGGATATAAAGCCCTCTATTGCTGCAGCTGTTGGTAGCCTCGACTCGCATCCCTCTCGTTACGCTGTCACTGTACGAGCTCAGACTAATGTGGATGAAAAGAAGCAGGCAATTGAGATCATATTGGAGTTGAAATCAATGGTTAAGGACCTTCTGTCTGCCTTCTATAAAAACACACGGGGTAAGAAGCCTGAAAAAATCATCTTCTACAGAGATGGTGTAAGTGAGGGACAGTTTGAGCATGTCATGAGACATGAAGTCACAGCCATCCGTGAAGCTTGTCAAGAAATCCAAGCTGGCTACGAACCTGGAATAACCTTTGTTGTTGTTCAGAAAAGACACCATACTCGTTTCATGCCCCAAGATGCAAGAGATGGTGTAGGCAGAATGAAAAATATACCGCCTGGTACGACAGTTGATAACACTGTTGTTCATCCATTGAATTTTGATTTTTTCCTGTGCAGTCATTTTGGATTACAAGGTAACTAATATTGCTGTTAAGATATTTTTAAAAAAATTAAGATAAACTCTTTAAAGGTTAGTGCTAAGAAGTTCAAGATAATGAACTAAATTTAATTGTAAGTAGTGGCCCTAGTTAGATCTCGGGGAGTTTAAAATGAGGAAAAGCTTAGTGCCAAATATTTTATTAATATACATATAGCACACGGACAAACAAACATAAGATTAATTAAGAAAGGGAGAAATAAAGGTCCATTTGGTTCAAAGTCTGAGCATCCACTGCCTTGTATATGGTGGCGCTGTTGTAGCTTAGCGATGTGGTTGCTACGGCTATCCTTTTTTAAGATATTTTATGAACTCTGCAACCATTTTCAGTTATGGTGTAATTTCTTAATTCTTTTAAATCTCCCTGCAGGGCTGATTGTGCTCTGGAAAAATTCCGTATTTTTCGCTAACTGTGATCCGGAAGTTTCCGGATATCTAAGCTTCAGATGTTTAAAAAAATCATTGATCACAAAAGTTTCCTGAAATCAAATTTTCAAAGGTGGAACTTAAAAACACAGTTTGTTTTATTTGTCTGTAAGGGAGAGTATGGTACTTTATAAGCTTATATTCAAGATTACTATTCATTTTTTATCAGTAAATAGTTACTATAATAAACTCAAGAAAGAAAGACATATTTGTAAATTTCAATTACTTCACCAGGTCATGCGTAAATGGTATACCGGTATGTGTAAAATTTTAAATATATTTTAAGTAAACTTAGAAATATTGAGAAAAAAGACAAAACCTTGTTTACATTTTTTTCTAATTTTTCGATTTAAACTTTTTTTTTTATTTAAGAAATTTTCCGGAATTTTGACTTGGGGCTCACAATTACCCCTGTCCCTGTAAATGTAATTATATTTCAGTGCATGAAATATTAGTTTAATGAGAAAGTCGTTTTGGATTCAAATCATGCAATTTTCTATACACAAATAGTGAACTTTTATCAATCAAATATTTTGCATTCTGTTTCTTGACCTTTTTCCATTTTCTGGTATTTTCATGAGTCTGCGCGCATAAAACTTTTGGTTCTTTTTTCCATTTTCTGGTATTTTCATGAGTCTGCGCGCGTAAAACTTTTGGTTCTTTTTTCCATTTTCTGGTATTTTCATGAGTCTGCGCGCATAAAACTTTTGGTTCTTATCAACAAAATAACTTGACCAATTGCGATTTTAGATAGTTATCACTAAGGCCTGGATTTTGATGACATTTGCATTTTTGGACATTTTTTGTCTTTTAGAGCATTTTTTTAGATTTATAGGACATTTTTCTTTAAATTTTGGGGCATATTTTGCATTTTAATGCATTTTTTATAGTTTTCTGTTAATTTTTTTCCAATTTTTATTATTTTTTATCAATTTTCATTATTACAATTCAACATCAAACAATGAAGAAAATCTATAGGATATTAACAGGTGAAGCAAAATCTTTTCAAATTGAAGAATTGTCAGTAAGTGAGACCGTCCTCTTCAAGTACACACCTATAACATCAATAGACGTTGAAAGAAGCTTCTGCAGGAATGAAAATTTACTTTCAGACAAGAGACGCTCGTTTACATTTCAAATTATCAAAAAACATTTAATAATCCAATGCAATTCTGATATTTAGTAATATTATGCTACTAATATTTTGGTGTTATATCCATCAAAGTTTCTATACAAAAGAAAAATATTTTGGTGTCAATATATTTTCCTTTTTTTGTTATTTTAGGATATAAAACATATTTTTCAAACTTCAGTGAACGTAGAACAAGTATTGCATTGCTTTATATTTTTTAAATGACTCATAATAATTTTAAAGAGCAAAACATTTTTTTAATTCAATATTTTTACTTTATTTAAGGCATTTTTTGCGCAATTTTTGCATTTTTAAGGGCATTTTTTGCACTTTTTAAGGGCATTAGTTGAAATTTTTTAGGTCATCAAAATTCCGGGCTCTAGTTATCACTGAAGCTTTTACCATTTAATAAGTTTTGCTAATTATGAAATAAGCAACAATTTGCAAGTACAAGGTCGGAGATCATAAGTCTCAAAGGAATTGTGTTCCACCATACTATGTGACACCTCAAGCATCTTTAGCAACGCATACAGTATTATTGATGTTTGTCTGGGAAGTGATGGTGTCTAATCCCCAAATCCTGCTTTGATGATGAATACTATTTCATTGCTTACTATATTTTTTTTAGGTACTAGTCGACCTTGCCACTACACAGTGTTAGCTGACGACAACAACTTCTCGGCTGATGACCTACACAAATTAACGTATTATCTATGTCATACCTATGTGCGTTGTACCAAAAGCATATCAAGTCCAGCCCCAGTCATGTATGCTCATTTGGCTGCATTCAGAACTCGCCAATACCTTGTATCAATGCTGGATGAATCAAGTGGGGATAGTACTGATTCAGCTTCTACTTTTCATCCATTGCCGGATGCTGTGATTAATGCCATTAAGGTTATAGATACTCTAAAAAACACAATGTACTTCGTCTGAGGTACTATTCATGTTGACATAGCCTTGCCTTAAATTGAAAACTTTGTATAAAAATTTTTGTTGAGGTTATGTGACTGGAGAGCAGAGCAATTATTTTTCGAATAAGCCTTTTTTTATTATTTGCTAGTATATTAGATCTCATTTAAATATTGCAAAAGCTTCTAAGGGGTTCAAGAGTTATGACCAATGCTTATGTACTGTATTAATCTTGTATAAAATAATGACCAGTGCTTGTGTACTATATAAATACTGTATAAAATAATAAATTGAATAGGAAATAAAAATATTTTTAAAAAAAAACATTTATTAGCAAGATTTTGAAAAAAATATTGTTCAATTGACTCCTCGTATTATAGCAGTGGGTTTATTGCAATTTTCAGTTCTTGTGCTATTAATTTCAGCATTTAATCAAGAAGAGATAAGAATGTAATCAAAACATCCATATAATCATATACCAAATATTTAATCAAAATTCATTAAGTCTACCATGTAATCAAAGTTTTTCTCCACATAAATCTGATTATAACAATTAAAAAATGCCTTCTTGACCTTTTCTCACATTTGCTGCCTAATTCTTTTGTGTTTGCTTGAGTTAACTCAATTTCAGATTTTATTTCAAATTTAAGTTAACTCAATTTCAAATTTGATTTTAAAATATAGTAAATAAATATGTATTGACAGCTATAAATACTTATTGGGGTTGGTTTTTTCTCTAGCAAAACAGTGAAATAAAAATTAAGCATTAGAAAAAATACTACAAAAGCAATACTATTGTGTGTCTATTATAGTGAACTTATATTCATCTTGCTCATGTCTAGTCATTTTATACCTGTAAAGCTATTTGTGGATTTCAAAATTGAATACATTCAGCATAGTTTTGCTTAAACAACAACCTCTGTTAACTTAGTATTTATCGAACAATTAAAATTTTTAAAAAATTTCTGTAAGCATCTAATTTTTTAATTTAGTTTTTTTTTAATACAGAATATACATATAGCANAAATTCACGATCTTGCACTTTTTTAAAAACCCTAGAAAAATGCTTAAAATTTAAATGTTTTATTGAATGTAATATATCTCAAATAATATTCTGTTTTCTAAATGTTACGTGCAATATACAATCAGTATTCAATTACTCTCAAATGTTCTTTAAGAAAAAGATTGTAAGTCAATATTTTTATTTTGGTTTGAAGTAAGACAGAAAAAACAAAGCTCTGGTTTTTATTTATTTTTTTAACAAGAACTGCACTTACATTTCAAAAATAAGTCATATGTTTTTTATTCTTTAATTGTTTATTTAACTGCACTGTTATTGAAGTGAAAACTGCATCACATTTTTTTTTAAGCTCTGTTACAGTGCTATGCAAGAAAAGCAAAGTAATTTGCATTCTGCGAAAATGCCTAGATTCATTTTATTTTTTGTGGTACTTTTTTTGATTATCTAGCTTTTTTAATGTGAAAATCTAGAATTGTTAATATGTATCAAAAAAGTGATTATGTATAATTCAGTTATGTGAATATTACTCTAAAATTTATGTTAATAAAAAGCTATGAAGCATAAATAAAACTTTTATCTTTATTATCATGTTCTAGTTATATTTATGACTTATTTACACAAATTCCACTCATTTATTTATAACAATTCAACTATACTTATAAACACTATCACAATTGAGCTATTGCATTAATCATTTATAAAAAATATATGTTTGCTAATAGATTAGAAATGATTGGTGTGATATCTTAAAAATTTGTGAAATTTAGATTAATGCAAAACGAAAGCAGATGTTAATAACTATACTTTTCTCGGTAAACATATTTCCTGCAGAAAATATCCAACAAATGATTAATTTATTATCACATTTATAAGAAAATTCTATTTTTATTTAAAGCTGGATCTATCCATGAAAATGTCCTGTAATTTGTAGTTATGACTTTAACAAAGCTGTTCTATATATCGAGTTCATAATAGAATAAAATACAAACTACATACATTGAAATATTTTTATTACTTCTATATTTTGTGCTTTAAAATTTTTAATTAACTTTTTTTAAAAGCACATGACATTCATTCCTCTCCCCTTTTAATTTCGGACTTCCTAAATGTCAACGGATTTATTGATCTGGCCTGACGGGCAACAAAAGCACATTATTGGAAATTGCAAATAATCTAAAAAGGTATACTCGCAAATATTAAAGATACTAATTCGCAATGCAATTGAAACATAACAAGATACAATACAAAATTTATTAAAAAAATATATCAAATACTATTTCCTCGACCTATGAGTCGTAACATTCAGTTATAAATTATGCTTTTAAAATGTAGCATCTTTCAACTGATGAAATAGTTCAAAGGTGTTGGCTTTAGAATTCTAGATCTGATGTATTCCTTGTATAAATACCAGAGCTTCTAGAAGAAGAAAGGAATTCAAAGTAATTAAAAACAATACTTTCTGTAAAAAAAACGCGCTATGCAGCTGAAAATCCTAAAGGAATTGAAACAATGAAAAAATACCACCCTACCTGACGGCTTTCACGGGGTACCAGCTTTTTGGGTGTTTTATTATATATTAGTCTTGAAATTATGCTTTTGTCTTGTATTCTCTTCCTGGACTTTGGCAAAACCTTTGGGGTACAGAGACGTTTTTAATTAAGACGTTTGTCGTGCACTCTCGATCGAAAAGGTTTTGCATTTATGGCACCCGGAACTGGTACCCCCTGACGACGTCAGCTTCAGTTGTATTTTTTCATTGTTACTTTTGAAATTTGTTGTCTTTCATTTAAATTAAAGTAATTTATTTCGTCCCCTAAACATTAAATGTTTTTTCATAAACAAAATAGATAAATCCAACAAAGATAATTATGCCCAATCACTGTCCGTAAAATTATAGCTAGTTGATCAATGTAAATTACGTTGATAATGTGTTAATTATGGTTATTATTAATCAAATAAAGCCCGAATTCAAGGTAGAAACTAACCCTGAGTCACAGGTTTTACGAGAGCAGCATCAAGTTAGATTCCATATTTTCATTTACTTCTGTTTTCGAAAATAACACTTGTGATAATTCATCAATAGATGCAACTATAATTATTTTATGTCAAATAAATGCTTATTAATAATATAAAAATTTTCCTGAGTTAGTATCTTTAGTTCCCAAATTATTATTTGCAGTTGAATTTTTTTTCTTAAATAAAATTTCCAAAAAGTCAGATACTTGGAACTATTGATCGATTTTGCTCAAGTTTTGTATTTTGCCATGAAAAATTACGCCCTTTAAAATGGCTTAAAAAAATTTATACCGTGCAATTAGATTATTAATGTAATAATATTATAGATTACATTAAATAAGATAGATTATTTAATGTAATAATACAAAATAATAAATATTTACTGGAGCTTATATTTTGCGTGGAACTATCTTAGGATAAACGAATTTTATAATTGTCTGCAAAAAATTTTCAATTCGCTTAAAAAGATGTCGAGACACAGCGAAATATGCATTAAATTAACATTAAGGAGTTCAAACAACGGGGAGCTCTCCTGACCAAACTATTGGTACCATATATTCCAGATTGCAACTACCCCCTATATTTTGGGTAGTCAGAAACCCGAATCCGTTGGAAAAAAATCCTGCAGTGGACTGATCGTTAAGACACGGTTCCCATCAGATCACCGAAGTCAAGCATCACTGGCTGCGGTCAGTGTGCGGGTGGGTGACAACTTGGATCAGTCTGCGTAGGGACCGAGGATGTGCGGTATTGGTCCTCGTTAAACTGTGCTACCGTAAAGCATACCAGCCAACTTTTACGCATTTGGCGTAAAATTTTACTTCCACATTTAAAGTGATAGTAAAATGTATGCTTTCGATATATTCCTTGTATTTATAAACTTACTTTATAATATTTTTGATCCACCACTATTTTTAAATAAATTAACCATATACATCAATATGTAGTACTATTGTAGTAACCCGTATAAGATTCTTCAAAGTACAGCGAATGTTTCTGCTTAAAATTGTAATTTAAATTTCATTTTACTACCACTGGGGAAAATCATCCTTCAAAGGATTAAAAGTTGGCACGTATGCCGTAAAGTGCTCGACTTCGCGTGCAGGTCGTCGGGCTACCGAAGCGGGGGTGCCATCCCCTCTGCAGAGGATCAAAATTGTGATGGCATGTCTTCGGATCATCCCCAGGGATGTTTCCCAGACCGTCGTCAATAGCCCATTGTTCAGCTCTAGTGCGACGTAAATGAACAACAACAACAATCGTTGGGGAAAAAAGTATGTTTATTCAGCGAAAGTATGTTTTTGTGTCTGATTTCGTAACTTCGTCTGTAACTTTCATAAAATTCTGTTATTATTATTATTTTATTTATTTATTTATTTTTCATATTTGATGTCACCCCCTTGAACCATTGAAATTTGAGTCCTAGACCGTGAAGATCATTAGATCAAAAGTTATTCAGGATGGCCCTTTTTTTCCTTCCTTTTTTTGTACATTAAAAGGTTTATTCTTTTTCTTTAGAAGATTGACGATTATTACGATTCAATTTCGTATGCTTTAAAACTTAAAAAATCGCATTAAAATAGAAATACTCAATTGAAATAAAGAAAAAAGTAAGTTTTTTTTTGCAGCATATATAAAAATTAGTTTAGTGTAATTTGAATACACTTTCCATTGGTGCAAATATTTATTCGTTAAACCAAAATGTTCTTTTGTATTTTTGCAAATTAAAATACGGTGAAAGCTTGATATATCGTGATTCATATTTCGAGACGTTCGATATAACGATAACTTCAAAACATTAATATTTAAGTTACAAAAATTCTTTGTTAATTTTAATTATAGAAAAATGCATTTTCCTCACATGAGTAATTTCCGCTATTGCGGAAAGCTGATATATTAATGAATTAGAATTAAAAGAACTCTCTTCCACCACTACTTATAAATATTTTAAACAGTAAATTTATGGTCAGATAGAAAAATGGTCATGCTGAAAAGTCCTTATGAAATTTTTATAAGAATTCGATATGATTTTAAGATTTCGGCTTTAGTTTGTTGCCACAGATAAATGCATTTCACACAAAACTCAAATGTTCGAGGGTTCACCAATCTTGGCTCAACAAGGGCCAATATTGGACTCATTAGAAATGTTCAATTGACCGGTTATTTTATTGCCACTATTCAGTCGATGTTTACCCTATATAAAATTGTCAAATTCACCCGATATTTTATTGCCTTTATTTCGCAATATCTGCCCTATGCAGATTTGTTAAGTTCACCCGATATTTTATCGCCGTTATTCAGCCTATGTTGTTTCGATATAGCAGTGCTCAACTCAACCGATGTTTTATAGCCGTTATTCAGCCAATATAAACTCTACTTAAAATTGTCCGATTGATCCGATATTTTATAGCCGTTACTCAACCAATATAGGCCATATATAGAATTATACGATTTAACCGATATTTTAAAGACATCATTCATTCAATGTAGACCCTATTTAAAATTGGCCGATTAACCTGATATTTTATAGCTGTTAAATAAAACTTTAAAAGTAAATAATAAACGGATTTCACAATCTAATTTTTAGCATCCTGCAATATCAAGAATAAATTTTTAAAGCCTCTTACATCGCTTTAATTTTCTACTCCAAATCTCACCGTATTACCCCTAAGATCCGTATAATGAGTAAAGCAATTTTCCTTTTTAAAAATATGTGAATTTAAAATATTTAATTGTTCTATTAATTAATTTTCAAGATATTTGGATCAGCTGAGAGTTTTAAGACAAAGCCTTTAAGCGGTGGTTTTTTTCTTATTTCATAATAAATAATCCTAAACAAAAATTTTCTTTCAATCCTGTACAATTTTACCAAAATTTTATATGAACTATCAGAAATTTAATCGACAAACAAAGAAAAAATATTTATTTTCGAAAGGTGAATCTTTATATTGTACTTGGACTATTGTGAAATAAACAAAAATGTCTTATGTTGGGTTAACATTGGGATGTCTAAATTTTTCAATATTGGTCCTAGTTCTTANGGCATGTCTAGATTTTTCAATATTGGTCCTAGATAGAAATGAATCTTGTTCCAATATTGAAAGTCATTCTAGGACCAATATTGAAAAATCTAGGCATGTCTAGATTTTTCAATATTGGTCCTAGATAGAAATTAATCTTGTTCCAATATTGAAAGTCATTCTAGGACCAATATTGAAAAATCTAGCCATGTCTAGATTTTTCAATATTCGTCCTAGATAGAAATTAATCTTGTTCCAATATTGAAAGTCATTCTAGGACCAATATTGAAAAATCTAAGCATGTCTAGATTTTTCAATATTAGTCCTAGATAGAAATTAATCTTGTTCCAATATTGAAAGTCATTCTAGGACCAATATTGAAAAATCTAGACATCCCAATATAGGTCCCTCGGTGCATATTCTTATGGGACCAATATTAGCGAATTTTGAGCCCAACTGGGGCCAATGTAAAATTATTGCTAGGGTTATGTAATAAGTACCAAAAATACTAACATAAGTATGAAGTATTAAATTGATATATTTGGCGATTATGGTTAAAACTGCACCAATACAAAGCAGTTTTAATGCCAATAATGTGAAAATAAGTATTTTACGACCCTCGAAAGGGACAAGCATTGGGGACAATTACTTGATAGATATGACTTGATAGATAGATATAAATTTTGAGGAACATGAGTTGGTTGCGAGCAATGGGATACCTGCAAGGGACGGAGTGTGAGTATCTCGATCAGTGGCGTACATAGACTTAGGTGAGCCCACCTGCAAGATTTAAAAATGCGCCCTATCTCAAACAGAACACAATTTTTTTTAAAAATTATGATATGAAATGGACACAATGAAGAGACATTCGGGTTATATAACTTATAAACAAAAGGGAAATTACTGCTTTCTCTAAGATAATTTTTTAGAGAAAACAGTAATGCAAAGCAGTGGCTTCAAAAATTAATTCAAGGTCATTTCCCCCATAAAATGCGTTAACAAGTTTGAAATGTTAAGAAATATTTTGGAAAATAGGGAAAGTGGATCTCAATGAAAAATTCGTAAAATTCGCTTTTTGGAAGTTACTTTACGAAGAAATTTCCAAAATATTCTTAGTACCTCGAAAAAATTCGTAAAATGGAAGTTCGTTAAATAGAAGTCCGACTGTATTTTTCTTTTATCTTTCATTAAAAAGTTAAGCAAGGTAAGAAAAATGTTCTGATTGGTTACCTAAATTCCGAAGTGATATTTCATTAAATCTTGTCTATTTTCATAAAATTAACATGACCTTACACACTACACTGAAAGAAAAGAAAAAAAATGAATCTAGGATTAAATGATAAGAGTCCAAGTTTACATCATCATTTTTTAAGGTCACTCTTCCCTCTTGTTATAAATCTTGTTTAAAATCTTGCATTATAACTCCTCGGAAACGTTAGCGAAAAACATAAAATATCGTCTGCACTTATTAATTAGCATATTTAGGGTCACCATCTCTAACCATTAAGATTGAGTCTTAAAATGTGAAGATCTAATCATTAGATTAAAAGTTATTCAGGGTATTCCATATCTTTATTTTTCTTTCTTTCTTTCTTTTTTTTTTTCCATTTAGACAAGAAGATCCATTTTTCGTGGCTGTTTAGAAATTGTCTAAAGAGCATAAATTTTATATTCAATTTTCTTATATGACACTTTGTACCATTTCGCATTATAATAAATGCTCCTTTGTCTCCATTAAATATGTATTTAGTTTCATTTTTTCAATCAATGTTTATTATAAATTATTTCAAAAAATGTAAATGTTCCTTAACAATTGTCAAGCAGTGTAATGAGCATATTTGAGGTCACTCCTTCGAACCATTCAGATTAGGTCCTAGTGCGTTAAAATCCGGTCATTAAATCAAAAGTTATTTAAGTTTTTTTTTTTAAATCTTTTTCGCTCTGTACATGTGAACTTGTGTGTCAAATGCTTTCTTAATTTAATGTCAATTTGCTGATATAAACAATATTTTATGCATAAAATACTCCTATTTCGTCGCAAAATGTAATTTTAAATTAAATTTTTCATCTAATTAATTAATTTTTCTTTCTAAATTAAGTTTTTCATCTAAATTTCAGAGGATTTTTTTGGGGGGGAAGAGGGGGGCTATTTAGAAACACGGCGGAAAAGTTAATACCTAAGATAATTAGCAAAGACTAAATAATTGCCAATATTTTAATAAATTATATATTAACAACAAGAAATAGCGATTCAATCTTAAAGTATTTTATATATTTTGTTTTTTAATATATATTTAAAATAATTTATAAAAGATTTTCTGGGTAAGACTTTTTTTTTTCTATACGAATATTTGCTAAGTTTATTGCGAGATCAATAACTTCTTAATTCATCTGATTTATCTAAGCGTTTGTTAAGTCGTAATTTACCTGCACGCAAGTTCTTATTTATTAATTTATTTTTATATTTAGTTTTATAAACCTATAGTGGTTTAGCTACAGAATAGCTAATCTTCAATAATTAGTACTTCATAGCAATAATCAATAATTTAACATTCTGTTATTGCTACGACGACAGTCCGTTCTTTTTTTTTTTATTTTATACGATGTTACTTTTAGTTTATTTTCTACGGTTTTCTTAAAGGTAGTGTATATATTTCATAAACATTTTATTACAAGTGGATTAGTGAACGATGTGTTAGCAACGATGCCCGTTAATTTGCTTATCAGCGAATCATTGAAAGGCATTTCAGTGATCCAATCAGAGAATGAGAGCAAGAAAAACAGTTCAAGAAACAGCTGTATCGGCCAATCGGAGCTTATTTTCACCATGGGTCACCCGGAAATAGACGCGGATCTACGTAGGCAATTGTAATTTGAGTTTCAGTTCCCATTTTAAACGGAAACTATAAACTTTTTTTTTTCCCTTTTTTTATAAAAATAAAACCGGCAAACTTGTAACTCACTTAGTGAAAATATATTTTCCATTCCAAGTAAAATTTTCTGCTTATTCCAATATCTACTACTGATTTTTTGGGGTAAGTACACATTATGCATAACTTTTAAATTTATACTTATATAAATTTATATTTATACTTATATAAATTTATATTTATAATTTTTTAAATTTATACTTCAGAAATACCTGTTATGTGTATTTTATAGATCGTTTAAAGTTTTTCTGATTTGCGTAATTTGTTTTATGATTTATTTTAGTTCTCTTAAAATTCGATTAAGAAAATATTTAATAAAATATGAAAGTTTTGTAATATTAATTTGTATTTTAAAAAACCGTTCTGTATGCGCTTCTTTTTTGTTGAAAAATTCGGCAGATTTTCTTTTTAAAATTAAATTGGTAGAAAAATTCGCGTTAATTTTTTATTTGTTGAATACAAAGGAAAAAGGATTTAATTATTACTACTTATAAATAATTTGGATATATTTTTTAATATTTAAAAAATATATCCAAATATTTTATATATGAGAATATAATATTTATTACATATGTATAATGTAATAAATATTATCATTAAATATTATAAAATCGGTATGATCGGATAATTAAATATTGTGTACTTAATAAACTAATTGAAAAATTTTTTCATATATGTGCTTATGCATATAATATTACTAAACAGTTCAAATGTTATTCTTTTGCAGGATAATTATTTCTCTGAAGAGGATAAAATGCCAAAAGGAAAAAGAAAGGTAGGTTTTATATGTGATAATTTAAATGTAATGTTATGAGTTTGAGATAAAGAAATGTTATTTTTAAGACATACATATTAAAATTAGACACATTCTAATTATATCTTCGAAAAAGTGTACCTTTCATTAATCATAAAAAATTCGAGTTTACCTTAAAATTATTTATTTTCAGTAATGCGAAATTTATGATGCATAGACATGTATTACATATGATTAAAACATTTAAATTTCAGCTATTAAGTTTTTCAAAACTAAATAATAAAAATGTTCATTTCAATATTAATTATAAACTAAAGAATAAATTTAGGTTTATAAATATTTTATTTTTTAGTTTGATTAATTTATGTGAATTGCTGCTAAATCAATTATTACTTTTCTTAAGAGATTTTATTTATCATTTCTCGATCTAAGATATCAATAGTGGAATCAACTATTTAAATTTTGAAATATTATTTATTGTTTAAGGTAAATAAATTTATTGTTTTTAGTTTAATTAATCGTTTTTTTTTTTAAGTTTAGAGATTTTATTTATTGTTTTCAACTTAGGTTATTATCGATAAATGTAGTAACAATTATTTAGGTTTTTTAGACATAATTTTTATTCTAGGTTAAGTTAAATAAATTTATTGCTATTAAAATAATTGCCTATTTCTTAGTTTGTGAGGTTTTATTCTCAAATTCTCTACATATGGTTAATTATTAAGACTTACTAAAAGAAAATTATTTAACTGATTAAATTAAATGGACAGACACTAGGTCAAATTTTGCCTTTTTTAGGTCAAATTTCCCAATTCTTTAGGTTTAATACTCAATCTTATGTGATTTGTTCAGATCTTAATCTTTAACTTTTTCCACTATACTTTTTTAACTTTTGCCACTATAGTGGAAAAAGTTAAATATTATTTAAATAATTCCAAATTATGTTTTTATCCTAGTAGAACCGTTATTGATAAAGATTTGTTTGAGAAAATTAAAATTCTCAAGAATAAGTTTATTATTACAGTTGTTGATGAAGCTTCTAATAACTTTTCTATTATGTGTAAATATTTTTTTTAAAAATTAATTATTAAGGAATATAATGCTAATAATACTTATGTTAAATTAAAGGATGACAAAAGAGTTATCGAAAAAGGAATTATTGCTTTCAGTAAAAAGTTAAAATTTAAATTGAATAGAATGATCTTTCCTTGTTTATTTCCAATTGTAAAATTTCATGAAAATCCAGTAAAGTTTAGGTTTATTGCTAGAAGGAACTATAATTGTTATAATTCTAGTATTAGTGAAAAGTTTTTTAATGTTCTAAAAATTATTTCGCTTGAAATTAAAGTTGAGAAAAATATTGTCATTAATAGTAACGTTGATGTTTTGAATTTTATTGAAAAAAAATGATGTTTTTAATATTAATATACTTGATTTTGAAAATTTTTATACCAGTATACCTCATGCTCAAATACTTGAAATTTGTAGTGGCATTTATGATAAATATTTAATTAATGGAAAAATTGATAAATTTTATTGGATAGATATTTGTAAATTTAATCTTTTTGAAAATGTTCTTTTTAATTGCCTTGATTTTTATAAGGAAAAAATAGAGATTCCACATTGTAATTCTTTCTCTGGCGCTTTTGCTAATATTTTTTTTTTCACATTTTTTTGAAGCTAAGTATCTTGAGTTTAATGATTTTAAAGCTTTCAGATTTAATTTTTTTTAATTGGGGTAATTGTGATTTTATTTTTAATATTTATCCTTAAGATATGGTTTTGAAGAGAACTAATGAAACTTGCTTAAATGTTGATATTGCTAATAATCAAATTAAAAATTGGTGGTTATGATAAGAGGAAGGCTTTTAAATTTAAGGCTATTTTTTTCTGTAATTTTGATACCAATTTGCGCAGTAAAATTATCGAAAATTTAGTTTTTTCTTAATCGTTTAGAATTAATAAAATTTGCAATAATGTAAAAAGCTTTCAAGAAGCAACTAATAGTTTTTTAAAAAAAATCTGGGAATTAATGGTTTTTCTTTTAATTTCTGTAACATTGATTTCAAAATTAAAATAATGATTAAAAATTATTAGTTTTCTGTTAATAGGGCATGATCGAGATATATTATATATCTATTATATAACTTTTATATATTATATATCTTTTTTGAAAAAATAAAAAAATAAAAACCGTTTTTAAAAGATGTCATGCAAAAATTTGTTCACGAACTTATTGGATATAAAGAAAATTTTTAACAGTAACCTGTAAAAAAAATATTCTTATTTTAAAATTATAACTGCATGAAATATTTTTAAAAATTAATATTCGACTAAAATTAAGTTAATGCGTTAAAACTTTGCATGGAGCTTAAAGAGAATTACATACGAGTAATATGACTCTTTAGAGACAAAATAGCCTGGCTGGTAAGACGTTGGACTCATGTTCGTGAGAACGGGAGTTCGAATCTCGCCGGTCGACGAAACTATATGTAATAAATAAGCAATAGAAACAACAGCATGGCTCTTTTAGTGAAACAAATGTTCATCGTTCTTAATTGGACCCTTTAAAAAATGTTCTTTTATAATTGAAAATTTAATCAAAACAAATTCTTTTAAATTTGAATATTGTTTGATTCAATATTTTTAAATATTAATGTTTAATTTAAATCATACATCTTAATCAAGAATTAATGAACTGGTATCAAGTATTATTTATAGTAAAAATGTTTTTATTTCTGAATTGCATCCACTTAAATTAAAAAAAATCTAAATCCTTTGTGTTTCCAATTGTATCTTTACAACAAATCCTTATATATTCGAACATGGTTTTATTTTTTTAAATATTAATATACAGTTTAAATTATGTTCCTAGATGAAAGATAAATAAAATTGTCTTTGATATTTTGTTATAAAAATTAAAGGTTTAATAAAAATATGTCTTTATATCTGAATTGCACCTACTAAAATATCTCACGGCCATAGCGATGTAGAGAGATATTTCTCTATATCTTCCAGGGTACTTTCTCAAGAGAAGGCATCAGTGTCTGAGAAAATGTTAAATGCTAGGCTCGATATGAAATATGGTATACAAAAATTTAAAAATGTTTCAGAAATACCTATTATATAAAAAACTTTTAAGCTTAACCTATAGTGCCCGTAATCCGTATTTTGCATATTGAGAAGAACACAAAAGGACTAAGGAAAGAGAGCTGAGAAAGAAGCTACAGAAAAAGAGGAAAAGAAAAAATCGGAAATATTAAAGGAAGAAATAAAGAGAAAAAAAAGAAGGGATTAAGTTTTAACGGAGAAGCATCAAGAGATGCAGTCATCAGCAGACTCTTTACTTAAAGAAGGAAATGAGCGTTTAAACGATGCCATTAAAAAAATGATACTGTTTAAATAAGAATTGCTCAAGGTATTGGACGCTGCTGAAATATTACGTGTAACAAAGATATAACATGAAATTGAATCGGTTAAAACTAATAAACTTGTTCATAAAAGGAAAACAAAATTTAATTGATTTCTACGGTAAAAGCCCCAAGAAAATGTTTAAAAAAAAACAATAAATTTCACATTTTATACAAACTTGTCTGTTTTTTCCTCACTTTATTTTCTATCATAAAATGCTTAATTTTAATTTATTCGTACCTATATAATAATTTTCCTTTCATATTATTGCTTAAAATTATTAAGTAAAATTATTTAAAATGCAGATTTTGTTTGTTATATGTAGAGCCCGGATTTTGATGACCTAAAAAATCTCAACTAATGATCTTAAAAAGTGCAAAAAATGCTCTTAAAAAGTGCAAAAAATACCCTTAAAAAATGCTCTAAAAATGCGAACATTGCGCTAAAAACATGACTTATGACATGGCTTAAATAAAGTAAAAATATCGAACTAAAAAAAATTTTCACTCTTTAAAATTATTATGAGTCATTTCGAAAAATACAAAGCAATGCACTACTTGTTTTACGTTCATTAAAGTTTGAAAAATATTCTTTATATCCTAAAATAACAAAAAAAGGAAAATATATTGACACCAAAATATTTTTATTTTGTATAGAAACTTTGATGGATATAACAACTTCCATATCATAATATTACTAAATATCAGAATTACATTGGATTATTAAATGTTTTTTGATAATTTGAAATGTAAACGAGCGTCTCTTGTCTGAAAGTAAATTTTCATTCCTGCAGAAGCTTCTTTCAACGTCTACTGATGTTATTGGTGCGTACTTGAAAAAGACGATCTCACTTTGACACTCACTTGACAATTCTTCTTCAATTTGAAAAGATGTTGCTTCACCTGTTAATATCCTAGAGATTTTCTTCATTGTTTGGAAGCCAGTGTTCTTCTTCAAAACTTTGTTCAATTTAGCTGCTACACTTTGTACTATCTTTGTACTATCTTTCCCCTTGCTTTTTGCAACACTTGACTCAGTACGTCAATATAATTTATTGCATCGCAAAGTTCCAATTCTTGTTTCTCCAAGCTTGTAATTGTCGAGGACACAATAGCAAAGTTAGACTTGATAAATGATAAGTTTCCTTCGATTTTATCAGAGGCCTACACGTTTTGCGCTATCTTAATTGATGCAGCATCTTCTGAATTAAGACAAATTATAAGACAAATCTTGTTCTTCATGTAATAAAAATGCCCCAAAAAATAATAAAAATTGGAAAAAATTAACAAAAAACTTAAAAAATGCTTTAAAATGCAAAATACGCCCCAAAATCTAAATGACAAAAAATTTCCAAAAATGCAACAAAAAAAAATGCAAATGTCATCAAAATCTGGGCCTTAGTTATATGCTAAATTTTTATTTTATAGTAAGGTTACAAAAAAATTATGCATGAAAGTAAATATCATTTCTACTTCATTTTTATAATGCCTAAAGTTTTTAGTCCCTAGTTTTTTTTCAATGTTTTTTTTTAAATTACAACTATTGTTTCTTATGATATCTGAAGCTTTATGCCTCAGAAAGAATAGAATTAAAAATAGATATTTAAAAAGAAAAAAAATAGATATTTTTAAAATGGTTGGAAGTGTCCTACAGCAGTTCCTTCAGCATTGCTCTATCTATATATTGTAGGCAAATCCACAAATAAATGTACATATTTTATAAAATGTGAGTATCTAACTGCATACTATTTGAATTTTATACTATTACAGCACAAATAATTAAAATTATGTTAGAGGAGGATACGATGTCGGCAACTATTTTACATATCTTGGAGACTATTTGGGAGACTTTTTTTCATATATGATGCTACTAAAGCAACTATTTTTCTTATTTTCATCCAGTGGCAGCCTTGAAATAACAACTCGCTTATTACACCCCTTTACATTGCGCACCTCCATTGCTTATCAGTTTTGATATACAGCTCCATATCGTGGCCATTCGTATTTCTTAGAAGAACTCATTTCAAACTCTTAAAAATGTGCCACTGCACTCTCTTCTGTGCCAGGCAAATCCCAAATTCTAATCAGTTGCAAAAAATAAACAACGCATTTCAACACGGTAAAGAAAAATAACTCGTATTAACAACATAAAAGATTTAAAATCAATATTCAGATCAATAATAATTGTTAACAACTAATATTTATCACTTGTATTAAGACGCGGCTTGGTATCGGAGGGTTGAACATTCTCTTTCCACTAGACTAGGTTCAAATCCCAAAAATGGCTAGTCAATACGAATTCCGCACGCGGGTCATGCCGACTGCAGTTCTGACATAAAATGTACTCAGTTGTAGACTGATCATGGGTTAGAGTCCCCTTGCCGTCAGCCTAGCTGTGTGACGTTTATGTGGTTTTCCACTCCATGCAACGCAAATACGGGTCAATTCCATAAAAAAGTCCTCCACGAAGGCAAATTTCTTCATATACTTGATCCAGGAGTTCCCTTATCTTCTGGATCGGGTTCAAAATTACAAGGTTACGCAGTAGGGGCTTGACGCTATCTTACCCTACGACAGTGATTATGGAGAACTCTGGATTTTATCGGACAGCCGCAGTGCCCTGCAACATCTTAGTAGCTGGTCCTCTGCAAGCAATGAAACTAGTATATCTATCCTGCACAAGATGAAAAAGATTTCTCAGCACCATGACATGCATCTCCAATGGATTCCATCACATGTTAATATTGGTGGCAACGAGATAGCAGATAGATCGGCCAAAGAGGGCAGTGAGGAAGATATGCCCACCGGGTCATCACTTACTTATCAGGAACTTTACTCCAATGGAAAATTTAGACGAAAATCAATTTGTCAAACTCCACCTACGCACCAATTGTACACCGCAACAGCTCCTGGCACCCTTCCGGAAATCAATTGTGATCGAAGCTCCCAGACTGCCTTGTGCTCTTGTGCAGATTCTCAACTGGCCACCTAAAATATCTAACATTCGAACGTGGCACAAAAATTTATCCGACTTGTAAAAAATGCTGTATCCGACCAGTCTCACCGAAACATATACTTGATTGTGTCGGACTGTCCAGGTGGACTTAATTTCCGATCCCCTTCTTGTCATCGACTTTCTGGCTGTCAACAACTTTTTGGAGTTGATCGGACTAATGTCAGATCTATGAGGATAAGCAACAACAACAGGTTACGCAGTTGAACATAGGTAGTCGTAAAACCAAAATTGGTTCTGCTCTTCAACGACTGTTGTATATTACCGGCATTAACTATGAGTTGAAACTGAATAATTTTAATATTGCAAATAATATCGATCTTAAACTATTTATAGTACCATGTTTTTAGAAAAGCCAGTTAATATTTTCAATCATTTTGGCTATATTTTTTCCTTCATATATGATATATAATTAAATCATAATTTATAATGCGACTATTATGCAGGATTTATTATCTAATAAAATGTTCCCTATGAAACGAAAGAAACTTGTCCTAAGTTTTTGACATGTAATGTCAAAAACTAGCTTTTAACATCAAATACCGAATTCCAATTGTCAGTGACCTCCTATCTGGCCAGATTTATTTTCTGTGGCCATATTTCTTACTAGCAATCGTGATCACTATTTTTATTTATTTCTGATTATTTTTTGGGAGAAGAAGTTTAAATTAATTATTTTTTTCTAGTTTTGAAAAGAAGTGTTTTGAAAACTTTGATTTAGATATGCCTCCAAAAGGCAGAGGTAAGTTAATCTGAGCATTTTTATCAGTCTTTCTTGTATATTTTCATATTTGTATTGTCAACGAGGGTTATAAAATAAAATGAGAGATAGTAAAATTGTGATTTTTTGGAGTTAGAAATTTTTCATTTAAAAATTATGAAGGATTTTTGTTTTGATTTTTTATCTAGCTTTTTCTTTTTAAAAAAGCAGCGTTTTTATCGACTTTTTTTTTCTTCACTCTTTCCTTAAAATATAGTAAAACTGAGATACCTCAGTTTTAAAACAAAAATTTTTTGAGAATTAAGATGTATTTTTACTTTTTTATTTCGCTCTTGTATATAATCTTTGCTTTTTATAAGCGTACCATTTGTAAAAGTATTTCTGATAGACTATTTAACTTTCAATGTTTTGTGCATAATTTTTCTCCCGGAATCTCCACCTAACCCTTCGTTGCAAGTCACCATAGAAGTGACTTGATGTTTTTGCTATCTGTCAGATTATTTCAGAAAGAAGAAAAATTAATAAAGCCTGACATAATTATGTAAAGCCTGAAAAATAATTTTTGTTTTAACGCAAACAATAAAATAAGCTGTGCTTTGAAATATTTATCAGATTAAAGGCTAAATTATTTTACTTTCTACAATCAAAACTTGATTTTAAAGCTAATTTTTGAAATTGATTAATTAAATATTGTTCTAAATTTAAAAGTTTCATTAAATATTGCATTCAAAATTAGATTGGCATAGAAGTTTCTTTATGGTTTTTCATTTCAGATGAACTTAACTTGTTATTTTATTGGTGTCGCTAACCTCTACACTAGTTTGCAATGGCAGGGCTACTCAATATTCAAATGATTGTTGTACTTTCTATTATAAGTTGATCATATTTCGTTGAGTAACTTGTATAACTATATTTTATAGGCCGTGGAAGAGGAGTAGGTAGACAAGAACAGGAACAACATCCTCCAGGACAAGGTCAAGCTCCTAGACAGGGACCTCCCAGACAAGGGCCACCTGGATTTGATGCCAGGCGAGGTCCGCCAGGATTTGATCCTGGGCAAGGGCAAGGTACTGCTAGACAAGGCTCTGGACAAGATGCCCCAAGACAAGAACAACAAAGACCTCAAAGTAAGTGGATTAACAAATCAATTCATGTGACAACTCAAACCTGCTTTAAATTAGTATTAATTATTATTTTAATAATTGCATCACAGTTTAATTATTGATCTGAGAGGAACTTAAAAAATATATAGTTAATCATGAGTTCAAAGATTTTTTTTCGTTTTGTAAGATCTGAATGCCATTACATAAACATAAATGCATGTTCCTTAGCTGCCAACCCTTCTGGATTTTCCTGGACACTACTGAATTTCGCACGATTCTCCCGCTTTCCCGGATTAATTAGAATTCTCCCGGGTTTTTTAACGTTTATGAAAATATGCCTATGTTAAAGGTATCTTTTTTTTTTTAAAGAAACAGGGAAAATAGTATTCCATCCGACCTGATTGGATCCAATATTCTGAGGCTTACTTGAGGATGATTTCAAATTAATTTTACTATGGATGACTTTAAAATGAAAAAGAAATGCTATCAAACTCATAACGAATCATATAGAATTTTCATTCATCTCTAAAGTCCCGAAAAAATGACAAATTTGTATTTTGTTCTGAATGTGTCTTTGATTCCTTACATATTATAATAGTGTGCTTTTTCTCGTATATAATTTCAATTGAATTCTGGAATCCACTGGAGTTTTTCTCCATGTTGGCAGTTATGGTGTTCATAAAGATAAAGAATTGTTTATAATCATATTTTTAAAAAATTTATTCTTTAAAAAATAAAATAAAAAGCCTGGCTTTTTGAGAATTTATTCTAAAAATTAAGTAAATATACTTGTTTTATTATTCTTCTGCCATAAAATCAGTTTTCAAAATTAGAATGCGCAATTTACACAGTGTATTTCCGTTACATTGTTATTTGGTTTATAGTTAAGTGTTTTTCTGAATTTGTAAGGTTGTCCTGGCAATTAAAAATAGACTTTATGTAATTTATTTATTAATGGGGTGAAGTTACTTTTTTGAGTAAAAGAAAAAAGTTCTGAAGATAAATAGAGCATTTCCCGCAATTACAAAGGACTCTGGTTAAAGAAAAATACTCAATTTACCAAGTCTATATTTATAATTAGTTTAAAAAATTAAACATAAGAAAATAAATTAGGTTAATTACTAAATTTAAATATTTTAATTACATATTGCAATTTTTTTCTCTTTTAATTTTTTCTTTTACGTGTGAGGCTTTCATTTCCATATCTTAAACAGCTGAATGAAAAGCACACTTTCAAGAAAAGGAAGGGTCAGGTATGAGCTTTATTTACATCGAACTGTGAAACCAGAAATGTTTTGGTACATCTCTGGCAATATTGAAACTCCTTCAAAATTCTTTCTGTATCCCCTAGAAGTTAGACAATGGACTAACAGTCCACACTGGCTAAAAATTTGACTTTCTCTGAAGGTTGGACCTCTGTTCTTGTTAACCTTTTAAAAAATTATTTAACTAAATGACACCAAAACATATTTCTTAATAATAATCTAGTTAAAATCTGATATTATCCCATTCTACGAAAACAATTTCCCTGCGAAGTGAAAAAAAATTCTCACTAAAGGAGTACATTTTGATGCATTTATGACATTTTACCACACGAAACATTCTATTTTGCTTGTTAAATCTGGAATCACTTTAAATGTGGGTTTTTTAAAGTTATTAGTTTTTTGAAGATGTTTCTCCCTGTATTATGAAACATAGTGAGTTTTAGCTTTTGCATTTTTAAGAAAAAGGATAATTGGCTTCTTTAAAGAAGGTTAAACAGCTTTTTTCCAATTCTCAAAATTAAAGGGGTTTGTTTTTTTATGCCATTTCTTATATACAGAAAAGCAACACCTTCACATTACAGTGTATAACGAAAGAATGTTTTGTTTCAAAAGAATAGTTTGTGAAGTTTTTAATTTTGTCATAAAATATTTTGTCACTGGTGTGTCTTTTTTTGTGAAGGGTCACATAATACACCCAATTTTTTTCTTATAAATAAACCCTAGCACATAAATGTAAATAGATTCATTTTTTGTAAAAATTTTAAAAAACAATTTTTCATACATATAGTGCGAGGTCCTGATGATCAACAAAGACAAGCTCCTGGAAGACCAGAACAAACAGGACCACCACCTGGTAATTTGATTTTTTTTTGTAGCATTATTTATGTAAATAAAATATGAACCTTAGAGGAAGGTCTATTTTATTTTTTCTTGTTTAATATGCTGCTTCATAAAAGAATATTTTCTTCTAAAAGGATTATAAGATTTCAGAAAGAATGTTTCATAAATTACTACGTAGATTAAACAAGAAATGTGCCTTAAAAATGCTATAATTCAGAGTAGATTTTAAATTTACTTTGAAATCATAATTTAGGGAGGTGTTATATCTTTATTTTCCATAGTTACTTTCTTTTACTTGAAATATATGTAGCATATTAATAATTTGAAAAACAAATGTTTTCTATAGAATTGTCTCATAAAAAGTCTAAAAAATTTTATTTAGGTCTTCTTTCTTTCTTTCTTTCCTTCTATTTCTATTTGCTCTAAATGTAACAAATTGTTTTCTTCAAAATGTATTCTAAAGCATATTTCTAGTTTCATAAGGAAATATAATTTTGAGAAAAATCTTTGCCAAAATCTACTTTTTATAATTACGTTTAAAGTTTCCAATAATTGTAGAAGCTGTGTAAATAAGTTTTCTTTCTTAAAATAATGGCTTGAACTCAAATTTGGTATTTGTACAATGTCTCAAATGATTGTAAGAAACTGTTAAAGTTTGAACCTAAATACTCTATACTGTACTTTTTGAAGAAAGTGACAAAAAGATAAAAATTTTAGTAAGGTATTAAAAAATTATTTAATTTTTTTTATTAATAAAAAACTTATAAAGAAGCACAAAAATTGAAATGTTAATAAAAATATGCATTGTTAATAACTAACTCTGAATTAAAACTTTATTGCTTTGAGCTTTTTGATCGAATGTTTATTGTCAGAAAATTCAGCTTAGCTTCTAAGTTGCCTGTTTCATTATATTTTTTATGCATTACACTTCTTCATGTCTTGAATTTTCTCACTCGCCATATTTTCCATCTCTGTCAATTTTTAAATGCTTTATTTTATAATTTATTAGCATTGTTTTCTTAAAAGAGAGATACAAGTTGCATGCAATTCTAAATCATTTTCTGATTTCATTGATTTTCCTTAATTGTATTGATTAATATTTTCACTGATTTATAGTCTTTGGAATCACAGATTTGAAATGGGGGGAATAAATAATCTCTTTAGTCAAGCTTAGTTACTTCTTTGAATTACTTTTTTTTCTTCTAAATTACATCAAATACTTTGCAATCAAGTTCTGTGCAAAAACTAAAATCACCATAATTTTGTGCGTTTTATTATTTTATTATTAAAATTTATTGCTATATAGTTAATTTAAACAAATAAAAAAATTTATGACACTGCTGTGTTTTTATAATTGCTTTATTCAACTCGTATATAAAGTATACATTTTTATACTATTTATTCTATTTCTACTGATTTATAGAATATTAAGTAGGACTTCTGTTATTTAATATTTTATAAGACTTATTTTATTAAACTAGACTTTTATATAAATTTTAAATGATTGTATTAAACTTTCTTTAAAAAAAAAGATTAAAATGACATGTATTTTATATGATTTACTAAACGGTTGCATATGTTTAATTTCAATCAGAAAATTTAAAGATACCCCCATATTGCATAGAAGCTTTTGAGATTTTAGCATTAGCAGTTTTGTTTTTCTTATTCAGTCTTGTAATTTTCTACCTAATTTAACAGATTATATCTTATAATTCTTATCCATTGGTACTTACATTTTTTTCCCTTATTAGTTCAACTTAATTAAATTCATTTTTAATGTCCACATAAATCTAGTTCCATTTTTCTTAATATCTTTAATCTTAACTGATTCTTATAGACTTGAAATACGTACTTAACAAATTAAGTTTAAAATTTGTTAAATATTTAAAATTTGTAAAGTATTCCTGTTTCAATATAAATTTACATTTAGCTATGAATTACTAATACAAATAAATATACTTCCGCAAATTTTATAATTACAGTTCAAATTTTGGCAATTTAAAACAAAAATATTTTTGCAAACATTTCTACTTTTTCTAGAAATTACAGGGAATTAAATCTCGACTGGAGTGACCATTACACTTAACACTTAATTGGGTAAACAGTGCTGCACTCTTAAATTCCTAGTCAAAAACAGATTTTGTAAAAAAATAAATAATAAAAATTAAAAAAAACTGAATGCCTACCCTTTAGAAATTGATTTTTATTGGGAATAGCTCCTTAAAAATACCATTGTATAACCACTTCACAGTGATTGTTCACTGAGGCAGGAGGTTTCAGTGGTGCCATACAGATAGACAACTGTTAATTTTAAACCCTGTATTATATTTCAACAATATTATAAGGAAATAACTAAGAAAAATTTTAAGTTTTTGGATTTCTCATTTGGGTTCTAATTTTAAACTGTGGTATTTAATTTGTATTTACAGAACTACTGACTGGATTTGATCATCTTTTATTTTTCTTCTCAGATACTCAACCTCCTCCACGGGAAGAACCACCACCTGTGAGGGAAGTAAGAAGAGAGAGAAGAGTTGACCCAGAACAACTTGGTATTGAGCTAGAATATAAAATGCAAATACAATCTTCATTACCACGAAAACCCAAACCTTCACAGCGTCCGCCTGGAAGAGTTATCAGATTGATATCCAATTGCTTCAGTATTGATTTACCCCGAGGCAGTGTATATCACTATGATGTAGATATAGTTAGCAAAAGGAGAGCTGCTGAACCAAAAAAAGTAGCGCAAATTCCGGCATTACAAGATGTTAAAAAATATCGCTGCATGAGCACAAAGCGTAACAGAGAAATAATTGATCTAATGCTTAGAGTTGATCCCCATTTTCAAAACTTGCATGCGGCATATGATGGTAGAAAAAATTTATATACTAAGAGACCCTTGAATATTCCGAATCCTCCTCTGAAGTGTAATGTTCAAATGCCTCCAGAAAATCCAGCTGATGAGAGAACTGATGATTTTGTGGTTAATATTCAGCCTGTGAGAAAGAAGGATAGCACCTCTTGTGCAATCAGCTTGGATTCACTACAAGCCTTGTTTGAAGGTCATATAAGTTCAATTGATCAAGAAGCCGTGATGGCTGTTGAAACTATTTTAAGACATCGACCTTGTCAGCGGTTTTTTCCAGTTGGTCGCTCATTTTTTTACCCACCTGCTGAGCAGGACATTCACCCTCTGGGTGGTGGAAGAGAAATTTGGTTTGGTTATCATCAAAGTTTGAGACTTGGTCAGTGGAAACCTATGGTTAACCTCGATATCACTGCCACAACCTTTTACCAGAAAGGTCCTGTTCTTAATTATATTGCAGAATTCTTGAGGACAAACATTGCTGGCTTAGAGAACACGACTCTCAGGGATGCTGATATTAGAAGAATTTCAAAAGAGTTGAAAAACATGAGAATTGAAGTAAACCATTTAACATATAAACGGAAATATCGCATTTTGACTTTAACTCGTGAAAGAGCTGATAGATTAGAGTTTAACATCACTGAAAATGGAGTTAATCGAAGAGAGACTGTAGCAAATTATTTCCGAAGGCAGTATAATAGGCAACTTCGTTTTCCTCACCTTCCCTGCTTACAAGTAAATCCTGCAGCAAAGCAAATATATTTGCCCATTGAGGTTTGTGATATGGTTGAAGGTCAACACTGTAAGAAAAAACTGGAAGAAAGGCAGAATGCAGAAATGATTAAATTCACTGCTAGACCTCCCAAAGCACGTTTTGATGAGATAAGAGATTTACTGAAGAGGGCAGACTACAGCCGTGATCAGTATCTACAAGAATTTGGAATGAGAGTATATAATGAACCGTTAAGACTTGAAGGCAGAGTTTTAGGTCCTCCAAGTGTTCGCTATAACGAGTCTAAAATAGTGCCTAATGATGGTTCATGGGATATGCGTGGCAAACAGTTCTTTAAAGGAGCTGAAATTGATTCCTGGGTTTTCTTAAGTTTTGGAGGTCCACGATTTTGTACTCATGAGCACTTGAATAAATTTGCCAAATTGTTAGTTAATATTGCTGGAGAATCCGGTATTTCAATCGGCAGACCTCAACTAGTTGATATTATCGACAATCGCAGAGTTTCAGTTAAAGCAGTGTTGACTGAGATGAAAAAGAAGTACAATGCTCAGTTAGCTGTTATTGCAGTTCCAGGTGCGAATAAGGCTATCTACGGTGAGATTAAACAAGCTGCAGAAACTGTGCTTGGATTGACTACTCAATGTGTTAAAGATGATAATGTCGTCAAGAAATGTAATCCTCCTTTAGTCAGTAACCTTTGCCAAAAGATCAATGCAAAGATGGGAGGAATAAATAATTCATTAACCCCTGGGGAAACACCTGAAATATTGAGGCGACCTGTTCTTATAATAGGTGCAGATGTTACGCACCCTAGTCCTTCAAAGGATATAAAGCCCTCTATTGCTGCAGCTGTTGGTAGCCTCGACTCGCATCCCTCTCGTTACGCTGTCACTGTACGAGCTCAGACTAATGTGGATGAAAAGAAGCAGGCAATTGAGATCATATTGGAGTTGAAATCAATGGTTAAGGACCTTCTGTCTGCCTTCTATAAAAACACACGGGGTAAGAAGCCTGAAAAAATCATCTTCTACAGAGATGGTGTAAGTGAGGGACAGTTTGAGCATGTCATGAGACATGAAGTCACAGCCATCCGTGAAGCTTGTCAAGAAATCCAAGCTGGCTACGAACCTGGAATAACCTTTGTTGTTGTTCAGAAAAGACACCATACTCGTTTCATGCCCCAAGATGCAAGAGATGGTGTAGGCAGAATGAAAAATATACCGCCTGGTACGACAGTTGATAACACTGTCGTTCATCCATTGAATTTCGATTTTTTCCTGTGCAGTCATTTTGGATTACAAGGTAACTATTATTGCTTTGTAGATATTTAAAAAAAATTAAGATACTCTTTAAAGGTTAGTACTAGACTCTTTAAAGGTTAGTTCTAACGAGTTCAAGGTAATTAACTAAATTTAAATTTTATGAACTTGGCAACCATTTTTTGGCATGTGGATTTTCATATGCTATCCAACTAACGGATAAGTGTCTCAGTTTGTTTAGTTTTTTCTTCAGATAAACTATTTGTTTTCATGACTTCATTAAATGTATTTTGTTAATTTTTAGTTATGGTGCAATATCTTAATTCTTTTCTTCTAAACTTCTTAATTCTTTCTTCCCTGTAAATGTAATTATCCTCTATATAGAGACCCAACCCTATACCATTTTATTATCATTCATTTTTAAATTTGCAGAACTTTTAAAATGGTAAAAATCTCAGTAATAATAGTCTGAAATCGCACTTAGTTTTTTGTTAAGGACCAGAAAGGTGGCAAAAGGTCATCAAACAGAATGGAAGATGTTAGACTGGTTAAAGCTCATTATTTGTACAGTAAAAATTATTTTATGCTTAAAAGCAGAAATGAGTCTCGCCAAACCAATATATCAATTGATAAAAACTTAATTATTCATATATGCCATGAAAAAAATATTAAATTTGTCTACAAAATTAAATAACCAAGTACAGAAAATGTTTGTTAAACTTTGATGATGAATACTATTTCATTGCTTATTATATTTTTTTTTAGGTACCAGTCGACCTTGCCACTACACCGTGTTAACTGACGACAACAACTTCTCTGCTGATGACCTACACAAATTAACGTATTACCTATGTCATACCTATGTGCGTTGTACCAAAAGCATATCAAGTCCAGCCCCAGTCATATATGCTCATTTGGCTGCATTTAGAACTCGCCAATACCTTGTATCAATGCTGGATGAATCAAGCGGGGATAGTACTGATTCAGCTTCTACTTTTCATCCATTACCTGATGCTGTGATCAATGCCATTAAGGTTATAGATACTCTAAAAAACACTATGTACTTCGTCTGAGGTACTATTCCTGTTGACATAGCCTTGCCTTTAAAATTGAAAACTTTGTACAATATTTTTTATTTGGGTAATGTGACAAGAAAGTATATAAATTATTTTTCAAAAAAGCATTCTTCTTATTTTATTTGCTAGTATATTACGTCTCATTTAAATTTTGCAAAAGCTTCGAAGGGGTTAAAAAAGAGTTATGATCTATGCTTATGTTCTATATAAATCTTGTATAAAATAATGACCAATGCTTATGTACTATATAAATATTGTATGAAATAACAAATTTAATAGAAAATAAAATTATTAAAAGAAAACATTTATTAGTAAGTTTTTAAAATAAAATATTGTGCAATTGACTCGTATTATAGCAGTGGGTTTATTACAACTTTTAGTTCTCGTGCTATTAATTTCAACATTTAATCACATAACCATCATTTAATCAAAATTCCCAATTTATGAAGTCTACCATGTAATCCAAGTTTTTCTCCAGATAAATCTGATTACTTAAAAAATGCCTTTGTGACCTTTTCTCACATTTTCTTCTTCATTCTTTTGTGTTTGCTTGAGTTGACTCAATTTCAAATTTGATTTTAAAATACAGTAAATAAATATGTATTGATAGCTATGAATACGTATTGGGATTGGTTTTTTCTCTAGCAAAACACTGAAATAAAGATTTTAGCATAAGAAAAGACACTACAAAAACAATACTATTGTAAGTCTATTATGATGAACATTTATTCTTATATTCTTATTGTACATGTCTAGTCATTTTATACCTGTAAAACTATTTGCGGACTTTTAAATTGAACACATTCAATACATAGTTTTGTTTTGCCTAAGCAAAAACCTCTGTTAACTTAGTATTTATTGAAGGATTGAAATTTAAAAAAATAAAACAAAATAAATTGTCTAAAAGCATCTATTTTTTCAATTTTGTTTCCAACTTAAGTGTTTAGCATTTGATTTTACATAATTATTTTTTTATTTATTCCTAGATAACTATGATGATTACTAAAAGCCATGCTTATGTTTATTTATTACTTGCATAACTCTTTGTGGCTTAAAAATTCACAATCTTACAGTTTTTTGAAAACCCTAGAAAAACGTTCAAAATTTAAATGTTTTATTGAATGTAATATATTAAAAATAATATTCTGTTTACTAAATGTTACGTGCAATATACAATCAATATTCAATTGCTTTCAAATGTAAGTCAATATTTTTTATTTTGTTTTGAAGTAAGACAGAAAAAACAAAGCTCTGGTTTTTATTTTTTTTTATTTATTTTTTTAAGAAGAACTGCAAAACTGCTCTTACATTTCAAAACTAAGTCATATGTTTATTCTTTAGTTGTTTATTTGACTGCACTGTTATGGAAGTGAAAACTGCATCCAGTGTTTTTTTAAGCTTTATGTAACAGTGCTATGCTAGAAAAGCAAAGTAATTGCATTCTGCAAAAATACCTAAACTTGTTTTATTTTTTGTGGTACTTTTTTGTGATTATCTAGTTTTTGCATCAAAAAGTGATTACGTATGATTCAGTTATGTGTATATTAATTACTTACGCTTTATGTTAATAAAAAGCTATGAAGCATAAATAAAACTTCTATCTTTATTATGTTCTAGTTTTATTTATGACATATTTACACAAATTCCACTCATTTATTTATGACAATTCAACTGTACTTATAAACACTATTGCTTGATCTAACCATGTGGGAATTCTTTCAATACATATCTGTTGCATTATTCATACATGAAAAAAAAAATATAAGTTTGCTAATAGATTAAAAATGATTGGTGTAATCAAGGTGTCAGGAATTTATGAGGCGAAAAAAATTTGCAATATCTAAAACATTTGTGAAAGTTAGATGAATACAAAACGAAAGTAAGTTAACTGATGTCAATAACTATACTTTTCCCAATAAATATGTTTTCTGCGGAAAATATCCAACAAACGATCAATTTATTATACAGTAGGGAACCGATTGTCCGGAACGATCGGGACCATCGCTATTCCGGATAACTGATTTTTCCGGTTTTCTGATTCGCAACAAAAAGCCGTTTTTTTATTGTTAAACCCAAGTAAAAAAAAATTTTTTTTGGAAATAATCTTAAAAAGAAGAAAAAACGATAGAGTAATACACTAATGATTATTTCCAAAATGGTAAGGTAAACATCTTTAAAAAAAGAACGAAAAATTCTAAAACCTTATGAGGAAAAAAAATTTTTTTTAAAAAATGGCGGGAAAATTTATCGAATTTCGTTCCGGTTTTCTGATTTCTGGATAACGGGTTTTGTACTGTACTATATTTATAAGAAATCTATTTTTACATAGCCCTGGATCTTTCCATGAAAATGTATTATAACATTTTGGAGTTATGATTTTAACCAACCTGAAAATATCAAGGTGGGTTTTTTTCCTTCTCTTTAAGTGCATTTTATTAACAAATCTACTCTCTATATCAAGTTTATAATAGAATAAAATACCAACTACATGCATTGAAATATTTTTATTACTTCTATATGCTTTAAAATTTTTAATTAAACTTTTTTTAAAAAACACATTATTAGAAGTTGCAAATAATCTATTAAGGTATTCTCACAAAAATTTGAGATACTAATTCACAATAAAATTGAAACATAATAAGATATAATATAAAATTTTTAGAATCACAATGAAGAAATAAAATTTATAAAAATATATTTCAAATTCTATTTCCTCGACCTATCATTACATTCATTTATAAATTATACTTATAAAATATAGCACCTTTTAACTGATGAAACAGTTCAAAGTTGTTTGCTTTAGAATTCTGGAAATGGTGTCTTCCTTCTCATTTGCAGGAATGGCGAGCACGGTGACCAGTCCCCTCTGCCCTTCTGATGCTCGGGCATATGGGAGGGGCATGTTGTTTATAATTGCATTTTCCTTATTTTTATTTTTTTTCTGTGATGCAAAATGCAGAAGCACTTAAATATTTTTCCTAATTTTGATATTGATACATATTTCCTACATGTAAAATAGAAAAATTCACGAAAATTTCGTACAAAATATTAGTTTTTTTTTGTCCCATTCTTCTCTCCTCCGTCTTACTCTCTCACTTTCGCATTTTTTCTTCTTTTTTTTTTAAGTTAATAAATCTTTTTTAACTTTTCATTTCCTTATAAAATGGGGGTGTTAAAATATTATTAAATATGCGAATTCAAGCTGTATTCAAACACTATATTTTCTTTATATGCAAGCTATATTATCAAACACTATACTTTTTTTCCATATCTTTTGCACTCCGTCTACATATACGTTGAAGTCACGGCGTGTTTTCACTACAGCGCGAGAACACGAGAATCTCGCATATTTTTTTCTTTTCTCTCAATAAAAAATGATAAACGCGAGAAGTTCGCGCACTCTATTAATCCATTTCAAAATGCGCGAATTTTGGAAAAAATTTCGTCTTTTGCCAGTTTGAATAAAATCCGTTTCACTTTTCCTCCTTGATCTTTCATTATTTTGAACATCGATCCTTGTTATCTAGCTTCCCTATTTACCAGTATTGTTCAGAACCGGTGCGAACCTTAGAGCCCCCCCCCCCCCTCTCGAACCACGGAATCCCTTTCGGAACACATTTCTCTGCAACCACGTGTTCACCGTAAGTAAGGTTTCTTCATGTAAGACGTTTATATTTTTTGTGCATGAATCTAAGATGGACAAATACCTTACTTGTTAAGGCGACATCTTCTACTCCGTAGTGGACAAATGAAAATGAAACAAATCTCGGTAGAAACGGTAAAAACGAAACAAATACGGAGGTTTTTCTGCCAAATAAATATAATAGCTGATGAAAAAGTAGATATAGAACATTTTCCATATGATGATGCAGCAAAAATATTCAATTGAAAGATGTTAAAAATGTATTATAATTGAAGAAATAATTTATTTCCAAGTATATTCGGGTTTTTTTTTTTAATTTTTAGAAATCTCACTTAACTTTTTGAAATCTCACCCTGTTTTTGAGGAAGGGTGAGAAATTCTCTCTCATTTTTTTTCTGTAATGAAAACACTGGCACATAAACAATGAATCATTTCAACTACATAGTAAAATATTTTTATATAATTTTTAAAATTCATAAGAAATCCGGTTATTAATTATTAAGATATAAAAATTGCAAGTTTTAGAGTTGTGACTTTCAATGTTAATGCAGATGACGAAGCATGAAGGGTAGTACAATAGTGCAGAGAGGATGAAGGGGAGTAGAATAATATGTACTTTTTTTCTTATTAATCTATCAAATACTTTGTGTTTATTTTATCTATTGAATTAGAAAAGTAAATGAAACTAATGAGAGGAAAAAAAGGAGAAACAATTCCTAACTTTCACTTTCAGCCAAAGGAAGCATATAGTTGGCGATTAAGGAAGGATTCTAAAACTAATTACATTGCTATTATTTTTATCAGGAAACTGTTTAGGAGATGTTCGGCTCAAGCAAAATATTTTATAAAGATATAATGTGATTTAATAATGAAGTTTAGTAACAAAGTTTTAGGGGTCCTTAAATTTATATATTTTAAACTTCTAATAAAAAATTCAGAATATTTTATTTCAAATAGCGAATTGCTCACAATAGGGTACTACAGCTTACATTTACATAAAAATGCTCCAAATTTTTTCATTGGTTCTTTTTGACGCTTACTGTGTTTACTGCATTAATTACAATCGTCCTTTGGGGGACATCTAACCAAGGAGTTTACTTCGAGAATCCATGCTTTACGCCATTGGCCCCCTAACTTTTGGGTCACCTCCCTAGCTATTGGTGCGGCTTCCTTTTCGGATTCTTGAGTTCGAAATCGACTCTTTCAATATCTTTACACGAAGGTGTGTCCTTTATTTCCCTCCAAGGTATTTGTTATAATTCAGTCAATGTTCTATCTTAAGAATGATTTGTCATTTCATTGAATTTTGTCCAATCGCATACAAATAGATGTCTCTCTGGCATTGCCTATAATTTTGTTACTTAAAAAATTTATTTTGAATATTTGAAGAAAATAAATCGTAAATTTTTAAATGATAATATTCTGCAGGAAAAGAGAAAAACCTATTACAGCAAATTTGGTGAATTTTTTTTCCTTATTATCTTGAATTTTCCTTTGACACTAAAATTACAATTCACGCTACATAGAATGTGATAATTCGAAATAATGTGCTAATTGTTTTGAAAGAAAAATGTTATTTAAATAAACCAAGAAAAGTTTAGAATTGTTATAAAAAGGCTTGTTTCTTTAAAAATTATGTTAAATTCTTATATTACGTTAAATTCCTGATGTTTATTTTGAATACTATTCACTTTATTTGTGAAAAAAAAAATGCTTAAAAATCTGGGATTATGCTTTATTAGTGATTAACTTGTTAAATATTTTACAAATTAAATTCTCGTGCAAATTGGTAAAACTCAATCAATTACATTTTAGTATACATATTTTTTTAGTTTAAACTATAAAATGACGTTATTCGAACTATTTGAGAAGTTGCATTGAACGAGGTTACATGCATTTAGACTATTTTTAGGTATTTAAGTAAATAAAATTATCAATCACTATCAGTAAAATTCACTAAATTTATTATGTCAGAAAATGTAAGTAATTTTACGAAAGTGGCGTCAGGGAGAAGTGATTAGTTAATAAAGGGATCGTAATAATAATCACAAAACAAAGGGGAGAAAATATATATATGATTTTAACCAACCNTGATTTAATTTTTGTGTTTGATGTTTTGCTTTCGTATATTTCATCTCTTTCTGTATTTGTATTTGTCTTTTCTTTTGATCTCTGTACTGCGTTAGGATAATGTCTGCATCACCTGCTGCATTGGAAATATATATATATATATATATATATATATATATATAAAGAAAACGAAGATGATTGCGAAATATTCATGGGGGCTAGAGAGCGGCACCAAATAGGGGCCTTTGCCAAAATTGAAATTGTAGAAATTAAATAAAAGAGTCATTTAAACACAATTTTGTTTACGAGATATTCGATTTAATTATGATTTAAAAGTGATAAGCTTCAATTTGATATTTAAATTTACACATTTTTTGTGCAACTGGAGCTTCTATATAAGCACAGAACTTTTCGGGGTTCTGCATAACGTAATTCATATCAAATAAACATCTTATTGATATGATTATAAAATGATATTATTATAAACATCTTATTATTATAAAATGATTTTGTTTTATTTATTATGTAGTTAAAGAATTTAAGCTTACATTTATTTTAATTTTTGTCAATTTAACATTCTAAAGGACGACTAAGTTCCATTTTTTTCTTTTTGTAAAATGAAAAAAATGCTGGTTATTTTGTCACATATACAAAATATAATGTGCAACTCCTAAATTGTTTTGATTTAAAAATAATAATACGCAATGTTGTATTTTAAATTCAGAGATTAACTTTTTTTTAAATTTCTAATTTGTCTCAATATTTATGAAGTTCCATTTTTTTTTCTTGTAGAAATGAATGATTCTGGTTATATCGTCAAACAGAATGTAATAAGGAACTCCTAATTTCTTTCTTATTTGGAAACAATATCTATTGCAAAACTCTTTAAATTCTTTAAGCTTTCTACATTATTTAATGCTTACTATAAAGAGGCAAATTTTGTAAAAAGAGTTTTTCTGTGTCACTCATGAAAAGAAAAAATATATATACATAAAAAAGGACGTAATGTAGTTTTTTCTCCGAACCTTAATAATAGAGAATAAAAGAGAAATTAATATGTAATTGCTTTCATATTGTTTTAAAAATTAACTAGAAAAAAAACTTCGTGATATTTTCTTACCTATAGAAAGAAAAAACACTTTTCAGAACTTTTCACTAATGTATCTGTTACAAAAATACTTGTCATTCTAAATCTAAACTATCTTTCAAATATAAAAAAGTTGAGAATTTTTTCCAAGACTTGTTATTTTGGAGCAGGTATTTGAAACCGGTATTATTTTGTATCGTAACAGCTGTAACCTGTTATTTGAAAATACCTGCTATTGAACATCACTAGTATTAGCAACGAGTTAGCAATGATTGCCGGTTAATTTGTTTATCAGCGAATCATTGAAATGTATTTTAGTGAATGGTCGAATCAAAGAATGAGAGCGAGAAAAACAGTTCAAGAAACAGCTATATCAGCCAATCGTAGCTTATTTCTATCTCGGATCACCCTCATTTCCCCTGTCCCTCCGCTGTGATCGTAACTGCACCGTCTTTACCGTCAGAATTGGGGAATCCCCTTCAATAGACGCGATTGTGTGTTTATCTACGGTGGCAACTGTAATTTGAGTTTCAGTTCCCATTTTAAACGGAAATTAGAAACTTTTTTTTTATAAGTAGTACCGGCAAACTTGTAACTCACTTAAGGAAAATATATTTTCTATTCCAAGTAAAATTTTCTGCTTATTCCAATATATACTACAGATATTTTGGGTAAGTACACATTATGCATAACTTTCATATTTATGTTTATAATTATTAAGTGTATTTTATAGATCGTTTAAAGTTTTGCGTAATTTGTTTTATGATTTATTTTAGTTCTCTTGAAATTATATAAAGATATTTAATAAAATATTAAAGTAATGTAATGTTAATTTGTATTTTAAAATACCGTTCTGTATGAGTACTTTTTTGAAAAATTCGGTAGATTTTCTTTATAAATTTAAATTAGTAGAAAAATTTGCTTTAATTTTTTATTAGTTGAATACAAAAGAAAAAGGATTTAACTATTAATAATTTGAACTTATAAATAATTTGAATTTATATATAATGTAATAAATATTATCAATAAATATTATAAAATCAGTATGATCGGAATAATTAAATATTGTATATTTAATAAACTAATTGAAAAATTTTTTCATGTATGTGCTTATGCATATAATATCACTTAACAGTTAAAATGTTATTCATTTGCAGGATTATTATTTCACCGAAGAGGATAAAATGCCAAAAGGAAAAAAGAAAGGTACGCTTATATAGTATATATGTGATATTTAAAATAGTAGCTGTTATTTGTTACTTATTTGTTCTAGATGCAATGTTATGAGTTTGAGATAAAGAAATTTTATTTTAAAAACATACATATTAAAATTAGTCACATTCTAATTATATCTTTGAAAAAGTGCACCTTTCATGAATTATAAAAAATTCTGGTTTACCCTTAAAATTATTTATTTTTAGTAATGCGAAATTTATGATGCATGCACATGTATTACATATGATTAGGAGTAAACATTTAAATTTTAGCTATTAAGTTTTTCAAAACTAAATTATAAAAATGCTCATTTCAATATTAATTATAAACTAAAGAATAAATTTAGGTTTATAAATATTTCATTTTTTAGTTTGATTAATTTATATGAATTACTACTAAATTAACTTTTATTTTATTTATTATTATTAGATTTTATTTATTATTTCTCGATCTAAGATATCAATAGTAGGATCAATTATTTAAATTTTGAAATATTATTTTATTGTTTAGGGTAGATAAATTGATTGTTTTTAATTAAATTAACTGTTTGTTTTTTTAGGTTAAGAGATTTTACTTATTATTTTTCAGCTTAGGTTACTATCAATAAATGTAGTAACAATTATTTAGATTTTTTAAATATAATTTTTATTCTTGTCTAAGTCAAATAAATTGATAGCTATTAAAATAATTGCCTATTTCTTAGTGAGGTTTTATTCATAAATTCTCTGCATATGGTTAATTATTAAGATTTACTAAAACAAAATTATTTAACTGATTAAATTAAATGGACGCACACCACGCCTTTTTTTAGGTCAAATTACCTAATTCTTTAGATTTAATTCTCAATCTTGTGTGATTTGTTCTGCATATGACCATGATCTAATCAGTCAATTTCTTATATTTATAAAAACAAAAACTCTCTTGTTTTACTCTTTGATTAAATTAAATAGATTTATACTAAATCACTTATTGTCTTTTTTAGAACAAGAAAATGTATCTAATATTTAGCAATTAGTGTTATTAAAAAATTACTTGTTAAAACAAATTTTTTAACAATTGCTTGATCAGTGAATTGTATTAATTGATTGTAGCTTAACCTGTATATTACTGCTTGTTTTTGCGTGCCATTGAGAATTTATAGTTACCCAATTAATATAGATCTATATTATCCAGCACAATGTATTTAATTTAGTATTGCAATGAGTTTAAATCTGAAAGCATTTGATTTTAACAATTTATTATTTTAATTTCTACTTGGATTGCTTATTATAAATATTTGGAAGCTTGATAATTTAACACATTGTATTAATATTTTATTATTTATATATTTTATGTCTTTGAGTTAATATATGTCAGGGCTTCCATGGGTCAGTGAGGACAAGGTAAACCTGGAATTGTCAGGGAATTTTATTTAAATTCCAGAAATCAGTAAATAATCAGGGAAAATTGCGATTTTTTACAATAACCTGGAAAATTCCTATATCATGTCTGGAGACTAACCAGTCTTTGAATTGTCTATAATTATAATCAGTTATTGAGATTGGAGTTAAATAATTCTAACATTTATTACAATTATTTGATGTAAAAATTACAAATTTTAGTCAAACTGTTCAATTTAGTCAACTGTTTAGTCAAACTGTTAGTCAAAATGTTCTTTCAATGATATTTTTTTACTCACAAAATCTGATATGTGGAATTACAAATAAAATAAGGAATCAAAGTTTTCTGATGTAAAATTGCATGGTATGGATAAAATATGGACTGGATTTTCATTGAAATTTACCTGATATGCTTTAAAAGTCAGGAAATTTTTTTTCTTCTTCTGAAATTTGGTAGGAACACTGCTGTAAATTGAGGGTTTCAGCAATAATTAATTCACAATTTAAAATAATAAAACAATTTCAGGAGTAAATATCTATAATATCATAAGATTAACATGTCATTGTTTGTGTATTTATTTCTTTTTGTTTTACTAATCTATTTTTTAGATAGGAGAAATTTTTTATAAGTAATTAATTTCACTATATAGAGTTAATTTTAGTTTTGTGTACTTTAAAAGTTGCAATTCCCCTAAACTTGGATTAAATATACAGTCTAACTAAAATTTCATAAAATAAACTTTTTTATTAGTTTCTTTTATTAAAAAAATAACTTAAAATTGTTATAAAAATATTTTATTTTTATTCTATACCCTATAAGTGTAAGTTGAGTGATAATATTGGAAACATTCCTTTAGTAGAAGATTCAATTATATTCTATCCCTTATAAATGTGTGTATTCACCTTATAAGTGTATTCTAATATTCTATACCATTTACATGTATGTTGAATAATAATATTTGAAACATCTTTTTACTAGAAGATTCAATAATATTCTACACCTTTATAAGTGTATTCTATACCTTAGAAATGTATTTGAGTGATAATATTTGAATAATTTCCGTACTAGAGGATTGAATAATATTTATACCTTATATCTTATAATTGTATGAATTCTATACCATATAAGTATATGTTGAGTGATAATATTTGAAACATTTCCTAGCTTAAAGATTCAATAAACTTTTTCTCACAATATTAGAAAATGGTATTTATATATAAAAAAAATTAATTATAATTTTTTTAGAGTTTTAAGAGAAATAATTATAGTGTCTTGAAAAACTAATGTATCTTAGATTTTTGACCTATATATCATTTAAAATTTAATATTGTTTTATTTATTACTATCTTTCTTTCTCTGTATTATTTAAAGATAAAACAAGATATGAATGATATAAGTTACATGAAAGCGATTTTTATTCATGTAATTTGAATTTTATTTAATTTGATTTTCAAACAAGTACTGTAAATCAAGACATGAATAGTTTAAACTATAAGGAGATAAAAAATTACTGTGAATCAAGAATAATATATATGAATATGCATGAATAATGTATATGAAAAATAAATCTAAATCTTTTCCTGAATTTTGAATTGTATTTAATTCTGTTTCTGTAATTTATGTTAAAAATACACTAAAATTTTAACACTGAATCAAAGATATCAATGAAAATTATATTTAAAATCCAAAAAAAAANAAAAAGCCTTTCCTTTAATTGAAATAGAATATATGATCTAAGTTCAAAATTTTACCCTGGCAAAATTCAAATCTAATTTAAAATTTTACCCTGAAGAAATTCAATTTTAACTTAAAATAATACCTGCTTAAGTAAAAAATTTAATTTAGAATTGTAATCTCATTTAAACAAATAACAAATTTAATTTAGAATTATACTAACTTAAACAAAATAAATAAATATATTTAATTCAGAATTGTACCCACTCAAACAGAAGCAGATTAAAAATTGAACCCACTAAAACAAATAATAATTTTAATTCGGAATTATATCCCACTCAAAAAATTACTAATTTAATTCAGAATTGTCCCCCACTTAAACAGAAAATAAATCTAACCCATTCAAAAAACACAACTAAAACTCTCAAGTTTTAATTTTTGAATTACATGCAAACAAATTGTTTTTAAATGTGAACATTGTTTTATTGAATACTTTAAAATAATAATTTTTCATTTATATAATCTCCCTGACTTAAAGTAATGTATTGAATTTTTATTTGATATCAAGAGGAATTATTTACCTATTGCATTACACTTCTAAGAAACAAATAAAAAAACAATTTTATTTGATATCAAGAAGAATTATTTACCTATTACATTACACTTCTAAGAAACAAATAAAAAACAATTTTATTTGATATCAAGAAGAATTATTTATCAGTTATATAACACTAACAGGAAATTTATAAAAGTTTTGTTTAATAAGAAAATTATCTTACCAGTTGCATAATACTTCTAATAAATAAGTAAAAACAATTTCATTAATAATTTTTTACAAGTTACATTGCATTTCTGATAAATAAAAAAAAAAAACTTAATTTGATATCAAGAAAGTCCATTTACCAGTTACATGACACTTATAGGTAAGTAAAACGAAATTTAAACATAGCTGTTGGTTTGGTGACCAATTAAAAAAAAAATATTTGATAGAAAGAAGCGTTATTTACCAGTTACCTGACACTTCTAATAAATATGTATAAAACAATTTTATTTCATATCAAGAATTTTCCAATTACAAGACACTTAAATAAGTAAAAAACAATTTTATTTGATATCAAGCTGCGAAAAAAAAAAAATTATATGATGGAAAGAAGAGTTATTTACCAGTTACCTGGCACTTCTAATAAATAATCTAATAAATAAGTAAAAAATAAATTATTTGATATCAAGTAATTATATATATATATATATATATAAGTAATTATATATTATAAGTAAGTATTTAATTATTAGTTACTGGACACTTCTAAGAAACAAGTAAAAACCAATTTTATTTGAGAACAAGAAATATTTACTAGGAGCATGAAAACTTAAATAAAAAAACCTTCTTAATTCTGATTTGTACCTACCCTATTCAATAAAAAAATATAATACTTACCTGTTCTGAAAGTATCCAATGAAATTGTTTAAACCAATTATTTTTCAATTTGAACATGATTATATGAAATGTTTTTAATTATTAATATTTTAATTTAAATCATTTCCCTAAATCGAAGCAATGTATGACAATGTGATGCCAGGAAGAATTATGTACCAGTAGCTTGGTACTTTAAAAAATGTCTGCTAAAAGTGCACACTTAAAAAAATAACTAAAACTTGTGTATCATGATTTGCATTAAAATTGTTTAAACAAACTCATTTTAATTTGAACGTTGTTACTAGATATTTTTAAAATTGATGTTCATTTAAATCATGACACTGAATTAAAGATAAACCAGTGCTTTATATATATATAAAAAAAGCGATTGTATGAAAAAAAAGAGTATATTTTTATATTTTATGTACTTTTATTATTCGTTAATCCACATCTCTGTTTTCTTTAAGTTTTAAAAAAAGCATTTTGCCATGAATTAATTAATATCCAAAGTATTTATAGTATTGATTTATATTATTGATATGGATATTATGGTAGTCGAAACTATCTTGTTTGTGCAAAATAAATGCTAATAATGAACTACTTGTGATACCACTATTTTCTCTTTTGAAAGAAAGAAGTTTTTAAAGGAAGTTATGCAAAAATTTGTTCATTATCTTGTTGGATAATGAAGAAATATTTTAACCAGTAACCACCAGAGTAAAAAAAATTCCTTATTTTAGAATTGTAACACCATTAAATATCTTTCAAAATTAGTATTCTACTAAAATTAAGTAAATGCATTAAAACTTTGCATGGAGCTTTTTTTCGATATCAAGGAGAATTACCTACCAGTAGTATGATTCTTTAGGGCCAGGAAAGCCTAGCTGGTAGGACGTAGGACTAGTGTTCACGAGAGCGAGAGTGCGAATCCCAGAGGCCGAAGGAACCACGTGTATGAAATGGTGACGGGTGCACGTAAATCTGTTGGGGTCACTAAGTCCTCTAAGTTCCCATAACGAATCAAAACCTCTGGGGGTACTGAATTGGATATTTATCGTCAAGTCATTATTACGATCTGCTGATGAGTGAATTGGACCGCTCTGTAAATCGGGCGGTGGCTGAATTCGTATTTTTGACCATAGATGGCACCACTGAAAAACAAGAAGCGCACCCGCTGCTTTAGAAGTTCGCTTGGTTTCCCAAGTAAGCAACAGAAACAAGAACAACGTGACTTTTTTAATGAAACTAATGTCCTTTGTTCTTAACATTGACCCTTTAAAAAGTATTCTTTTATAATTGAAAATGTAATCAAATTTTTAAAACCAATTCTTTTAAATTCGAATATTTCTTTATTCAATATTTTTAAATATTAATACTGAACTTAAATTATACAGCTTAATCAAGGATTAATGAACATAAAATTGGTATCAAGTTTTATTTATCTTACAAATGTTTTTATTTCTGAATTGCACCCACTTAAATAAAATAAAAAATCTAGAAATTTTGTATTTCCAATTGTATCCAATCAGTTTTTACAAAATTTTATTAATCTTTCACTCAGGAACATAATTTAAACTGAATATTAATACTTAAAAAAAATAATAAAACAATGTTCGAATATATAGGGATATATATTCGAACATTGTTTTTTTTTTTTTTTTTTTTTTTTTTTTTTTTTTTTTTTAAGTATTAATATTCAGTTTAAATTATGTTCCAGAGTGAAAGATTAATGAAATTTTATATCTAAAAAATGTTTAGTAAAAAAAAACATGTCTTTATATCTGAATTGCGCCCACTAAAATAAAAAATCTCTAACTTCGTTTTCAATTATCCTACAGTCAATTTTTAAAATTAAGTCACTACATATTTGAACAAATGATATGTTTAAATAATTTTGAATGTTAAAGTTCAATTTAAATCATATGTCACGGAATCATAGATTAACGAATTTTTATTTCATATCAAAAACAATTATATACCAATAATATGACTCTTTTAATGAAACGTATGTCCTTGGTTCTTAATAAATAAAAATAACTACTCTAAAAAAATTTTTTTTGGACAGTTGAAATCACAGTTATGTGGCTTGAACGTCATACAATTAATTTTCATTTTTATTCACATGACAATACCTGTTCCCCCAACAGTAATATATTGTTCATGAGTATAACAAATATAACCATTTATAATCAGCATATACATGATTTCTTTTCGTCACAATAGCGAAATTATAATTAATTAGGAACGAAACAGCTTAGTATGCTGAGCTACTACGGTAACCGAATCTATAATACTATATAATTTCACAAAAACTGTTGCGTGTCACATTTTTTAACGCGATGGACCCTAATTTCTGTTCTATAATTCCTGTTTTAGGTTGTTCCATAATTATTTTACTAATCCTCAGAAACTAATGAAGTTTTGATACAGTATACTTGGAAACAGTTTAAGAAAAGGAAAAAAAAATGTGTTTCGAAGCTCACATGAATCTTCAAAAATAACGTAAGAAATGGCAAAAAATGTTCAAAATTATCCCAACGGCACTTCTAGTGTTAAGATATCGTCTGCACTAATTATATAGCTCATTTGAAGTCACGCCCTCGAACCATTGAATCCTAGAACGTGAAAATCCGATGATTAGATCAAAAGTTATTCAGTGTGCCCCGTTTTATTTGTTTGCGCATACTGTGCTTCTTCAATTTTACCTTTCCCCCCCATCAAACTTTGTTTATAATGCCTCTGAATCAGTTTAGATAAAGTCTTTTACGTTGAGCACAGTAAAGTCTTTTCTTCATTTGCCTTTAAGGGGACAGTGGACGTTGGAATATGATGAAAATGGCAAAAATATCGATTTTGAGATTTTTAGAGAAATTCCATATTTGCTTCATTATCTTTCAAATAAAAAAAAATTATTGATTTACGATAATTTTTTACGAAGTTATTGGCAATTTTCGAAACCGAAACCAATATTTGAGCTTGAAGGTTGAACGCTTTTAAAGCGAAACTAACTTTTCATCCAACCATCTGTTGGAATTGTCTGTTATATCCGCCATTACTGAATTTAATGCTGGCTGCTTGAGCTCACTAGTACTTGAGAATAAAACACTAAATGAAATATCAGTGAACATAGCTGAAACACGTGACAAAAGAAGAATTTCGGATAGCAAAAGACGGGCTTCTGCGGTTTGGAAGGAAACGCGGAATAGCAAAAAGTTTCACAAAATCAGAAAAAATCAACAGAATGAAAGATTAGAGGGTCCAAGTTATACTGCCGGATCATTTTAAATTAGTGAACTTTCCCTGCAAAAATATTTCAGTGTTTTTTCTTTGGTCTAACTATAATTTATTGATTTCAATTATTTACCGTTTTATTTTATGATAATTGTCTAAACTTAAATATTTAGATAGATAATGTAATTTTTTTTACAATCTTAGAAAATACATATTTTTATTCTCACATAGTAAACGTATAGTTGCTTTATCATCTTTGTCGTCTTTATAAAAAGAATAAAATCTCAAAATTTTTTGTCACGCTGCAATCATTGTTTGGTGAATTATAGATATTTTTTATTTTTTATACCTTTATTATTTTTCTATACTATACTAAACTAACAAACTACATATTTTTATGGTTAATAATGTTTTATTTTAATTTTTATTACTTATGTCTTCTTGTTAAAGTCAATGAAACCACAGAATTCCCTAACTATTATCTGACAATTGTTAGTCGTTGTATCGTGATAAATAGGCATAATTTTCTCTATTTTAAATATTATACTAATTTTCTAGTTCTTAAATGCTTAGAAACATTAGTGTTTGTCTATTATTATGTTTAATAGAAATCTGTTGTATTGTTTTTTTATTTATTTCTCATAAATAGTTTTCTTTTGGTTTTTTCTCAAAATGAAGTTTTTACGTAGTACACGACATTAAAAATGTACCTCGCGCCTGAGTTTTTCTCAAAACTTGATGAAATTTGATACACTTGTTAAAAATATGTTAACGAACATTTTCAAGCATGGATTATTATATCTAAACACTATAAGTTTCAGAACAAGCTCATAAAGCCGTCGTACTGGAAAAATGTTTAAAAAAAATTATGAAAAACACATAAAAAATTCTAAAAAAAATGTTTTCCCCTTTATCTTATATTCCATGCTTGATATTGTTACATTGATAGTGTTTGTCATTTTAGAACTTAAATTTTGAATCTAAGTTCAAAATTCAGGCGCGAGTAGTATTTTCAAGAATTTTAAAAAAATACATTATTATTATAAAAATTCCAATTTTTAGGCCCCAATTTAATTTTTATTGCACTTAAATGCAGTAATTAAGATGATTTTTGTCTAAAATTATTAACATTTTCCATGTATGTTAAAAATTTCAAATTTAAAAAAATTATGATTTCA